>NC_039482.1:18256677-18609179 GCF_003590095.1 Trichoplusia ni
AACTTTTCGATGTATTTGTTTTCTATCATGAATTTATGGATATTTATATTTCGAGCTACAGATCAGCTACGCACATATTATTATTAACATTAAAAAATAATAATATCGAAATGAAAGAACGCAATCCATCTCCTAAATTAGAAACTGAAACTCTATTTGCACTTTACTGCTTTATATTTGTGTTTCTAATCTTAACCGATACTGTAGCAAGTAAAATTAATTGCAGATGCATGGAAAATAAATTTAATTTATTCTAGACAGTCAGCTGTTTCTAATCCATGGGTTGATTACGGAAAGGAATTTGTCGGAGATTAAATAAATGAACTGGGTTAATGATAATGTTTATTTTTGCCGTTTGAGACCCTGGTGTGAACTAGTGTGGTGGTGGGTGTAAACTAGTCGAAATTTTGAGGTATTGAGCGCACTAAAGCAGATTTTTAGTTTTGTAATCAAACAGTTTTTGTGGTCGTGGTAGCCGTGACATTGGGATTTTTATGCGCAGATTTGATACCAACGCAGGGACGTAAAAACGGATGATTTCCTCAGTTATAATTAGGTATTGGCCTAATTATTCTAAGACACCACTGACAAAAAGGCGAAAGAAAAGCATCGTTAGGAAACCTTGATATTTAATCCGAAAGCTTGCAGTTTAGTAGAAGATGTCTACGCCTAGCAGTGGGGCGTTATGGGCTATTATTATTATTTAGTTCGTTTCACAAACTTGGATGGGTGATTTTCTAAAACAAAAATTTTCACTGTCTGTTATTTTATATCAAAATTCGTCATCTTTAATATCCTATAACACGATAATTTTCCATTAAGTAAAAACTAGACTTAGATTAGCTTAAAGCAAGTGTTATGAAGGCTTTATACACTATCAATATATAAAGTAATAATCTAAGAAATATCAAAACGCTACATTTTAGGAATCTTGATTAGGTAATTCCTAATCTAATCCAGTATATTGCTTCTCCAAATTGCACCTGTAATACCAAAGCAAATTCACTTACAGATAGGACGTTACATCCGGAAAATCTCTTATTTATGTCCGGGTCTATCCGGGTACACGGATAACCGGGTTTACAGCACTTTGTTGAGGTTTTGGACATCAATGAGATTAGAGGAAGACACGACTTGTAAGGAGGCTGTAATCATGATTTATGGTTTTACTGTATCATGTTGTGCCTTTTTAAGTATGAAAGGGCAGAGGCAAAATGTAACATAATTTATTTATATACTTCTTATACTTGCATGAAACTGTGTATTAAGGTGGACTAAATGCCTGAGGCAGTCTCTAACAGTCAAATATTGGGTCATGCAGGTATAACAGGAAATAGGTGCATTATTAACTTCCACGGAACCTGTTTAAAAAGTAGGGGGTCAATACTGAAGTATTATTTAAAAAAAAAATATTTGGCCGCTCTGGCAACAAACACTAAAAATAAATATAAACTTCTAGCAATGATTGTGACCTCTTTCCTTTCTTTCAAAGTAAGCAGCCTTAATAATACCATAATATGTAGGGTCTTCAGATTAGTTATTGATAAAAATGTCGTTTCAAACATGCTTAAAAACATGGTTGATATTTTTCAAATTCCATGCACGCTAGGCATCCTATAAGCTGCTTATAGCATATCGTATACATCCCACTTGAAGTAAAACTTTTTACGTTAGGCTCTACATTTTAATAAAGGTTTCCTACACTATTGTACACAGTTTGTGAAAGTTTGCTTAACCTCGAACCCACGCTGAATATGTCACACCCTTCCTCCTTTATCAACAAACCAAAAATAGCAACTATATTTCACTATCCATAAATAGCGTCAATCAATCTTTAACATACCATTTTTTCATCTATACTTCCATATTAATATATAAAGCTGAAGAGTTTGTTTGTTTGTTTAAACGCGCTAATCTCAGGAACTACTGGTTCAAATTAAAAATTTCTTTTTGGGTTATAGATCATTCATCGAGAAAGGTTTTGGGCTATATAGGAGCGAAGTTAAATGGAAAATGTGGCAAAAACGGGGAAAAATAATCAACTTCGGGGGCTTCGGTTCAAAAATTCCAAACTTATATCTTCTAACCACGCGGGCGAAGTCGCGGGCAACAGCTAGTAAAATATAGAGTTTATATTCATTCTAAAACCATTCAGTTTCTTCATCGCACAGTGTGAGAGTACACACAGCTGTTCTATTGCGGTTTGCACCACCGAACTCTGGACGAAATGTGGCAGCGCTCCGTAATTTGCGTGTTCACCATCCGAATTAGATGGAAGTTCTGCTAAAAAGGATGTGTCGGACTTAATGGGATCAAACTTGGGTATTTTTGTCCAGACCAGTAATGTTTGTGATAGTTTTTGTCAAGAAAAGATGGCAGTTTTTTTTTTATTCGGTTAAATATTAAAATCAACCTTATTAAAGACAACTACTTACAGCATAGACAATTTAATGCTTACTGCCTTGGTTGTTTGAGGTTTTACACCGGATATTGCAAATCCGATGCAAGCTGCGCTATAAAACAATATTTCAAACTCAATTAAAATGAAATGTTAGTGACTCGCGAAAGAGAATGCTTTTCAAAACACGTTGACGAGATCTAGGCTACGAAATTTTGAAAACATTTAAGTGGGTTTTAACCATATTTCTATAACACTAACCATGAAAAAAGCTCTACAATTAGCTAAACAAAACTTAATCAAAACAGTTTTATCTCAACTATAGTTAACCTTCACACCAAATATATCGTATAAACTAAATAGATCAGAGCTACAAATAGAGTGGGCAATACACAGGGGAGAGCGGGGTTAATTGGCCCACTCGTTCGACGCCACTAATTGAACCGTCTTGCTCACGCTACGCCGCTCCTCCCTAGCCTGCCTTAATTCCGCTGTAATAATTATCCTCACTGCCTGTCTGTTGACTTTTAGACTGATTTATAGAATTGTAGACTAATTAATTAAGCCGTTTTGTTTCCGTTTTCGGATTATTTTTCATCTAGTGACTTTGGTGTTCTTTTGAGTTGTGTAATGGGGTGGGGGATTCTTTTTGGGAATCGGTGATGTTTTGCTTAAAATGCACTAAAAAATCAAAAAGTAAGGTCAAAGCTGTCGTTTGAAAGATTTAGTACATTTATTTCACTTTGCAAAGGAAAATAGCTTCGATTTTAGGTTTACTAAGTAGGTACTGCCTGCAAATATTAACGTTAGCCGAAAAAGAATAAGAAAAGAAGAGTCCATGAAAAATCAGGGCGAAATTAGGGCCGTATTTTTCAGGGAAGTGCTAAAAACCTAGAATTAGCAAATTAGAGTCGAGAGCAGCGGCTTTTTGTAAAGCCTATTTAAATGAAGGCGAGCTTTTCCTTGCGATTGAATTTTATCGGAATTAAATGAGTTTGAGAGCTTTTTAGACGAAGGTAATTAGCTTTTAGTGATTAAAAAGTTGTGTTTTATCGTAATGTGCCTAACTTTATGAATGTTGTCTGCGATTAGTTAAAAAATGAATTTTTTGATGCTTTAATTTAATAATTTTTTGTTTTTTAACTTGTAAATATTCAACTCTGTAAAAATGTAAATAATAAATAAAACAGTTAAAAAATTAGATAAATAGTAAGTAAATGGTTGCCAAAAATCAATTTTACACGCAAATGTAAAATAGATAGGAGTATGAGAAACTGAACTACTGAACATAGTCTGGAACTTCCAAGTAAAAAATTATAAACACATTTAAGCTAAAGCTGTTTTTAGGATACAGTTAAAACGAAATCCTAATGCTTTAATATCTGTCCCTCCGAACTTCAAAAGCGTTAATGATAAATGGATATTTGTAGTAATTTCCTTGGGTAACAATTCGACACAGAGATAAAAAAAAAACAGAAAAGATACACTAAAAAAAACAAGTGTCGTTATTCATTTACTAAAGAAAAACTCTTCCCAGTTTTTCGGGAAGAAAAGCGAGAAAATAGTTCGGTGTTCATTTCGTTGAAGTCATAACCTTAATTAGAACACATATTTTATATAGGAAATTGTTCCATTCCTTTTCAAGCCTATACAATCGTATTCAAATGTTTATTCAAATGTATAAATTGTTTATACATTTGTATAGGCCAAACAGAGAATAGTTACTAAAGGCTACGTTATTATCTTTTCGAGCATTTCCCACAGATATTGTTGCCTTGAATAAAATTGGTTTTATTTACATTCTTGTACCGACTTCGGGAAAATCAATTGAATTTTCTCCGCGAACTTGAAAAAGGTTTGATAGTCAATAAATTTGTTTATTTACTTCATACATTTACATTATTTCCTTTCCAAAGTATTTTTTACACACATATAGGCACAATATTGTTGGTACCTAAATATTTCACTGTGAAAACCGGTCAAGAGCGGACTTGCGATACTGAGGTTTTCATCTAAAATTCTAAATGAAAAAAAAATCTCAAACATTCATCAAATTTATGATTCCACCAAGCGTTGCTTAGCTCCACTTTATTCATGGTATTGCTTGTTTTGACGGCAACAAATGCAATATCTGTGAAAAAATATCTGTCAGTGTTCATAAAATATAGCTTTACTAAACTATATTATTTTACACTGGGTTCAAAAAACAAAATACAATCTGCAGAAATCATGATTATTTTGTTACTTTTCTTTTACAGGGATAAAGTGTTACAGAAAAAAACAACACTTTTGAATTTACCTAAGATCGTTTTCTTGATAAAATAACAGTTCTCATTAAAACTAATGCTTCTTAACCAATCAATCAATTAACTGAACCTATAACAGATATACATAGTTCATTGACTATTATTACTAGAGACTAGCATCTACGACACAAGGACTCCTAGTGTGGAGGCTAGCGCCTAAATTTATTTAGTTTTAAGTTACTGAACAATAATTTTTTATTATTATTTTTATTACTCTAAGTACCTACCTCGAAAAAATCAAAATGAACTCAATAAGTATTATTTTTTTAAACAGTACTCAGTTTTCTTCATCACCATGACAAGCATTACTAGATAAAATCAATAACCCCATAAAACTATCTCCAAGACTCAAGTAATTCGACATTTCCAATTCAGTGCATCAAACCCAGACGCAATAACCATGGCGCTTTACATGCAATAGTTTCGAGAGCTGTTTGATTCCATTTTTATGTTGATGTTCACTTGTTCCATAAATTTAAACAAAGACATTTATTGGTATTGTTTATTTAAGTGTCTACTTCAAGTGTATGAACCCTGTATTAATGTTTTGTGGTGGTTTGTCTGTCTTATTTTTTTTTAAAGATTTGTGCAGCTGGTCTTAAGACCCTGGTAATTTGTTATAAGTATGTTTTTTCTAATAGATAAGAAAGGATCAAGTATCATAATTATCGTTTTTACCTTGAATCTTCTAATTAGCTAAATCAGATTAGAAAAAATCTTAACTACTGGATGGATTATAACACAGTGTGTACTACCTTAATTTAATTATAAAAACGCACCCTAGTCGCTCAAATGGGTTTTTATTTAAACATAAAAAACATGAAATGTATACTAATGAATGAACTAAACAAAATACAAAAACACATTTCTTTCAATAAATACATACGTACAAATTATCCAAAAAAATCACAGTACTTGAACCCGTGTTTACACAAGGAAAAATAACATAGTATATTTCTAGCAACAGCTAAAATAAACCAACCTCTAAATATCAACGAAACATAAACAGATCCAAAAACAAACGCAATGCCGCCATAATATATTCAGAACAAAGGCAGAAAGTTACATAAATAGTGAAGGCCTGTCGCATCGGATATTTGCTTAACAATATGTGTTACCAATATGCAATATACTGAGTAAGGCTTGACGGTGGCCGTAAAACGGAATATAGTCGGATATATCCGCAGTACCTTGAATATCCGAAGGGGTTTATCCGCACAGCGGTTGAATCCGCGCCCTGCTTATGTTAGACAATGTGGCGACGATTGTGGTTGAGTGCTTAGTGTAGACGCTGAAGCGTTCTGATCATAAGCGGTAGCGGTTTTTGTTAATTATAATAATACATAGTTAAACTGCTTCGGTAGTTTGTAATCCAGGAAATGTGCCTAATTGTATTTATACTTTTGATGAGGTCTCGGCTATACTCGCAGACATTCCGTTCTTACTAGAAAATTAATTGTTACTCAGCATGATTCATTCAATGGGATAAGGGTTTGATTATCGGTCAAAAGTAGTGTACAAAAGTAGCTCTTCTACTAAAAGATAAAAAAATATTCATATTATGTAATGTAACAATACAGATGCTTAAGAAAAAAAGAGAATGGCGCTAGAGGCCTACCACCAATATTAAAACAAATCTCTAAAACATGTTAGGAGGGCTTCATAACGTTTTCAACTAAAGTATTTTTATTTCACTAAAAAACTAATAACATTACAGTTCATATTATCCAACATGTCCTCACCTTTACTTGGCTAGATCAAGATGATATAAAGTCTAGTAGCAATGCATATAGTTTATACGTTTAATGCATCGCGTCTCTACACTGTTCGTCTGTATCAAATAGACGAAACTTGTCAAATATATACAGTTTGTATATGTTTATAATGGACATTGAACACTCTATCAAAGCGATAGTGCTGCAGAAGTTGATTGTCTAGTGGTTAAAAGTCAGAGAATCGAATGAAAGATTCACAAAAATAAATAATTGTTGCCAATTGCTAGTTCCCTTTTTTTCCTTTCCTTTCTTGGTAGAGCTTAGAATAAATAAATTGGTAGTTGTGTCTTTTAGAATAATGTTAATCTTTTGGTCCCGTTTAACTATATAATACTAATCTTTGCCAATCATTAATTATATGGTTCATCATAATTCTAAGAGGCAGTTTTACCATGGGATTCTGGATTACTTAGTTAAATATTGTAAATTATTATGAATTTAGAATTTTCACGACAATTATCGAGAATTTTATAATTATTTTGTATGTAGGTATGAGAAATGAAATAGCATTGCTTCTTGCTTTGATGCTCTTAGTATTTATAAATTTGTTGGCAGACTCACCAAACGGTCGAGGACAAAGAGGGTTAAAATTATTTATAAAAGGCGACTCCTGCCTATATTAAATGTATTGAATTGCAAATACCATCAAACTCGAAAAATTATTAAGAAAAAGGCTTCCACACAAACAGGTTTAATAACCCCAAAATGCATTTAACATTTTCCACTGCTTTGTCTTAATACACACACACACGCACACAGCTATCCTTCTGCCATCATCTATGTCAAAGATTTTGTTACATTGATTTTTCTATCATATTTTTTTATTCTCCCCAATAACTTTGACATCATACATATATCTTGGTGTATTCCGAAGATAATGTAAGTTATTGTCAATACATAGAAAGTATGGAAAATATTGGCAAGCTTTCATTACTCTTGATAAAGCTGAATTATTTCCACAACAATCTTTATGACCGGTTTATGAATAAATCTGTACAAATTGTATTGTTTCTTTGTTTATTTGTTGTAAGAAATATTTGTGAAATATCATAACAAAAAATATAAAATAAAGCATTTGTGAAAACTGTTTTTTTTTTATTTGTGACGAGACTTCTGGTTAAGGTTTTTTGTTGTAGGTTTTCTACTACACTATTGACCAATAAACTACTTATTTTATTAACATTAAATAAAAAAAAAACAAATCGTAATTTTTATCTGTATCTATACTAATACATAAAGCTGAAGAGTTTGTTTGTTTGAACGCGCTAATCAATTATTCGAATTACTGGTCCAAATTGAAAAAATCTTTTTCAATACAGTCGCGGGCAACAGCTGAACTAGCTGTTGCCCGCGACTTCGTCCCCGTCCCCGCGACAAATAAAAAATGTTGATTCCTACATCCTGCAAGACAGACAACTATCATTGGCAACAAAAATCATAAAGTGAGTCGTTTTCCAATCTATTCAGAGACCAGGAGTTCCATTGTACCTCCGACACAATCCTTAGTCGATATAAGACATTGTTTGTTAGCCACTATACAAGTAGCTAGCACAGATCGAAACACTCGACTTCAAGTCAATGCGAACAATAAAGACCAAGAAAAGACTTTATAGAGTTTAAAATAAAGCTGTTTTTAGGTAACAGACTCCTCATTGACGTGTCGTGAGATTTTAAAATACATAGGAAATGTATTGACCTTTTTTGGTACGGTTTTGATCGTGAGCCTGTCGTCTCATCATGGCCCATCAGAGTGATACAATTTATCCCGTCTGTATTCTGCAAAAGACATGTCACACTTACGTTAACTTATTAAAAACAAGTGCGAGTCAGACTTGAGTCACATAATGATAACTCGTTAAAAGCCGACCAAGTGCGAAACAGACTCGCGAAGCTGATTGTTCTATATCCATAAATTTCATAACCGTACTAATCATTGCTCAATCACAATTACCTTCATTGTCGATCTCGACTCAACCTTACTTTTAAATCATTCTAGCTATAAAAACAGCACCAGAAAATATTGCGTAGTTTTAAGGATTTAAGCATGTAGGTATAAGGACAGACAGACAGCGAGGAAAGCGAGTTTTATTATATGTAGTGTGATAATGATGAGAACAAAAAGTCACGTGACAGGTCTAAAAGACATGTTATGCCCAAGTATTAGACAGTTTTCTGTACTAATGCGATGTATTGTCTAGGCCTTAGTACACAGTACAACCTAGCATTTATTAGAAAACTTCTGCCTTAGGATTTGTGCGAATGGTCAGTCGAGCTAACCGCTTCGAGATTTCATGAATATGAATGATTTGAACATACAGTCCACTGAGGGAGTCCGTACGGTTGGATTCTATGCAAATATGGTATTAATACGATTTCGGAGGTTGCGGTTTTCAACAGGAGGTAATGTAATAATTTTATGAACCTTTGTGACTTAAAATCACGAAGTTAAACAGTTTGTTATATCCATGTCATGTTGAAACATTTATGTAACCACTTTTGTGAGAATATTATTGGATATTTGAAGGTTTAATTGTGTTGGAAAATGAGGTTTTTTATAGGTATGATGAGTCTAATACGAGGCTCATTTTATTTTATGTAACACTTCCAAATATTCAGATATTTTTCTTTCACCTTTCGCACAACGCCATCTAGTTTGAATCTAAGTCTAGCTTGTATTATGAGTACTAGACGACTGATAAACTTAAATAAATATTGCCAAATAAAACTTATCTATATTTTTTATCAAAATTTCCCAATATTGATCACCCTTAATTCTTTTCGACTCCAATTATAAATTATTTTTAGAATTACTCAATTGAGGAAGTAATAAAGGATTAATTTGATTGCCTCAAAAGTATTTTTAAGTGGGGATCTTCATTAAATGGTATAAACTTCAGCTTTACAGTAAAGCGTCGTTTTCCTGAAAGAAGTTTTTAAATGTCTTGACAAAAAGTCTTTTATTAATTAGAATCAATTAGAGCTACTGAATTTGATAATATAATTATGAAAATTCTTGTCAAAATTGACTAGAATGAAACCTACATCGTATTTGACGGACAAACCAATTTTCAAATTTGCAAAAAAGAAAATTTATAAAACTTAGGCAAATGGTTGATGGAAGAGCTTTTCGTTGTTTTTTAAAATCCCGAATAAGTTTTGATTTAAATGAAAAGCGAAATCTATGTTATTTCTACAGATTTCGCGTAACTTTTGATAAGATACTATATAACTTTTGGACAAAGAAAATAAACCTCTATATTTTCAATTTTCTTTTATGGGTGTTAAAAATTTCCGATGAATAAACTGAATCAAAACTAAGGTCTTAGAAGGCACTCTAGATTTATGAACATCGATCAAACGTGACGAGCGAATTCTTTGCGAACCGACATCCAAGTATTAGATTTAACGTATTTTTTTATGAAATAGGTAGTTATTTCTAACAAAAACATTTTTTTTCCTATTTTGTTAAAAGTAATCGTCTTTGCAAGTTGTTTTCTATCATGAGGCGTTGCATTCCTAGTCAGTTTTAGTCAAAAACATATTTTGAACTAACCATCATTGTCTGAAGTAGGTCCCTGTTTAAAAAAAGACTTTATTATATAATATAATGTTGGACAATATTCACACAAAGCCATCTAGTCTCAAATTAAGCAGAGCTTGTGTTATGAGTACTAGACAACTGATAAACATACTTATATAGTTCTAAATACATACATATTATAGATAAATTACACCCAGACACAGAACAAATGATCGTGCTCATCACACAAACATTTGTCCTGGGTGGGAACCCACGACCTCCGGTATAGCAGTCAGGGTCACTAACCACTAGACCAACAGGCCAGTCGAATAAGACTACAGCCAGTAGCATAAATTTACTTTTTCGCGGCTGTGCAGCAGACTAATTAAAAGGGATTACATGGAAATACTCAAACTTTAACAGGCAATTACTAGAAAAACCATTTCTGTGAAAACGGAACCCTTTTATTAAGGCTCCCGCGCCTATCCATCTGTCAACACGCTAAACACTAATTTTTTTAAAAGATGAGTCATAAATTATTTTCTTTTTCAAACCTGCTTTTCTTTGTAGATACAAGATTATCAATGTCGCAAGTCCGATTCACACTTTATCACCTTATCTCGGATCACTTTAAACCACTTTCATTTTGAAAAAAGGTATTTGATTTCATGAACAGAAGCTGTATTTCAAACACACACTCAACTGCAAAACGCTTAATGAAAGTACAGAGCATCCATAATAAACTCCTCAAGAAATATCCAAGAATTTACATCCAAGTCTAAAATAGTTACATGGAAATCCCAATTTGAAGCCAAAGCAAGTATAAAGTGTCAGGCAGTATAAAGGAATACTAACCCCTAACTTGGTTACTTAAACTTGAGACAAAACCTCTCAACATCCCTATGGTCCAATTATAACTTATTCTCTAAGTTAGCAGCTTCTAAGCGATGCAATGCATATACAATGTTGTGTCTAAGCTAACCACTATGCATAACTTGAGCAAACTTCCCTTTAAAATTATAGAGACGCTTGTTTGATAGGTCAGTGTTTCGAGTATCTTGGCTTTCAATCTTTCATTGACCGTTGTGGACATTTTCGTTAATATGGGAAAATCACAAAGTCGTGAGGTTTTAGGTAGAGGTTGATCACCACGCATGCTTACTATGGGTCGGCGATTTAAGTTTTCTCACGATTTTTTCCTTCACAGTTTGCCAGCGTATATCAATCCGATAAAATCACTTTTGTATATTCCTGCATTGTATTCAAATACTGATTTATAAGGCTATCAAGCCTATGCTAGTAAACAGATTTCAAAGATTCTGTTTCAGATTCTGCCACTAAAAATTACGTTAACTATCACAGTGAGATACAACCTTTTGAAAGATGACAGGACAAGGATAGGCGGGCAAACAGTGAAACCTTAGTATTTTTTTAACCCTTCGGGTACGAATCTTTATAAACTAGGTATTTTATTTCTAAATAAAATAGTGTTTTTATCGACAAAAAGCTACTCAAAGCGAATAAAAATAAATCAAGCCCAAGATCTCTAAAACTTTAAAGGATAAAAGGATATGATTTATTTTTATCAAACGCTTTTATTAGAATTTCTCAGATGTTAATGGTCAGATAAGTTAGGTTTTAGTCAAAGGCTAAAACAATGCTCGGGGATCAAAGAAAGGGCCAATTTCTCTACCACCATTCTTTATAGTAAGCTTGTGGCAGTTGTGAAAGCGGGATGCCGGTATACACAGTGTAATGTGTTATCTCCCTTCCTCACCTCCAAAAGTCTTACTTAGAGATGTAGTGGTATGCCTCCAGACATAAAAGAATAGAGATTTGTGGAAACAATACAGGTCGTTACAATGTCGGCATTCCAGCCCAGATTAGCGTTTGAACTTAGTTTAGTTTAAAAGGATTAAATGACCTTGGTAATCTTACATAGTCACGTATTACTTGGAGTTTAGAGAATTGAAACCTTCTATTTGACTATTTGCGGCAAGTGACGTTTGACTTTCCAATATATTTTTTAAATATGTTTGATTGATTCGTCAAGTTGACTTTCAAAGAAATGACAATTGTCTGATAAACCCTGTTTGCTTTTCATTTGTTGAGTATCTTTTCCTATGTTGACACTATGAGGAAATGAATTTCAGTTACTTAAAAATGGCATGTTTGTTAAAGAAAATCTAATATTTTAAAGGAGAAATGTTTGGAAACAACCTTATCCAATAATAAATCAAAACGTATTTCAAGTTTAAATTTTGGAACACCAGCCAAATATTGTTTTCTTAATAGCTTGACAGATGTCAGATGATTGCGGGCACAGGAATTGTCACAAACTGCCAACATTTTGAGGTTCGTTACGCCAACAAAGCAAAGTTTTGATAACTTGATTGGTTGTTAATAATTAATTTAATAATTGAGTATCAGTGTTTTACTTTTAGGTGAACATAATTTAGAATGGATACTAAGATACGGTTGGTAAATAAACTAATAATTTTATGAATAATTAAACATTATTTCCTCAGGATATTATGATAGAGCAGAATATTGTTATATAAAGGGTAAAAACCCTATTCTTCAGGCTTTTCCTTACGTCTGACTGTCAGTTTGCCACAAGGTTGTGTCTCATAAACCGTAAACAAATCAAATATCGATAAGTTTATGATCGGGAAGATAAACCTGGAGCAGGAATATATCATCTGTGAAAATAACAACTGATAGCTAGTTGTAATTTCCTTTAGCCTATTTGTACAGAACTCTCTGAGTTGCGAGCCCGACTCACACCTAACCGGCTTTTTTAGAAAAATACTTTAAGTTACTAAAAACATACCTACAAACTGAAAAATATTTCTACATCAATAAAATACAATAAACAAAACAACAAACACGTTGAATATGAAATCTATTCTATTGATATTCATCCCTTAGGGGTTGAGAAGGGGGGTGAAGTGGGGTGAGTTTTGCGAGAGATCAGGATTATTCAACCTCCTTTGGGGATAGCTTTACTAAGGTGTCGAGCCTTTAACTCTTTGAACTGCCTATCCTTTGAAGGACAAACGATATCGATGAGAATATTGAATTTGTTGCGTCATTTTTGTATAAAATAATATTTTTCGAATCCTGATACAAAGATCGTATGTATTATATTAGTAACGCGCCTGAAGTATTATAACTTTTTTATAATTTAATTGTCTCACTGGTGTGTAGACGAAGATGGATAGATGGTTTGGAAACGGATCGAGCATTGATTGTCACGTCTTTATAAAATAATTGTGTTTCTTTTTATTTAAGTCTTATTATTTTTTGTTAATTCTATGTACGAAATTATTTTTATTTAAAGCGGGTTAAGAACTGATGTTTATTGGTCTTAGTTCATCTATGCATACATATTATATAAAATTGGAGTATGTAGAAATGTTGTAAAAAATGTTTTTTTCAATATAGCAAACAGTTGTTATGATGAAAAAAAAACATTTTTTACAACATGCTTAAGAATATACATATAAACAACCTTTTCTACAATTTTTATCTGTCTATCTGTTTCTTCTGGAATGAAATGGCTGGCCAATTTTGATGGGACCTTTACTGTCAGATGCAATAAGAGGAGTAACTGAGGCTACCTTTATTTAATAAAAATACGCGATTATAATCGGTGTACTTGCGACTTCATTATTATAAATGGCTCTTACAAAATTTGAACAAAAATAGTTAGAATAAAATACCCAAGTCTACTTACATTGCATACTATAACATAGTTCTTTATTTGTATGAGAATAAGGACTCTTTAAACCCATATAAAGTGATGTCGAGGTCGTGACCGTGCATACGTTTCTGTCTCATCGAGTTTGCATTGGTATACGAACATAGAGATAAAAAAAGAATACATAAAAAAACTAGCCAGAAAGAATATAATTTATAAAATAAATATATTTGAATCATCATCAATAATGTTCTTTGCTTAATTTTTTCTAGACAGAACTTGATTTTAAAAGTCTTACTGTAGGTGGTATCATTTAATTAAAACAGAGACACGTTTTATGTCTAAACTTCAGTCTATATTATATTAAGTGGAATAGGATCCGTTAAGAATACATAGTTCCTTTCCATCAATATTAGTCTTAAAAATTAACATATATGCATTTTGTAACGCCCTGCCCAACCGTCGTTTCTATGTTAACATAGCGCGTACGCGGGAATTCTTTCCTTCCTCCCGCTCCCGTCCCGCTCCCGCCCCGCGCAGGACGACGCGCGATGTCGCTCGCCGCTCGCGTGATCGACAGTTCGCTCCCGCCAACCGCCGCAGCGCGCACGAAATCGTTGCGCTCGCGACCGTTACTAGTTATTAAGAATATTTACTGTGTATGAACATTGTGTGCCTGAATAGACTATTTTTAACTCTAATCTTGGTTTTACTTCAATTTGCGGAACCCAGAACTCAAACGAATGTTATAAGTGGCGCCCAACGTGGGGCCGCGAACCAGTTTAAACCAGTTTGTGCTTGTCGACCGGTAACGATTTTTCGGTGTTAAGTTCCTGTGTTCCTGTTCTCTGGTACCTACGTTAAGAGTGAAGATGCCTCCACGTAAAGTACGAACTGACCCAGGTGACCTTGACGCGCAGGCCAGCTCGGATGAAGAACCTGGAAGATCTTCGTCAGTGCTCATGTCTGGGGACCAGCTGACTTCATTTCTGACCGCCTTCGCGAACACTCAGGCGGAAGCAAATCGGCAGCTCGTCGAATCCCTCATGGCATCGCACGCGGCGCGTGGTTATACCGCGACGCCCTCACCGACACCGTCGTCGTCAACTAGTAAATCAGGCAACATGTCCAAGTGTACGGCACGTTTTGATGGTCAAAACCGAGACCCTGAAATGGTAGAAGCCTTCATTGACTCCGTCGAAATGTATAAGGAGTGTGCATTGGTTACCGATGACCTTGCGCTTCGTGGTCTCCCGATGCTGCTACACGGCGAGGCTGCAGTATGGTGGAGAGGGATCCGGACGGAGGTGTCCTCGTGGTCCGAAGCCGTCAAACGACTACGTAGTATGTACGGTACTCCGTGTCCTGCTCATAAGCTGTATCGAAAGATATTCGCAAACGAACAAAATGAAGAACTCGCGGACTCCTTCATTGTACGTTTACGAGGTATGATCACTAAGTTACCTTACGTATTACCCGAAGAAGCTAAGTTAGATATTATATACGGATTATTACATAAACGTATTCGAAAGCGATTACCCCGGGACACGGTTAACACTATTGAGTCGCTAATCGACAAAGCCCGAGATATAGAAGAATCTATCACGGAACATTCCAACGCAAGTACTTCCTCGCAGTCGGCGCCAACGGAGACGACGCAGCCGCCCGCGCGCTGCGCGCAGGCCGGCCCGCGGCCGCCGCGCGCTGCTGCTCCGTGCATCAATTCGGCGGGAAACGGTGCAATGACCCCGACGCTCAGTGGTGCGTTAGCGCAGCAGTCGATCTCGCGTTCGCAGGTTCGATCCGTACGTAATATGTGCAACGAATTGCAAAGTGCCGATAATAATAATACCGCGAGTGTATCAAAGTTGTTTTGTGTGTATTGTAAAGGTCGAGGTCATACGCGTGAATCGTGTCCAAAGAAAGACTCTAAAGTATCGTCTAGTAATAATAAATCTAGCCTTATTTGTTATGGTTGTGGTGAAAAAGGGTTTGTTCGAGCAAACTGTCCTACTTGTAAAAGTAATGTATCGAGTTTGAGTTGTAATGTTATTAATTCAAATGAACCACAACTTCAACATAATGTATTTTATTCACTTACCACGGCAGAAGACTGTATTAATGTAAATACAAGCACGAATAGTATCATTATGCAAGACCGACCTATATTAAATATTGAGATATTAGGTTATAGTGGTTCAGCGCTTATAGATACTGCCGCCCGGCGTAGTATCGCGGGTTCAACCCTATATAGACTACTTCTACGTTTAGGTGTCAAATTTAAGTCTCAGATGATGTCGATTAGACTTGCGGATGGTAGTATTCGTACGAATATCGTATTGTTAGCATGTGTTAATGTAAGTTGTATGTCTCTGTGTATTCCCATTGAGTTTGTGGTTTTTCCCGATGCCTCAAATAACGAAACGCTATTAGGGATAGATTACATTACAAAGTCTAAGTTGGTGTTGAATTTTTCCTCTATGACATGGTATACAGCTGATCGGCCTCAGGTCATTCACCCCCTACTGACGGAGAGTTCTCGCGAGGCGGTGGTGGAGTGTGCTTCTCTCAGCCTACTGAGGGGAGATGAGGGCACTCTGTTGACTGAGGAGGAGCGTGGTGGCTTGGAGAATTTACTTGGTGAGTATTCCGATATTTTTGATAAAAACGGGGAACCGACGCCATTTGCCGAACATCATATTGATACGGGCGATCATCCTCCTATTGCCGTGCCACCGTACCGTGTTACGCCAGCGAAGAAGGAGTTAATTCGCATGGAACTAGATAAAATGTTAGAAGATGGAATTATTGAAGAGTGCGAGTCTGCATGGTCTGCACCGATTGTTTTGGTGCCTAAGTCCAATGGTGGGTACAGGTTTTGTGTTGATTATAGACGCCTCAACGCTGTTACGAAAACAGATGCGTATCCTATGCCGCGTATTGAAGAGTTGCTCCAGTCTACTAAGAAAGGTTGCGTGATGAGTTCCTGTGACCTTCGGAGTGGCTATTGGCAATGCAGAGTAAAGGATCAGGATAAAACCGCGTTTGTCACGCCGTTTGGTACGTATCGGTTCTTACGAATGCCTTTTGGTCTGAAGAACGCGCCGGCTACGTTCCAGAGGCTTATAGATCGCTTCCGTTCAGGATCATCACTCAAAGATGTCATCGTACTGACGTACCTTGATGATATATTGGTGATATCTGACTCATATGCTCGTCATTTGCTAGATCTCCGTGCGGTATTTGACCGTCTCCGCTTATTTAAGCTCCGTGCGAATCGGGACAAGTGTGTCTTCGCCAGAGAGAAGGTTAAGTACCTCGGTCACGTGATCTCACCTGAAGGTATATCCCCGGATGAGGAGAAGGTGCTTGCTGTGGTAGGTATGAAAGAGCCTATTTGCCTTCAACAGCTGCGCACCTTCCTCCAGACGTGTTCGTGGTTTCGTAAGTTCATACCAGACTTCGCGAAAGTGGCCGAACCACTTACTCGATTAACTAAGAAGTCTCAGGCGTGGGTATGGAGTACGGAGCAAGGTAAAGCTTTTGAAACTCTTAAGAAACTTCTGACCACAGCACCCATTCTTGTACAAGCGGACTATACGAAACCATTCGTATTGCGGACTGACGCTAGTAATTACGCACTAGGCGCAGCCTTACTCCAGGGGGAGTCACCAAATCAAGAACATCCAATTGAATATGCCAGCCGTCTGCTCACTCCAGCCGAGCAGAATTATTCCACCACGGAGAGGGAGGCTCTCGCAGTGGTGTGGGCAGTGGAACGTTTCCGAGGTTACATCGATGGTCACCAGATCAACGTGATGACAGATCACCAGCCCCTAAAATGGCTTTTTACCCTCAAGTCTCCAAGTGGCAGATTAGTACGTTGGGCCCTGAAGTTGCAATCGTTCGACCTGCGTATCGAGTATACCCCAGGTAAGGTTAACGTTCTTGCCGATACGCTCAGCCGCCCCGTGACAGACGATGGTCCTGCAACCGAATCGGCTGTCTGTCCTGTTGTTGTTGACGTACCGCGCTGGAATGCATCTTCCACCCGTGATGCGCAGTTAGCTGATCCGGAAGTTGCGAAGATCATCCATGACCTCGAAGGTAATGATGAACTTAACATAAATCGTTGGTCTGAGAGAGGCTATCTCCTGAATCAAGGTGTCCTGTATCGGTATGTCCCTGATACTGATTCCGAGGAGCCTCAACTCGTCGTACCGGAGAGCCTGCGGAATCAAGTCATGTTCGAATGCCATGACTCGCCTACCGCCGCTCATGGTGGGATTGATAGAACAATACATCGTATCTCGCAAAGATTCTATTTTCCTGGTATGAGATGTTTTGTAACCAAGTACTTGAAGACTTGCATCGAGTGTCAACGCTACAAGCCATCAACTCTCAAACCAGCCGGCTTGCTTCAAACTCCTGTCCCGTCTCAAAGGTTTGAAACTATCGCAGTTGATCTTTTTGGTCCGTTGCCTAAAGGACTCCAAGGTGAGAGATGGATCCTCATCGTGGAGGACACCACTAGCAAGTGGGTGGAAGTCTTCGCTCTCATCGAAGCTACAGCAGAGACGTGTGCTAAAACTTTGGTCAATGAGGTATTTATGAGATTCGGTCTTCCTAGGCGGATGATTTCTGATAACGGAGTGCAATTCGTTGCAGACGTTATGCAAAAAGCGATGTATGTTCTAGGTGTGAAACAAAGCCTGGTGCCCTTATATCACCCACAGGCGAATCCAGTCGAGCGAAAGAACAGGGACCTAAAGGCTCAGCTCGCCATCTTAGTGGAAGGTCGCCATCAGACTTGGCCAGAGGTATTACCGTTTGTACGGTTTGCTTTTAATAGTTCAGTGACTACATCCACGGATCGTACCCCAGCTTACTTGACGTTCGGTCGTGAGCTGCGGTCACCCTTAACTGCTCAGGCAGATCTCCGAGTAGTGGTGGAATCGGAGAATTTTGTTCCCCAAATTACGCCTTATCTGCTGAAACTCGCAGACACCGTCTCGACGGCCAAAGAGACTCTGGAACGGCAGCAAGATGTCCGTAAGTCATATGCCGATAAGTGTCGGTCGTCAGCTCATGATTACCAGGAAGGAGACTTAGTCCTAATGCGAACCCATACTCTCAGTAACGCATCAAAAGGTGTCACCTCGAAATTTAATCCGAAACGGGATGGACCGTACGTCGTCTCTAAAAAGGTGAGTCCTACTACATTCCTCCTAGCTCATGATAAGACAGGAGAAATCATCGGCAAGTATCACGTATCAGATTTGCGTCCTTACCATGCTAGGGAGGGTGAATGTCCTGAGCCGATTATCCCTAAACGTAATAGAGGTCGCCCTCGAAAGGTGACCTAACCGCAGCGCTTTTCTTGTATTTGACCACTCGGAGTACCTTCCGCTGGTCAAAAGGGGGAGAGTGTAACGCCCTGCCCAACCGTCGTTTCTATGTTAACATAGCGCGTACGCGGGAATTCTTTCCTTCCTCCCGCTCCCGTCCCGCTCCCGCCCCGCGCAGGACGACGCGCGATGTCGCTCGCCGCTCGCGTGATCGACAGTTCGCTCCCGCCAACCGCCGCAGCGCGCACGAAATCGTTGCGCTCGCGACCGTTACTAGTTATTAAGAATATTTACTGTGTATGAACATTGTGTGCCTGAATAGACTATTTTTAACTCTAATCTTGGTTTTACTTCAATTTGCGGAACCCAGAACTCAAACGAATGTTATAATTTTATATTAAAAATAATGTTTTTCTATCATTTTCTCACCTTTCAAGTAAGAAGCAAAAAAACTAGCTAACATTTTCAATCTCCTTTTATTCCTGAGATCGTATGTTCATCGTTCATTCTAATAATAAAGCAATACACATTTCGGGAGCGCGATGAGCAATAAAACGTGACAATAACAAACAAATCCACTTTAGACTTTTATAATGTCAGAATTTATCCTTTGTAGATATCCGACAGAATAAAAAACTTCTAGCAAGTAACTAGTCAGAAGTTACATCCGAATGACGTGGTCAAATTCGTTTCGTGATTAGACAAGTTAAATTTTTGACTACACAAAAACGTAAAATACTATCTTGCTTCAATTAATTATTTTGAAACCTAATCTTGCTAATAAGCAGCTGTAATATGTTGTAAATCTGCTACCGCTCTGCTATTGCTAACAACCAAGCAAAGGATTATTTCGACCATATTAGTTTTGAGATAAAGTTTGTGTTTACCAACCAATTTTTTTTTTGCCTTTTTTTTTAACATAGTATACGGTGTACTGTAGTGAGTCGGACTTGTTTTTCACCGGTTTCTACGAATTTATTGTTGCTACAACTTTAGTTCACGATATATTACTTTGTACTATAAAATGAGTGTAACCTCTGACTTGTTTCGCTTTTTACAAATTTTTGATTCGACTCCCCCCTGGGATCTTCTAGTGTCTAGACACACCGATTTAAATTTGTTTATCCATTACTAGTTCACAGTATTGTTACACTGTTACGACTACCCTCATATTGATATATCAAAGTTTTCTTTTTAATTTTCAAATTTTCTTTGAAATGTTTACGATTTTAACTATTGAATTTCTTTTGACAAATATAAATTAAAAATACCGGATGAAGAATTGACCAATTGACGACCTTCTCATTTTCTGTACTTGTCATTCTGTGTAGAGTTGTTTAATTTAATTTTGCTTTGTTAAATATACCTAAATACTAAGTAGCCTTGAATATGATAAAAAAGAGTGTCAGTAACTATTTGTTTTTAATTAAGCTATAATATATATAATACTTTAAAAAACTCTTTTAAAATAACTAATCTGTCATTAACTATATAGAAAAAAGCTTTCTTCAAAAATTCAATACCCGTTAAGAGCAATAACATCTATTACGCCCAAAACAGTTGCGTATTACAGAAGAAAAAAACAAATACGTAACTCTAGAAAAAAAAAGAATAAAAGTTCCAAATTCAAAACACGTATTCAAACAAAAGTCACGTTAGTTCCCAGTGTACGACCGGCCGAAGTTCACCCACCGCTAACAAGCTCAACGAGAGTAACGTCTCACACATTCGTTACGTCACATCTATTACGTCACACCAGGTGTAGACTTTTATTGAGACAAATAGCTCGTTGCTAGTTCACACCGAGTTTGGTTTGACTTTTCGTTTAAGGATCGTACTTTTTGTTCTTAATGCGATGAGTATGCAAAGTGGAGTTTTGCGTAAGTTAGGGGCTTTGGATTGGAGTTATGATGAGTTATCGATTTAATTTTTTACTTCTTGTATTTCAAAATCATTTTTTTAACATTTCATAAAGAATTTGACCGCTTGCGGTTGAGTGGAAGCGATTGTCAGACTTTCACTTCTTAAATCCTACCGATGTTTCTTTTGTTGCACTATATCTACCGCTGCGGTAACCCTTTGGACCATAACACTGGCCCGACAAACATCCTCCCTCACGGGCCATACTTACTAGCTGACTTCTCTTTGAGACACACGTGGCCTGTGTGGCGCTTCTATTACAGAGAGGACACTAACATATATATCACATACACAAAGACACCTAGACTCGGAGCAAATATTCGTGGATCACACATGTCCTTACAAGAGATCAATCCCGCGACACGTCACTTACATTGGCTTTGACATCGAGAACCTTTCGTCCATCCGTGCTGACAGAGTCGTATTCTTAAAAATATTCCATTATTAAATAATTTTCATTCCTCACTGATGCAAATTTAAAAGTAAATAGTTGAAAAGCAACAACCAATTCATCTTCTCCGAGCAACACTTCCCGTCGCACACAAACTAATCGAAAATTCTAGAAAAGAACAGATATTTGGAAACTAGAAACGTTTGTCAGCAGTTCTCATTCAAATGGAACGTAAAGCAGAATCTGTCAGGAATCCTCTCAAACTAGGTTAGTGGTGCAATTGTTAGACAAATTGCGAACCACAAGAACTTGGTTCTTTCCACGACGGATGACTTCCAGCTTCAAGCAAGCTCAGCATAATAAGTTTTGTGTAATTTAATTTGAGTGGGTTTGTTAATGTGATTTTTTGTTGTATTTAATTTGAATTTATGTTATAAAAATGTTACTTTTTTATTTAAAAAGATGATTTGTGTGCATGCTTGCTTATTTTTACCAAGAATCGTCAGATAGGAATTGATGACTCTAAAGATAGTAATCTGTAAAGAGTAAATGTGTAAGGTTTTATTTATTTTTAATACAAATTATAAAGATTGAAAGTTGTAAATTTGACTTCTTTCCGATGACGGAACGTTTTGTTGCATTTTTTTATAATAACTATCGTGAGACTGATTCATTATTAAATGCTGTAACGGTTTACTAACGCGTATTTATCGGGGTAGCCCGACTAGTTTAGGACCCAACCGGAGTCCTTAATCATGAGCAGACGCGGCGGGATCGCGAGTCGAACACGAGTTCGATCACCGTTACATCATTTAAAGTTTTGTTGCATGTTGGCGGGTGGACTGATTTTTGGCGGGATTGATGTTATTTTTGAATAGTGCAGAGAGTTGTTAAAAGTACTGTTGAGTAATATCACCTAGGTGTTATAACTTGTGTAAAACAATATCAAGTGAAAAAATAAACAGTGTAATTTAAATACAGTGTGGAGTTTGATTCGGGATAACCTGTTATAAATGATTTCAACTCATTTCTTATCACTGCATGAGCCTATAAAGATTGAGTAACATATTTTCACGTGTCACTTTGGATTTATTGAATTTATTAATTTGAGATCAAAAGCTATGCTCTGTCTATCACACTACAAATCAAATCTCTCACTTCTTTGCTATCTGAGATTTCATATATATTTTATCAAATAAACTGACATTTATAATGTATTTCGGTATGATTTATAAACCGCGTCTTCATGTGCTATTCACATTTTGTTCCAAAATGTCCATTTTCTTTTAACTATTCTGAATATTAAAATTTTATGCATACAAAGCTACAAAAATATTTAAAAATACTGTAAAACCGATCCATTCAACCAGACGTCCATTTTCATCAGTCAGGGTCTCTACAAACATATCATAGTTACACAAAAGGCCAGACTTAAGATAAATATACAAATACAATTATCATGGCTGAGACGGGCCAAGAGTTTCTACCACCAAACCAAAAAGTGTTGAACAAAAGAGTACTTTAGTTGTGGGAGCGAGATAGCGCTCTACGCGATGTAGAGCGCCGTCTCTCTTCCAAAACAGCAGCACTCTTTTGTTTAGAGGTGGTGATAGACCCCTGTAAATATTTATTCTGCTTTGCAATTGAACCCTCGACCATTTCAGAATACAAGATTAGTGACGGGTTGAATTTATTTACGTTTTATAAGATAAACAGATTATGCTTAACTTAACATATAAAAATAGAGATTATTCTAAACTGTATTTTTTTTTATTCAAACAGTGCCATTTATGATATTTTTGAACCTATACAATTAATATACAACTCATAATAAAAACCAGTCAAGAGCGTTTCGGCCAGGCCTAGCTGTGCCTGGAGACGGAAGAACGGACAGACTGGTAGATGTTCAAATAGCGAGGTTTCGCTTCTGATTTTACTTTAGAATAGGGATCCCCAATAAAAACTTATGGTATATTTCTTTTGCATAAATTAATTTCTGAACATCTTTTACCCATTATCAAAGATTTTCCGATCCTTTGATGTCACTAGTCGAATAGCTTTATAATTAAATTCAAACATTATTTAAATTTATCTCAATAACAAAACATCTATCTTTCAAATTAACGACAGCCAAAACACAAACGTATACCTTCAACATCTAATCTCAGTCTAGGCAATTAGTCACAATCCAATGTTAACTATAGTTCAACGAAACTAGCTTCGAAGGCCTCAGTTCTGTAATAGTTCTCGCTGACAGTAACTGCGAGTGAATTTCCAAGATATATATCTATCTGACATTGCAATGGCTTTTGAGCTAAATCAAACTGGATTTTACATGCGGTTCACTGAGTTGCGTCCTCGAGCACTGGATTAAATTTTAATTAGACTTTGATTGATTGGTGTGTTAGATTGATGAAATTGTTTTTTATTGATTTGATTATAAGGACGATTTTTGAATGTTTTAAATTGCTTTGATGTTTTTTTCTCTGATTGGATGTCTCTTACATCTTCTTTAAATTTAAGTAGAGTAATTTGACTTTGGATTATAAAAATTTCGCTGTCATATAACCCACTGGTACCTATAGTATTAAAAAGTCTAGTAACACTCAGTTAGTATACATACTAACAATGGATTTCATTAATAAGTGATCAGCTTAGAATAACATTCTGTAAAAGAGAATTACCAAAAAAGTAATAAATTAAACTCTTACACAAGAAATCATAATCTTTAGTTGTCATTACTTTGTCAAACTTCTCAACAGAAAACTACCATTCACCAAACCCCTAAATCATTCTTTCAAAATCACATAAAATTTTACGATACGACGTCCAATAAAAAATGTGCTAATGTGACCATACTTTGGTTTGACAACTTATCTCTCCCCAAGTCTCTATGATCTGACATCCAGGCCAATTTTACGGGTAATTTATCAAGGATTAACAATTTACAATCTGCGTAAGGCCAAAGGCCGAGTTCACTCGTCATAAATCTACGTTCGCAGCAGGGATGGTGTTGAGCTCCGTATCCGAAAATGTCGGATATTCGGAGTAGTCGTATCCGACACTGTTATTTTGATGGAGATTTTTCGGATAACAGAATTAATCACGTTTCTGTCAAACAAAGTAAATTGAATTAAGTAAAATCTGTGTCAGAAGAGAATCAGTACGTTATTACTTTATCCGAAAACGACACCAAAACTTTAAGAAATCTCTATTCGTGTGCATATCCGAAACACCGTTACAACACTAGTTCACAGACGATTGGCCTCGCCAGGCGATCGGCGTTGGCCTCAGCGAGTGCTTATCTTAATGATTTACATTTCGGCAGTCCTTTTTTTTCTTCGATTGTGTTAAGTGTTAAGGGAGAAATATTTTTTCTGTTTTGACAGAAACAAGAATTATTCTTTCGAGTGTTACTTGAATATTACTTATTGAAATTGAGTTTTCAATATGTTCTATTACGAACTTGTCGAATGTGATGAGGATTTTGTATTTTTTAAGCATGCAGGAACCGAAATGCTGATAGTGAAGGAAAATCACTGAAGGAAAACTCTCAACTCTTAAAGGAAAACTATTGCCATCGTGGAAAAGTCCGCTGCCGTTTGAAAACTGTTTAACCATTTATTTATCAGTTCCTTAATTATTTAGAGGATGACAAATTATGAACAACCTTCGTCAACTAAACATTGCTAAAAAATGTATAACCCTTCTCAAATCAACTACCAATCATTTTGCTAACGCAACTACCAATTTGAACACAATTAACTTTTTCTTTTTGCAAAGAAAATTACATTATCTACATTCTAAATTGCTGGAGAAATATATATCAATTTATTAACTCAAGTGTCAGTCATTGAACTAGATGCACTCAATATATCACCGTCACACAATGGCGAATGCTCCCGTAAGATAGACGGAGCGAGATATTGCCAATCTCGGAGTAGTTGTCAGTGGTGTAATGTGGACAGCTAAGTAATTGACGTTGAATTATAAAAATAGCTCTTATTATGGGCGTGTAGATTGCAAATTGCTTTAATCAAGTTTAAAGTGTCTTAGACTGAATATATATACAGAAAAAAAAAATTACGTTTTGAAAATGAAATTTCGTTATACTCTCACATCTTCATAATTATATAAATTAAGCGTTACATTGTTTGTCCGCAATGAGCTCCTAAACTACTAAACCGTTTACAGTTTAATCCGACTCCAATGGACTGTAAGTTCACAGAGACAGCTTTTGTATAAATAAGGCAAATTAATAAGTATACGTATAATTCAAGAACTGATGCTTTCATAAATAATATACAGGTTGTTTTTATTACAAATAACTTATTATTACAATCAAATACAGGATGTTTATTATTTTATCTAACTATGTAATTGCTATTAGTCTTCCATTTCTGTATCTCAGTAATCAAGGAATAACAGTTTAATATAATTAACTACAACTATTTAAGCCTGTATCTCAACATATCTAATTAGTCTGAGCACTAACAGTTCCAAGAACTAACTATCAATAATAATCCAGACCTGATTAGAGCTCTAGTTATGTGATCCTTCGAAGATATTATTTAAATATTAAAGACTAGTTGTTGCCCGTGACTTCGTCCGCGTGGTTAGAAAATTTAAGTTATGATTTATACCTGCCCTGTTTTTACACATTTTCCATTGTATCTTCGCTCCTATTAGTCGCAGCGTGATGGTTTATAGCCTAAAGCCTTTCTCGATTAATGGTCTATTCAACACAAAAAGTTTTTTTTTTAATTTGGACCAGTAGTTCCTGAGATTAGCGCGTTTAAACAAACAAACTCTTTCACTTTATATATTAGTATAGATTAACATACGTTTTTTTTTTCTAGCCCTCTGTGCATCATTGCTGGGCAAAGTCCTTCCCCAAATGCTTCCACGATTCTCTGTTCTGGGCCTTATGGACCCAGCGCGCGCGGTAAGCGGCAAAATCTTCTCGCCACCGCTTTCTAGGCTACCCAGATTGTGTTACTAGAATTCATTACTGTCTGTTACTTATGGAATGAACTGAAAACTATGAGCAAAAATAACAAATGAAGTATGAAATAGAAACCGATCAAGTGCGGGATCGAATTCGCAAAACTGATTCTGTACCAACAGTCGAAAGGTATATGAATCAGTTGGGTGAGAAATAAAATTATGTATACTCACAATCAAAATTATGTAGTTCATCTTGATTTTAAGGCGGCAACTATTCATCCATTTGACGGACTAAATTTTTTTTCACTCTATACCCTATTCAAATATGTAGTCCCCTTAAACTTTGCGCTGACAATAAACCAAGAAAATACACTAAAACGAACTTAGGAAATTGCTCGTCAGTACTTAACTAAAGGCAATATCTAGTATCAGTGTAATACAAAACGGAGCCAAATTGTCGTCGCGAGGCATCAAGTAGGCATACAATACAGTCAGCAACACAACTTTACCAAAACTCGAAAACAAATCTCAACCTTGTCTCCTTGAGACTAAGGGTGATTTTGTCATCGAAGTTTGTTGATTGATGTGTGGTTGGCTGTACGGTACATAAGTGGCTGATTTACTACAAGTATTCCTTGTTACTATTAATGTCCGGGATATAATATTGCTAACGGTGCTTGGATTGTTATGTCCTAAAGTAATGGCTTTTACTCTATTTGATGTAAGCATGGAAGTTGTATTTTCTGTATATTAATGCAGTTGATAAGGTTAAACTTTGTAAATAATATAAAACAAAAATAAAGTATATTGTAACAAAAATCCATAATAAGTAAATATTTGTTTTTTTTCGTTAAGGTTGACCAACTGTTTTTTTCGACTGTATAAAAAAAATACATATACCAAAGCAAAGAAAAAGACTTTTCAAGAAAAGCAAACTAAGAAAATTCTGGTTTCCAAATACTGTCCAAGCACACAAACATTTAACTGCTAACACAACAAAAACTCTACCATACTTAAACAAATTGACTATACAAATATTTCTATACGAAGCAAATATAAATATTTCTTATACAAATCTCTGATCAAATAGCAGTACGTCTTTCCATTGTTTATTGCGAGCGTAGACCTTACTACGGAGCCTCAAAGAAATATTATTCGAGTTGTGGAAGCGAGACAACACTAAAAGACGTGGAGTTGTGTCTCTCTCTAAAAATTGTAAGAATAATAATACCTCATGACGTGGTGAAAGGCCCTCAGGGCAACGCGCCAACCTTCTTATGTCACACAAGATGTATCGGGATTACAGATTGCTGTGAAATGAGAATTATTTATATTTTTCGAAGAAGCGAATATTGTCATAACATAAATACAGTATTTATAGATTATTCGTTCGATCTGTTGAGACTTTTGCGATGTACCGATTTGTAGAGTTCAATTTTTGTCTTATGTTGGAGTTGGTTTGCGGTTTTGGGAAATACTTAATTGCCGTATTGATTTCAGATGTCAGCTGGACCATCAGATTGTTATAAATGCGAAAATTTGTATGTATGGATTTGCAGATGTTTGTTCTTCTTTCAAAATCCACATAATCGATTTAAACGAAACTTGGTACAAATATCGCTTTTTACCATAATTAAAACATCGGATAGTTTTTATCCTAATTTAATCTACAAAACTAAAAACCAATCTTAAAAATACACAAAAAAATAACCTAAAATTTAACATTTAAACCATATTTCAATTTCAGTTTCAAAGTCCCAAACTTTCAGCCTTTAGCAATAACGTTCGTATTAATATACCTTCGACTACCTCAAGTTGTAAAGGATTAACTAAATTTAATTCCCTAAGTTGGGTACCTCACAGATTTATTACTTACCTAGCTTTTACCTTCGCTTTTACTCGTAAAATAATAACTATTAAGTATTAGAATCTCGAAAATACAAGATAAGTTTCGTTAATTGCTTAAAACTGGTCATTTGTTATCGAACCTGGTGTAAGCTTTCATAAACAGATTTCAAAGGTATTTGAAAGTCAAATTTTGTGTTAAATACCTTTAGCAAATGAAATAAGTTATTTGAACACTTTAAACGCAAATTTATGGCATGAATAGAAACCTATTCATTGGGATAGAAGATAACTAGTATGACGCCGCCATTTAAAAAGTATGTAAATATAAACTTCAACTCTGATTATATGATGTTTCTTGACATTGTCACGATTCCGGGCTAGCGGCCATTATGACTTTCTCCTACTATTATTCACCTCGCCTCACTGCCCAAGATTTGAAGTTCAAAATTGAAGGAATTCGAAGAAGGTGATGTCACGTATGAAAACGAATGAACGAATAAAATAAGTCACGTGACTTATAGTCATATTTAGTTACTAGCTGTTGCCCGCGACTTCGTCCCCGTGGGTAGAAGATATAAGTTATGATTTATACTTGCCCTGTTTTTTTTCACATTTTCCATCGTATCTTCGCTCTTATTATTCTCAGCGTGATGGTTTCTAGCCTAAAGCCTTCCTCGATGAATGGTCTATTCAACACAAAAATAATTTTTCAATTTGGACCAGTAGTTCCTGAGATTAGCGCGTTCAAACAAACAAACAAACTCTTCAGCTTTATATATTAGTATATAGATCAGGCATTTTTGTTACCCACGAATGCTATAACTGAATCTGAGTGTTAATGAAGATTTTTTTTAACCCAAATGACGTGGCATGGCCGTTCAGGCTTAGTCAGTAAGAGTCTAACATTACCCGTTCCCTCCCCCGAGGGTGGTCATATCGAATCTCTCGTCAAACCAAAAAAAAAATGGAGCTTGAATGTTTGTGAAATCCTCGCGACACAAGGATTAAAAGTTGCATCAAAAAAATGTCAGACTAATTTTTACATCTTTTTACTGTCAATTGAAAATTGTGTCACACAATACGGCCAAAAACCGAAAAAACTATAGTATCAAGTTAACTTTGTTGTATGAAATATTATTTTATTTGTCGACAGACAGTCGGTCCGGTCTCACATTATATTAATATACACTACGTGTGTGCGAAACAATACAGGTACCAGACCAAATATTATTTTAGTGGGACGTGTTAAACTTCCGAACTTAGTTTATGGAAGTTGGAAGTAAATGGAATTTTCAACTGAAACAGTGGAACTATCAAAACTGTTGACTGGTCCGGTCAACGTAATGTGGTTTAGTTTTAGAAACAAAATTCAAATTTTATTTAACTTGCTGTCTCTGACATAACACGGGTAGATTTTTTCAAAACCATTTCTTTTATTTTTAAAAGAAGACTAGAATTACTTTAAGTTATCTAAAAAAATCATGCAATAGAACAAAAAAAATGATTTTGAATACCTACGTTAAGGTGCGAACGGCACAGTATCGTAGAAATTGGCACGAGAAAGGAGAGCCTTATGCCCAGCAGTGGGAGATGTAGATGATGGTGATGAAGGTGTAACACGAAACACTGACTGGTACATTCAAAATATTAAGACATAATGCAATAATATAATTGCATAATAAACATTTTGATTGCTTCTTTTGCCATTGATCAATGAATCACAAAATATTATACTATTAAAAACACATTTCCAAATCAAAGACAAGTTTTATCAATTAAAAAACCTTTTTCCATCAACGGTTGCTAAGCAACGAAAACTCAGACTTCAACAAGCATCTAACCAAATTACCATTCACAAGTTCAAATACCAACTCCACAGAAATCAATACTTATATGACGCAAAAACTCGCGGAGAATTAGCATTTGTCGCTCTCTGCAGATAAAAAGCTAAGGGGAACGTTTGAAGATGTGTTCGTTCAAGGGCTTGTAGGGTCTCTCGAGAACCCTCGGGTACAAGTACAGGCTGAGTTGCCTGCTTTAAATATTGTCAGGATCCCGTATTAAAATGATCTCTCATTGTTTTTTTTGTAAATTTGTTGTTTGTTTGTCTTTTGTAAATGGAATTGTGAGGGGTTTTGCATTTGAATTTTGGTACAACAATAATTTTAATTAACAGCAGGTTTTTTTTGTAAATGACTAGACAATAATTAATGAGAACTTTTGAATGAATAGCATGTATTTAGTATGTAATAGTTAGCTCCGAAAACTGATCGGTGTTAGAAAAATTGCTTGCATAGTGAAAATCGATAAAAAATCTGTCAACAAGTAAGCCAATAGTATTTTAATAAAAAAAAATAGGCCGACTTGAAATATATAATATTTCTGAGCCAAACTTGATGAATTTCTTTGGCACCAGTCCGAAATAAATAGCAGCAAATTGAATCCCCCTTTTTAGAGTTGGTTGAAAAATATATGATAGAATCAATTTTATATTTTTTTATATAAAATTCTTGACTGTACCTATGTAGGTCTACCGTTCGACATAGAGCCCTCAAATTACGATAAATATTATAAATGTTCGTCATTGTGTATTCAAAAACAACATCAAGAAATATAATCATACAAGAACCCAGCTCTTTAGGAACGAAGCCAAAGCTATGTATTTTTTGTTATATCTCCTTCCTACCATCAAAAACTACTAAACGGATTATAATGAGACTCTTTCGTAATTTGTTAAGCACAAAAACTAGATCAGAATAAGACTAAATGTACAATTATTCATATTCTTTATAGGAAACTAGCTGTTACCCGCGACTCCGTCTGCGTGACCGTCGGTAAAACAGTGCAACGGTATTACAGTACCTACTCAGGGTTTTAACTTCATTACTAAACTGCTAGATGGGGCTGAAACGATTTTTCATCAATAAATCCTAATAAAAAATATCCTATGTTACTTCTAATATCTCCAAAAATATGTGTACAAAGTTTCATGATAATCGGTTGAGTAGTTTTCGCGTGAAAGCGTAACAAACAAACTTACATTCACATTTATATATTAGTAAGTGTTATTTATACAACTAACTACTAACTATACTATAACATGATACTCTAAGGTCATGTGCGACCCTGTTCTGACCAAATGAGGCCTATAACCACATCGTAACTTACCCTTAAAATCACCCATTTTAGTCGATTTATTACGTAATTTTCTAAAAACAACAATCCTAACTAGCCATCACGTTACAACGAGGTAAACACAAGGAGCTTCCCCTTAACTCAATTATACTAGAAAATTTATTTGCAAAGGCCGGCTTTGAAAAGGACACGTATTTTGTTATATTTTTACGCAGCTTAGACAATTTAACGATGTTTATTTTGATATTAAATTCCAAACAGATTTAAGCCTCAATTTTGGACTGGCATCCGATGTATTTAATTTTAATGTGACTGCTATTTTGAAAATATTTTGCCTATTTCACTTCGTTTTATTATCATCTTGCGTGGTGTTCCCAAGGAACAACTTCGTTGCTTTTTGATGCTGTTTTTGCTTTCCTGGATGAAAGTATTTTACAGATCAGTAAAGTTCTTGAGATTATTTTTATGTTCATGTTTAGTTCTTTGCCTTTTTATTAAGTTTTAAGCTTACGCAATCAGAAAATTTTCGTTTTGCATTTATCATATTAAACTTTTTGGTATTGAGCGCCTATCCTGACCATGGAGGCAGGAAATTTAACCTTACTGGACAAAAAACACGGTGCAGTTTCATTAGGACTCACCAATCACATTTATGTCTGTAGCAATCGTGGCTTATACTCGTTTTTTTTTTTCGTAATATCTAGTTGTCAAGAATCACTAGATTCAGCCTTCTAATTGACGGACAGTTATTTAGGCCGTAGATCCGTTTTTACCCTTTGGGTGTGAAACCCTGAACCAATTCCTAAATTAACCGTTATATACAAAGAAACGAACGTGAATCAATATTCTTAAACAAATTTCCACTCAATATCTACAGTGCTGCCATCTCCATCAAACGCTAACTTCGGGCTAATTAACTTTGAACTGTTACTGTCTAACTAGATTATCTATCTCAAAGGATTTAAATGAGAAGGCCTGTTGATGTTAATGAATTTCATCTAATTATTTAATTAGCAATTGGTGGTTTTAGAGCGAGTTTTAATGTTATTGGTATAGTGTGTGAGATTAATTCATTTAACAAACTTGTGACGTCACTCGTTTGTTTTGGTAGTTTGTTTAAACAATTCGGTTTGGGCTTCTTGATGAGAATGTGACATAAAAAGTCAAATAGTATTTCAATTGAGCTTTCAGAACTTTGAAGTAACATTTGATTTATTTTATCGACTAGATTTTTGTAGGCATTTAGTATCAATGGTGATAACTAGACAGCTGAAATTATCATTTTTGTGGTATCATTAGTATTTCTGTATACCTTTGATAAGGCCGTGAATTCGATGGATGGTCAATGCTGTTTTTTTAGCCTAAGGAACTCTAAAAATAACAAATTACTTTCGTATTTATTCCTCAGACGTGATCTATTACAATGTGTTAAAGCTTTGTTTTCCCAAAGACCAATAGGAAAGCTGGTTCTCTCCAAATTAATTATCTGAAGTGCGACGTTAATTAATTTTAGAATTTATGTTACACGATATGTTTGTCTTAAATCTTTGTCTTGACAAATTTTGTACTCAATTTATTTACCATTTAAATCTCTTGCTTTTCTAGAAGGAAATGTTACTACGTAGAGTGTAATCTAGCGTCACATTGATACAGTACCCTAATTAATTTCACGCTGCATAGTTTGAAAGAAATAACTCAAAATCTCACAAGTTTTTAAACTAGTCAGATCTATTATACATATAAATACAGATATATATAAGAATTGTAACAAACAGAAGGCTTTTCATAATCCTTTCTAAAGTACTCAAATTGTGCTAAAAAAATGCTTATATTTATCAAGTACGTCCTTAATAGAGTGACCTAACTAATATACAAAAGCATTTTTTTTAATAATATATAATAATATATTGGACAACATTCACACAACGCCATCTAGTCTCAAATTAAGCAGAGCTTGTGTTATGAGTACTAGACAACTGATAAACATACTTATATAGTTCTAAATACATACATATTATAGATAAATTACACCCAGACACAGAACAAATGATCGTGCTCATCACATAAAAATTTGTCCTGGGTGGGAATCGAACCCGAAGACCTCCGGTATAGCAGTCAGGGGCACTAACCACTAGACCAACAGGCCAGTCAGTTTTCCGATGCACTATTAACAGTAGCAACATTGTCACATTTCGATAACGTGACCTATCGAAAATATGAAAGAGAAAGGAAATGAATCGTGAAATAGACAAACATCAAAATCACTCTGTTGTGATAGCATGTGTCACAGTAAATCAACAAAACATTCAAATATGTCCAGATATTTATTCCAATCGAATGATAAATAAAGGTGTTAAGGGAATTAATTCCCAACTCAATTAAATATCAAAATAAATCCAATAAACGAAATCGTGGGGAAATATTCAGCGGACAAATCATTCACTCATTCGGTCATCAAGGACAAAAGCGTCGTTCATATATTAATCTCCACAGAGCGATTTAAAATGCAATAAAATATCTTTCAGTACACTCTTTTAAAATGGGTGATAGCCCAACAAATTCAGAAAAGAAGTAAGAAACTAAAGAACTGAAGAGACAGACACTTTTAACACAAAGGTAGAAAATTGCTAGCAGTTTGGTAAAAATTATGATGCAATTCAATTGTTTCCACACAATATAATATATTCGATTGAAATTAACTGATAAGTAGAAGTCACGTCACTTGTAGTAATTTTTTTTTTCTTAGGTCCGATTTTTCAATTGCCAGATATTTTTTATCTGACGAATGTGTTTGACGCTCGGAAAGCTTCTGTTCAGGAAATATGTCAAACGGCCATATTTATTCCTCAGATAGAAGTTAACTGATGATTGAAAAATCAGCACTAAGTAACAGAACCAAAAGATAAACTCTTGATTGAATTCCACTTGAGTTTCAAATGACTTTAAAACAATATCAAACCATAATCGCGTGTTGATTTTTTCATGCTGAAAAATTTAATACATTAAAACTTTAACCAAAAATGTAATCAGTTTTGAACATATTCGTAGCAATTGCAAAGTATGCAACGTAAACATCGTTTTGAAATAAAAACTTTTTACACGACTCTTTGTGACATACTCGAAGTATGTTCAACTTTTGCTCGCGACTGTACAAAGCAATATGTTTCAGACTCTTTTTATTGTCAAACAAAGTGTTCAAAGGAACAACAAGCTTGTGACGTTTACGTCAAGGATGGGAATATGGCACTAAAAATGAGATGCAAATACAAAACGAAGAGAGAAAAGTTAAACTATGACAAGCGTGAGTAGGTTGGGTTTATAATAGTTTTTAGGCAAAGAGCTACCTAATATGGCGTCCGTCTTCTTGTCCGTATGGGTACGGGCAAGAAGAGGCAGCTGCGACCCCTTCTGTAAGAATTTCTTAATATCTCTATGGAATAATATGTAACGTCCTTGGACTCTCTAATTAATAAACATCTAATTTAAGAAAATACGCTAAACGCTTCAAAGTTGAAAAGTTAAAAAGTACAATAGGAAATTTGCGAGTGGCTTCTTTTTCTGATATGATTACTTTTTTAGTGTGTCAGCACTATTACTAAGACAAGCTCTTGCTTATCATTCTTTCTCTCTCACGCACTCTATAATAATCCTTGACATTTACACTTCAAGGGTATCAAATGAATTGTTTTACCTCAAAAAGGGGAAAGTCACTGTTTTAGGTTATCCATCTACGGTTCGTGAGAATTGCCAATAAAACCCAATTCGAAGGGTGTACAATATCTATGTATCTTTAAGAATACAAAGTTACTCGGTAAAAAGGTAAAATGGTTGAGTCGTTTTGTGTTTTTGCTATTTTGCTATTAAACGTAGATATTGGTTGGTTGTTTTTCAACTGTACGTAGTATACTTTAAGGTTAATTGTTCTTTGAGACCGAATGCATGGATTGGAAAGAATACCTTTGCATAGCTGTAAGATGAAAACTAGGCTACTTAAAAAGAATAGTGTTTTAGCATTTGTGTGATCATCGAATGCTTGTCCTGAGTCTGGTTGTCCTTGTGCATGTGGTTTGAATGGTTGTGAAATACCCCGCGATAATAGAGAAGAAATTAATGAAAACATGAAGGTAAGTTTATACACCGTGATTTTTTAGTCGTCTTACAAAAGCAGCCCAGTTCATGTATCCAATGACTAGAACACGTTCATGATAAAAAAAATATTAATTTATGAGATTTGAATAAATTTAAAATGCAATTTTTATTCAATATTATGATGCAATTCGTAGTTTTAGAAACACAGCTCTGTTGCGAGCGTGGTCCCAGCCTTGTAACAATTGTGAGATGGTGATGTAGAGATGGAGAGGTGGATGTTTCATTTTTCTTCGTGCCTATTATCTTAGTTGAAGATAAAAAAATAATAATCGCGCCTAGGGATATTTTATGTCGGATACATGAACCGGTCTTCTTTTGTAAGACGACTAAAAAAACACCGTGTATAGTCCCTTATCTAGTAAAGTATCAGGGAATCAGAGATCAAAACAATAGCAATGCCAGGACAACGTAAGATACATTAACAAATCTGTTAAGGCCAGGAAAATATCAACATTTTCTACTGAATATAGCAACTTGTCATCAGGCAGTAGTAATTACATAATTCTGGGACATCGTAATTCGTATCGAAATAATAATAGCCGCTCCGCAATAATTAATACGGTCGCATTATAGCGAACCTAAGGGCTTGTGCAGAAAGAGATAGTAGCACGAGGTATGGAAATAGTAAGTTATTTTGATGCCCAAGTAACTGGGTTAAGGTGGTCAGATAGGCAGGCCCTTCTTGTAAAACACTGGTCTAGCTACATAGCTGGTAAAAGGATAGGATGATAATGATGATGACCCAAAAAGTAAAAATAGAACTGTCGGATGGTTTGTCCATCTCTTCGTCCGTCTGTCCGTCTGTCATCAGGCTGTATTTCATGAAGCGTTGTCGCTTTATATAGCGGTATAGAGATTTTTAATAAGGACGAGGTAAAAATTTTGATTCGAATATGTATCAATAGATCTCGGTTTATTTATAACTAGCTGTTGCCCGCGACTTCGTCCCCGTGGGTAGAAGATATAAGTTATGATTTATACATGCCCGGTTTTTTTTTCACATTTTCCATTTTATCTTAGCTTCTATTAGTCGCAGCGTGATGGTTTATAGCCTATAGCCTTCCTCGATGAATAGTCTATTCAACACAAAAGGATTTTTTTAATTTGGACCAGTAGCTCCTGAGATTAGCGCGTTCAAACAAACAAACTCTTCAGCTTTATATATTAGTATAGAGTATAGATTTTTCCCAACTCTTAGTAACAGTTATATGTTAAACCAAACTTGTACACAATGTACTTATAAACATATAATATAAAAACTAACATCATCTGCACGGAGCTTTACATTAATTCCGTAGTACAGCACCACAGATATAATTTGAGATAATAGACAAAGCGAGCGCTATCCACATCCACTGTGATTTGTGATCGTAGAGCTTGATTATAGCTTCATACGTTAGACTGGGATTAAAGATTGTTTAGCTTACATACGACTACGACTAAAACGTATGTACATCTATACTAATATATAAAGCTGAAGAGTTTGTTTGATTGCTACTGGTCCAAATTGAAAAAATCTTTTTGTGTTGAATAGACCATTCATCGAGGAAGGCTTTAGGCTATAAACCATCACGCTGTGACTAATAGGAGCGAAGATACAATGGAAAATGTGAAAAAAAACAGGCAGGTATAAATCATAACTTATATCTTCTACCCACGGGAACGAAGTCGCAGGCAACAGCTAGTTAAAATATAAGAAGAGAAAATAGCATATTTATGACACTGAATATTATATATTAAATAGAGTGTACTACATGAAAAACAATTTCATCTTACCCATGTACCTTTTTGTAAATAAACACTAAACTAAAAACTAATTATGACTCGTAAATTATTTGATAAATATATTGTTAGTAACAACTAGGTCAAAACCAGCGGCCATGTTTTAACATTAAACTATTAAATTACATGAATACACTGAAATACACTGTCATTGGTATTAAAACCATTCACAAACATACAAATTTGCTGAAAATCTCGTTTATGTATCTGTTCCTTTTTTATTTTAAATACTTTTTAAACTTTGGTTTGTGTTAATTGAAACAGTTAATAGTGTAAATACGTATACAAGAAATTTAATTTTTCTGTATTATCACAAAACTGATGAATTATGCACATGCGAAATCGCTTGACCGATTTCGATGAAGGAGGTTTTCGGATGGAGCTAGCTTTCACCTTGGATTAACAAACACGCTACTTTTACACTACTTTAATAATGGAGGGTTAATGTTTTTGCAGCTGGAACTGTCAAGAATACGAGCAAAGCCGCGAGCAATAGCTAGTCAAAGTTTAATAATCAGAAATGATTTGATAATCCTGAACCTTTTCTTCATGATCTAGAAGCTTAAAAAATAGCTAATAAATAGTGAAAAGTACAAGAAAACATGAAACAAAATACACAAAATTGCAGTGAAATATAAAACCAATTTATCCAAATTGACGTTTAATGAAATTTCAATTACGTTAACTTGCGTACTTTAACCTCGAGGCGTCGTTTGAACTCAGTTTAATATAAATTCCGTGAGATATCGATAATGCTTTATTTGTGAATAAGTATCAAAGAATATATTTGTAATATTAACGTAGAAAAATCTAATATAAATGTAAAAATACTAATATAGATGAGGCAAACACCGAATTAAGAAATTGGGGTTTTCGATTAAAGTAATGAATATTTGAAATACAGAGGGCTACACGTTTGTAATGTTTTGTTTTATTGCTTCTCTGATATAAACGTATTATGAAAACTGACAAAATACTATTAATAATAATGATGTCTAGTGTAGATTAAAGTTCTCAAGAAGGCTTCTGCGCGTTGGACCTGTGTCCCCGTGTACGCCTTTAAAAAGGACCGGGTCTCTTCCCATGAAGTTAACCCGTGAATTAAAAGAGATGTCTAGTGTCAAGGTCTAGGGCCAGTTGCGCGGGTAATATCAAAGTGAAGACAAGCATTACTGCTAGCACAGGTGCATCCTCTGCTCCCCCACTCCCAATCCAATTGAGGGAGGAGCCTGATACCGATGACAGGAGAAGGATCAGACCAAAGACTAACATTTTAGGTGCCTTCCGAAACACTGCATCTGTGATATTCATTCAAATATAACTCAAATCATTCGAAAACTCAGTACTTGCCTTCTGATAACCTTTAATTTATCAACCCTACGGTCTTAGTATCAGACAGCTAAAACTATAAATAAATAAATAGATTTGCAACTATGAAACAAAACTCAATTAAATGTGACGAATGCAAAGTATTTACTAGCTAGTTTATTGGTACATCCAATACACTATAGTTATTTTATTAAACAATTGTATTTGTTCCAAACGTAAATATTATTAAGCATGAAATTTACTGGAAACAATAACTATATTTCTATAACAGCGTTAGCAATTAATTCAATTACGCAATTCAATTGCACACATGTAATTTGATTGATTAAAAACGTTGACCGTTATTGACTAAACGTATATCACGTACCTACGTGATTACGAATGACCACTGAGTACAATGTATTACGAGCATGATCCTCGCATAGGGAAAGCAAACGTGTTTTGTTATTTGTGTATGGGAATTAAATTATGACACATTTTTATTTTAGTGGTCTCATGAAAACATGTGTGCAGGTACTAGTGTACACACGTCAGAAGTGAAACTTCTTTACGACCTTTTTAGAAAAGATATTCGAGATAAAAAATTGTTATGCGTGACTCGTGACGAAATGTTTTTCTTAAGCGATAGAAAAGTTTCACTTCAAAAACAATTCGAATGTTAATTAATTTTTTTCATTGCAGTGTTCCTACGCTTAGGGATGATCGATTTCTTGACGTAACGCATCAAATTCTAGCTTTCTGTTCGCTTCACACTTATAAAGCAGCTTATAGTGAGTAAACATTAAAATTAACCTGTAATATTTCATTGTTTTTCCGAAATACCGATTCTCGCGTATTGCCAGCGCTCGTGCATAATGAGATAATTTTCCCTTCATGAATCGGTGAGAGAAGACTAAAGCTTAACAGCGAGCGACTGTTTGTCCTGTTGGTATATACTAAGTCTATTATCACTATAACAGTTTTATTTCTTTTATTGACAGCTTCAAGTAAGTATTTAAAATATAATTCACGCGCTCACAAATAAATATGAATACACGACAATTCCAAAATACGTTACCTAACCCTCAAATGCCTCGGCACCTGCACATTAAGGTCATTTGTACCGCGCGTCGTGATTTATTCCCCCGCCGCGTTGGGGTTAACGCATTGGCGGTGGCTTGAATCGTCTTAATCATCGCATTCAAATTACGAGTAAAGGTTTATACAGTATGTCCATACGAGGATTATTTGCTTAGCAAACGTAAAAGCCCAAATAATGTAACATAAATTAGTCTTTTCTGACAAAAAACAGCAATAGTTTTTTTTTTAAGATTTTAAAAAGCCAAGTCACTACTTTTCTATAAATCAATCTATCTATTCTAGTCCATCGACATTCCCAGTTTTAGCAATAACTGCAAGAAATAGTAGTATGGTAGGTTAAAAAATATGAAAATTTGAATCTAAAACACCCATCTTTGCATAAAGGATAATCCAAGCATTGTGTAGCGTTTGGAACTTACTATGCGTAATGAAGCTGCCTCGTCCTTGATTGGTTTTTAGGTTTCCCTAAGAGTAAAAAATCATCAATATTGCTACGGCCTTAAATCTATGACCTTCAGACACTAGACTGTATCATGAACCACATTTGCACAACTTTTTTATAAATTGATTTTTCTGTATCCTCAATGTCGTTACTACAACTTACACTTGGTCTGTTTTTAAACCATTATTTGTTACTCTATAACTCCAGAAAAGTCGTCCACCTTTATTCACCTCATCAAGTACAAAGAATCACAAGTTTTCGTTGTAGACACGGCTTTAAGGGGGCAAAGGCTTTACATTTGAAGGGTTAAGTTACAATAAGCCGTCACTGACGAGATTTCGTCACCCTTGTAATCCTGGTCTTTCGGCTTTGTGTACAGTTAGCAACAAAGGGCTTACCTCCTCTCTTAAAGTAATATTTTTTCAAGTTCCTATGCAGTTTTCCTATACAGTAGTATTGTGCTTTTACGACTGTAACATTTAATTAACAGAAAACTTAAAATAATAATACATGAGGTGTCATGGGAGCACCCTTGAAGTTAATTCACTCAATCTAGTTGCACTGTTGCCTTTTTTTCAGATGGGGAATCATCAAATAAAGGAAGGGAGTGTCAGACTCCTACTGACTGAAACCCACCCATGTTCCTTCCATTGCCTTTCTTATACCAGGTCCGGGGTAAGTAAGGGAATCTCCAGGCATGAGCCGTAATGGATTCCACAGAGAGGAATCGGTAATGCCTAAAGGCTCATCAGGACCTCATTGATTCTGATCGTGTTCAGAGGTTTTGAAATTTTGTTTATTTTAACCAACTTGTGTTGTTGACTGTACCATCGCGGTTGGGGGTTAAATCGTGTGAGATCGGATTGCAGTTTATTGTATCAGTGTACTCATTACAGGAAGGTAGTATTGAATTTAATTATTCATTTATATGTGTGAAACTGTTCGTGACTAGTAATGGCCAAATTGTTTTGTGTCTTCTAAAGCCCTGTGTTGGACTAAGTTTCACAAGTTTTTTCAAGAAAAAAAAGGTAAAAAGATTATAAATTTTTAAATTAAGATTGATTTAAAAAAAATAATTTAATCGTTATCGAAAAATGCTATGATCATCCCTCTCCCGTAACATAAAAATGTTACACCCGTAGTCCAGTTTACCTCATTATACGGTTCCTACAAATTCACGCTACGTCATTTGTAGAGGTACGCTGAATTGCTACGCCTAAGCTACGACAAATTGTAGCAATTTTTGAATTATTCAGAATTTACTTGCCTTTTGCAAAGCAATTAGTGTTTTAGTTTTTATTTATAATATGTTTTTTTGTTCAAATTACAATATTTCATTAAATTAATATCAGCTTAAATCAAAAATGTATTATTGTTATTTAAATTTTGCGAACATTTCAGCAAAGATTAAGTGGCTATAAATAAGTGTAATTAGACTTTTCCACTGGAGTCGAAAACCTCGTAATCGTTTTATATCTCGAAGACAGCGTTTATGTGCAAAGAGCGTATTAAACAATACGACATCTCATTAAGAAAATCTTTTAAGTATCTTAAATCAAACGTTGAACGTACACTTATTAATTAAGGCTATATTTGATTTGCAACAAAATATGGCATTAGTTAAATAGTAAATAATTAAGCCAAACTTTTGTTCTGCCATGCTGCATTGTAAATCAGTCATGCCGTTTAGAAGTTTAATGGCATGAACAAGTAGAATTGTGTATGATAAGATAAAAATGACGTCAAATTAAAGCACGATGAAAAAAATAATCAATTTAAAACAAGTTGGCGTCTATTTCCGATAGCTTTATGGTACTTTTTCTGTCTTGTTAGTCTAGCGGTAGGTCTGTTAGTACCAGGAGAAATCAGAATCGAATCAAGAGTCGAGTCAAAAATAATAACTGATTTCCCTGAAAAACGTTTAACCCGTATAATGGGTTATAAGATCAGATATACAGTTGCTCCTTCCGAAATATTTGGTCAGTAACAATCAAAACCAGCTACATATTACCTAAAAAATAATAAAATTAGACCCAGAGTGTTACGTGCACATACGCTAAAGAAAACTAAATTTGGTACAAACAACAAAAGTGTGTATAAAACATGGGAAAATCAGCCACCCATCAAATTTATAACAACCCCACACCTTCCGTTAAAAGCTATCTAGGTAACAAGGTTCACGAAATACAGCCTGATGACGGACTGACGGACATACGGAAAGACAGACACCAGAGCCCCAGTCACAGGATTCCATTTTCACCCATTGAATGCGGAACGCTGAACATCCATAGCAGAAGAAAATCTACATACTACGCATAAAACAGGGACATAAGGAAAATTCACCGCTACATACATATACAAGGTTATATAACTTTATTACATTCACATATAAAAAAAATCTAAAACATTTACGACTGAAAGGGAACAAATTTAGATAAAATAGCGACACGTAAGCTCATTGATCATTAGTACGCCATAAAATCCAGTCGGCTGTATTTGAGGAGTGACGAAAGAGTTTGGATACGACAGAGGTTTGTTATTTCTGGTCTTAATATCGTTAAAATTATATCATTTTTTATCAAGCCCACTATGTCCCACTGCTAGGCAAAGGCATCCCCCAAATCCTTCCACGATTCTCTGTTCTGTGCCTCATGGAACCAGCCCTCACTTTAAGCGAAAGATTGACAAATATCAAATGGAAAACAGTTTTGTTTGAATGAATTATATTTAGCGTTTTTTGACATTTTTTTCGAAGTAACTCTTTAAAGATTGAAAATAAGATCGACACAGCACCGTTTACAATGCTGCGTAGTTTATTTAGTACTGAGTTATGAAGCCTCATTAATTTTACATGTAATATATTCTATGATATCCTCTATTCATTCCTATCGACTACTTATGTATACATAACCCACTTATAAGTGATTTAGTGCAACCATGAATTAACGCACGACCCATCGCTGTTTTGATGCCTCTATGAATGCTTGTCCTGAGTCTAGGAGACTTTGCGTATTTGACTTGAATGCCTGAGAAAAATATATCTATAGGATTAAATACAATAACACGGCAGTCATTTAAAAATAAAATTTATCAAGCAACAACTTTCTTTTATAATATTGAAACCCCTACTATTCTTAAAAATCCAGAATGTTCAAACTATCCCACAGAAATGAATGAATCTATTTGGTGTGACGTCACATCAACCTGCCTTCTGAGATCGGAGATCATTCAGTTTTTTATCGTTCGTTCAATCAGTCATTACTCATGGGTGTCACGTGGAAAAAATATTTATATTCAGTGTTGATTTTTCTCGTTAGATCGGAGACGAGCGGGGCCATTGCGTCAGCGGATTGCGTAAGAGATCGTGGAATAATGAAGTTATAATCAAAATTCAATCTTATGAGAATACCGTAGAGTAAAAAATATGAAAAAAAATTGAACTCTTCTTTCATTTCCAACGCCTTTAATAAGGGGTGGTGAGTTACCTAACGATTGAATAGAAAAAAGTTCGTGGCTAAGTTATAACTGCACAAGTTTATCGATCATAGGTTAAATTATGCTTGACAGATGACACGGTCGTTCCTTGGATGGGTGACCATCTATATCATAGCGAGTTTCTCTAGACTGCTAGGCTAGACTAGGATGAGTCTCATCGAGTGTGAAATGTAATGCGATCATAATTGTTTTTTGACCTACTTTGTAACAACTTATAATGGCTGTTTTCCTGGAACAAGGAAGTAAACGCATTAGCTGATAACCTATAGTTAGAGCAACGTACGGATAAGAATAATAATGATGGTGCGTAGCTGAGCAGGCAAGAGGCGGAGCTCTGAGCGTTGCAACGTGTCATGGAAGAAGCCTATATCCAGCACTAAATCTCAATAGTAGGTGATCATACACTATAGGAATTCTTTCAATAAGCCGCTTAACGTAATGTTATAGTCTTTACTACAAAATAGCATACCAAAATAAACCATATCATAAAATAAACGCAATTATTTAAACCAATGCGGCATAAAGAGTGAAAACAGTTTTTTAAGACAAAATGTTCACAGTTCAGGTCAATATTAAAATATAGCGTTAAATAGCTCAAAGGCTGGTATAACAATGAATTTCTCGCCGAGTTTCTCGGTACTGCCGACAAAGAGGTTCTTAATGAAAAAGTGTTTGCATAGTTCACAACGGACGCTTGATCAAAGGGAATTAAAATTAAGGGTGACAAATTTGGATCTTGGTGTTTTTATTTAATTTGACGGTAGTTTGTACTGCGCTGTTTTAATGAAATGCTGCTAATAGTGTTTTGGTAATTCAAGAATTTGGTATTTTTATCGTACTCGTAATACCGCTATTGACAGCGGTAGTAGCTGAAATATTCTTTTTTAAGACTTTTTTTATGTTATACATTCATGGCATTTTACAATTATATAGCAAACATAAAAAGAGGGTTTTCATTTCGACTGCTTTTTTTTATACATCCCAAATATGAACGGATTTGGTGCATCTTTGGCTGGTAATATGGCGGCAGTAAGCTTAATCGATTGATTGAAGAACAAAATTCGAATTTCTAATATATATTCCTTTCTTGTTGTGTCGATAATTCATTAATTTGAACCAATAATTAGATTACTCGAATTCCCAAAATCCTACCTAGCTCTTCAAATTAGTGATTAGTTATCTCAGCAGACCTAGGTCTGGCAACCGAATGCGTTGAATGACCGGCACATGGGCGTAACGACGTCATTCCAGTTATGATGCAATATAAACTGTTATAGGCTAATCATGTGATCTTTGAACCCAAGTGATGTGGCGACATGTGGGTTAGCTTAGGACTAGTTTATATTGGCTGATAGTAATTTTTCACATTTCTTTTTGTTATTTATTACGGCAATAAAAAATATGAAAATTGTTGCTATTGTTTATTTCGTAAAGATGATGAAAATTTAAAGGAGGCAACGGTTTATTCAAGCATATTTATTGAATTTTCCTATCAGGATTGATAATTAAGGATTCCGGTTGAGTCTAAAACTAGTCTTTGGATCCCGATAAATGAACGTGAGTAAACCGTTGCACCTTTTAAGTTAAAGAGACGACTGCTTTTAGATTGGTCTTTGTTGAGTATATTAAATATGAAGAGCCTCCCAAAAGGCAGACCTTTTAGGACCAGACACGCAGTACATCAGATGAATAACTCTAAATAGTTCAAACTAAGGCGTTCAACGTGTTCACTGAATTCCTCATTTTAATACATCACATAAACCTTCACACAACATCCATAATAGAGGGAATAACATGAAAATATAATTTATTACGTTAGTTGAAAACGTCCACAGAATCTTGTTGAATGGACGCGTGACATATCACCTGAAGTGAAGCAAGATGGATGACCCGTTAGCGAGCGACCGATAAATGCTGACGTGGTCACACCTTTATAACGGAAGGTAGCTGTGCCAAGCTGAATAGGTGTAGGGTGGGTATGGTTGAGAGATAATTAAGGACAGTGCTAGTTTCCAGCCACTGTCCACATTGTGCTATTTTGTAATTGACTAAAGTGTAAAGGGCAAGTGTTCATTACTATAAATATAATCATAACTAAGTAAAAAAAATAGCAAATTGCTAAACATCGTAAAATGAGGTTGTGGAAGTCGAAAGTAAAATATGTATAGTAGGAACATAATAGAAACTGAAAGGTGACCCAAAAATATCTAAAAAAGAATTAACAAAACCAGTCAAAAAATTCAAAGGAAAATGCTAAAATAACAACCTTTTAAAAATACCTCTTCTATTAAAGACACTTTACTTTTAATCCTTTGATACTGTAAAATTTCTTCGAAATATTTCGGAGGAATTCTCTGAAAACCAAATATGATATCCACCCTCATTACGCGAGCTCTAGACAGCTTCATCTAGTGTCATTAGGGCGTTATTCTAGACAGTGTTAGGCAAGAATAGATCGTTAGAGAGCCGATCATTTATAATAGAGTTTGTCAGAGTTCGTCGAAAAAATAGGTCTTTTTATTCAGTAGCTATTGATTTAGGGACGTGACTGGCAAATTTGGGGCAGGCTTGTAAGTGGACTGATTTAATGTGATAGGTTAATAGAGTTTTGTAGGTTAGGTTTTGTGATGTTAATTTTTTGTGCCATATCTAAAGGATAAAAGGAACCCTATTACTAAGACGTGAGGGTCTATCTGTCTGTCACTAGGCTATATCAAATAAACCGTAATAGCTAGACACTTTAAATTTTCACAGATGATAATTAATGTCGTTTTAATACGACAAAATATAAGAGAGCCCCCAAATTATTTTCAAAAATACAGAAATAAAAACGTCAACGATCCTGTTTGTTGTAAAAAAATCGAATTTAAAGCTTATTATTGTCCCGTTACCCCTAACTAAAAGATAACAAAAATGAAATACAAAACAAAACACTGCACTGTTTTGTCCTACTTTTGAGGTCGACAATCGTGTGTGACACACTGCTTCACAAACTTATTCCAAGAAAAAAACATGCAAAATCGACCCCTGTTCTGAAAGCCATTAGGTTTAGTACAACTGCACAAGATAAGATTGTATCTTGACAACGAAAAGACGAGTGACCTTGTATGAAATTGTTAGTCATAATTTCTTATGCTGATTTTTTTCCTGTGTCGTAAAGCTGATAGTTACTAAGGGAAGTTTGTTGCTTTTTTCAAAATATGGAAGTCAGTATGGAAAACTGAATTATATTTATACATTGTTGTGAAATAAAATCAAATGTATAATGCTACCGGAAAGAGAATTTAGAATCAAAGTTGGTAAATAGAAAATTAAGTGACCGCTAATTTGTTTTAGAATTTTTGGAATCAAGAGATTCTTAGGAGTTGTACTCAATCTCCATCTCAAATCTTAATATTTGTGGAAAAATTTAGCCTTCAGTGAACCTTCACATTAAAACGTTATTTCATCACCGGTAAATAATAAAACTGGCAATCTTAGAAGGTCCGAGATACAATGATCGTTATTATCCATAAGTTTCTCAAGTGATTTTTTTTATAATGTCCATAACTTCCATAAGTGACATTCTTAATCATATGCAGCCATACGACTAAACGAACTTACATCCCTTACTTAAATAAACATCTCATCTAACGTTCTCCTGTTCATCAACTTCCCAAATACGTTGAATTTAATTTAACACAGCCACGTAGGTATTTCTAGGTCAATATGACTTAGACGAGATCTAATCTTTCATCTTACGAAAAGCATCTGAAATTGCGAACTAGCAGAGAAACACACGCGCAAAACTAGTCTAGATTAAATTCCCCGCTCGGGAGGGGTTACGACCCGGTCTTGGAGTTTTGAGCTTCTCGAATATTCCAAATATCTTCGGCATGTGCTAGTTACTTGATGTAACGTGATATTTTAGAGACTCTCGTTTGGTAAATAGTGAAGAAAATTTCTCTTCTGTTAAAATTAAGTTCTTTGTCAATGAAACAACGTGCCTATTAAAGGAGATATATTTGTTGTAATTTTTTTTTTAAATACAAGATAGAAGCTATTCAGCCCTCTTCCAATTTTTGCGTGCCCAAGAGTCCATATTGATCTTTGACTTTTTTTTCTACCATCTCTGTAACATATGGAATGCATTAAATGTATATTGAGAATTAAAACATCATTTATATCAGCACTGGACTATTCTTACTTAGTGACTTTTAAAGGTCTAATAAACGTATGAAATAAAAATTACCCACTGCGACTAACATAAACACATTTCTTTTAGATTTTCTTTTCAATTTTAAGAAATAATTATAAATGCTAGATGAACATAAAATACTACAAGCATTAAAATTATTCGCAGATTCATTGCAAAATGCAGTCTGTGAATATTTTATTCGATGGTGGCAACACCATAATCTCTGCACTGCGTGCACGGATTTACGTTTGTACGAATTGAATTGTACTAGAAGGGTCACCATGATAAAGTTATAGTTGGGACATTTTAACATTTTTTTTTTTTGGTAAAATATTTAACTAAACTAATAGGCTGTGTTTGTTAAAATGGTTATCAGCCCAGATTCAGCAGACCCCGTATTTTTTACGACATAATTACTAACATTAATAAATTAAATAAATATATCACACCGCGACATCTAGTGTTAAACTAAGCCAAGTTCCTCTTCTGAGTAAATATACTTATATAATTTTTTATACATTAATTTAACATTCAAAAACACCCAGTCATTATATAAATATGATCGCTCTCGTCAGGCAAATATCTGTCCTGGGTAGGAATCGAACCCATGGTCAAACTGAAGTCAACTAAGTCAAAACTAAACTGTTATTTCATCAAAACTGGTAAAAAGTCAACAATCAATAGTAAACCAAAGTACATGTACCTTCACATAGTTTGTTGACAGATCAGGTGACTGATAACATAGGATCTATCAAAGGACATCAACCGCAATCCCAAAAGGATCCCAAGACATAAAACCAGATATTCAAACTCGCTAAACAAGGTAAAATAAAAGAAAATTGTATACATATGGGGTTTCACACCATACATAATTCACGTTATTACATCTAAGACATTCACTTATCTTAAAAAGAAAGGGGAAAATCGTAAAATTCTCCATGTTTGAACATAAATTGTGTTATGTTCTCTTTACATTATACTTTATAGAGTAATCTGGGGCTAAAAGACCTGTATGGGAGTTTCACAACCAAGGAATAACGATATTAGGATCATTTAGTGTAATATGGCACATAGTTACGGCACTGTATGCTTTCTAAAGTCTCACTCACGTGTGCTGTATCTAGATGATGTCAAGATAATTTGAATAAGAAAATAAGCAAATTGTTGGTTAGTTTTGTTCGTTATTTAAATACTAGGAGAAAAGTTTTTGGAGGTAAATTTCAAGTCTACGGGGGGTGAAAACTGCAAATTTGAAAATAAGCTACTAACTACTTGAAAGACGTTTTCCTTCAACGATTTTTTCAATATTCCTTCAGAACACATAGATCTTGAGTGTGTAAGTGTACTTAAATAGAATACTTGAGTAAAAAATTTAAGAGTAATAACACTGAGGCTACGGTATCTGTCCGTCTGTCACCAAGCTATAGCTTGTGAGCATTGACAGCTTAATTTTCACAGAGTATGTATTACTTTTGTCGCTATAAAATACTAAAATTAAAATCGAGGTTAAGCATTGGTTGTAGCAACAATGAACAATTTGTTTACAACCCTCGGTGTAGGTCCGAATCTCACTTAACAGATTTTATAATTTCATAGAAAGAATACACATTCCAAAACACCATTTACATACTTTTATCCACGTAACCTCAGTATATTTTCAAACAAACCTGTGCAAACAGAATGCATCAAAAGCAAACACAAACGTTACTTAACTCGTTCAAGTTTTGTTTATTTTTCAAAGTTAAGCGTATGGCCAGGCTAAGGGTGGAGGAAAGAGGCTTTAACTTCCAAACAACAATATTTGTGTTTAACAAATACGCGATGATCCTATTGACCGAGTAAAATAAAGTTTTGTATGGCGGTTATCTTTTGTTTAGACAAGGAAATGTTTGTTGTAAGGTAATTATTGTGACAGCTTGGATATTGTAAAGCTGAAAAAAAAACTCCGAAATGTTGTTGCCTAGCGGTGCTTGCGCGTTTGCTTGTATGCACGAGGTTCATGTTCGATATTAACATAAGCAAAGTAATGTGTTTTTCCACAATTCCATCACTTAGCAGTCTCTTTTCGACTATTAGTGTGCCAGCATTTCCACAACAATATCATTATGACAGGGTTTTGAAGCTGTAACACCATAATGGTCAACCCTCATGACCGCCATGTTCAAGTTCTTGAGATTGATATCAAGGAATACACCGAGTATTCGCTTGTTGCGTAAGCTTTAGAAACAAATATCGCAGCTTCAGCGTAAATGAAGGTAATGCGCCTAATCTCTCTTCAGACGACCTGTGTTTGTGCCCCACGCTTGTGCACTATATTACATAATGTCCTGGGCAGACGGCTGGTATTTTGAGACACTAGCCATCGTTAATAACTATAAACAAAAAGGATAAATTCCTTTAAATTTCACTTTTTTTATTGAAATTACAATGTTATCCTCCAACCATGGCCATCCTAACCAGAATGTATGATTGTGTCAACACGGTTGATTCGAGCGTGGGATCTGAGCAAACTTGCGGATAGTACCGCCGCTTAATGTGTCCACAGCACTTTTTTAATTGCATTTCTATGAGAATTCCTGTTTTATATTATTTTATGCGATGTATATGAAATAGAGTACAAAAATTTGGAGAAGAAAAAGAATAATCTCGTAATATGTTAGTATCACAATTTTAAGGGAGAATCGACTTCTTTCAATTTTGAATAATTTTTCAGGTGAATTTGCCAGTAAATATTCAAAATTATACTAAATTACATATCGAACAATATAATAAATTATAAAGTTGCAATTTGTTCATACTAAATACATTGTTGAAACTAAGAAGAAAGTAGCTAAAGACACAAAACTGTGAGATTAAACTTTGTAATGGCTTCTAACTTAAAACTATCTTTATATCTATCTTTTATATTTTTAACTTTGCCAACTTGTTCTTTCGCCCTCAGTTTCTTTTATGGAAAATGCTTTCATGATTTTGAATCTTAAGAGTTTTATACTTTTTATTTAAAACTGGGGGTAATGTTTAACTTAAGAGTCAACTACTTTGTTAAGGTTTTTGTGCTTTACTTGGCTTAATATTCTTGTGGACAATGAATTAAATTTTATTATACTCCTTTAATTATTTAAATAATGAGTCATGTGAATATTATAAATATTATTGCAGTAATTATCGAAGGACCCACATAATATAAAGAGGTCACTTGTAAATAGAATAGGTCAACAGGACACAATGACACTGAATAAAATTACGCGGTTTCGAACCCAGTACAGGGTAAGTGTTTGTGTGATCCATGAATTCTTGTTCTAAGTCTGGGTGACTTTGTGCATGTGACTTGATATGTTTGTAAAAGTCTTTAAAAATACATTACACTAACGACAGTAAACATACGAATACTCACAAACAAAATCGAAAACCATAATACAATAACTTTTGACACCCGTACACATTTATGACGTAAGAATCTAAATATAATAAACAGCTTTATCCCTCAAACAGCCACTTCTCAAAATGTTCTGTAGATTCTTAAAAAACAATTCGTACGAAATTCACGCTTTTGATTTTTTACAAACGAACTCTTTGAAAGAGCCTCCTTTTCACAAAGGAGAAATGTATAGAATACTCTTGTTTGTTTAGGTAATTATCTGTACCTGTATTAAGACCTTAACCAGCCAAATTGTTGCGTTATATGAAAGAGATAGCGCTCTACATCGCATATAAGCACATCTCACTTTCACAACTCTTACAGACGTATTCTTTGTACATGGTTAAGGTTGGTCCTTAGTTTACTTCCAATTTAGTTAGGTATTCCCAGCCCCTTTGGAATCCTTTGACCAAACAGTGTAATTTGAATCGGTATCCCAGATTCAAAGGTTTTATTTTTCGTCGAGAACTTTGTTTCTGTTATTTTAAAATGGAATATCTTGAGGCGTTTCGGGGTTTGGGAAATTGAAATATATTTTCTAGAATGTTGTTTCTGAGGTACGGGAATACCGTTGTGTTTTTAACCAAGTTTTGGAACTGTTCTTTCTGTGTCTTGTTATATACTATATAGTTATTTATGTTTTCATTCATAATTTGTTGAGAGCGTATATTTTGTTAATTCTTCCATTTTTCCTGAAAATAATTTGGTCGACACCTGTCGCATCCTTCTTTAAAAGCGAAATTAAATTTGAAAAAAAATATGTCGTTTATCTAAAAGAGACATTGAAACTAGTGGAATTTTAGATATTTTCTCTTTTGGTAACATAGTTATCTTACTCAGTTAGCAAAACAAATGCGTTAAGAATATATGAAAGGCAAACGAGCGCAAATTAATTTGCAAGTTAACAACATACCTAAAATTAGCATAAGACCTCAAAAAAAAAAGCAAATACACATCTCCTTTTTTTAACCTTTTCCTGGTTACTTGAATATATTTAAACATTCAACCATTTACCACCACCACTTAGAGTAGGACAGAGCAAATCGTGGAAGCAAGACAGCGCTCTACGCCGCCGGGCCATATTGTGCGCTCTCTCCCTCCCACAGCTGAAACTCTACAGTTTAAACAGTCAGTTTTAGGTCCGATGTTTCTTGTATACGCACATTAATATTCAGAAGGGACATCAACGTAATTAGGAGTGTGTAATTAAGACAATCTGATTAGCATTGCGTCACGTTAGGGTTTTGAAAAATGTTTTATGGAATATGTATAATGCGTTCCATTTAGGTCAGTGTAGATACGCATACAGAGGCTGTTTTAAAAATGGCTGCAGCATATTTTTAAAATGCTATTAAGTTGTGTGTTTTCAAGTTGAAAAAATGGTGTTATAAAATTTTAATTATTGTAAGCTTAAGTCAGGTGATTATTTTAAAGGGAAAGTCATTACCATACTCGATTGATTTATTACCGGTAACACTTATTAACAAAAATCAAATTTGACTAAATATTTATTTTATACCAAGTGTAACTATTCTATATATGTATGTAGCGAAAATAATAATATTGTTTAAACAACAGAACCATACAACCGACTTCAAATAAAAAACGATTCAACTAGCTGTCCCGGCAAACCTTGTACCGCCGAACAGTCGATAATCTACAAAGATTTTAAGATACAAGCCAAATTGGTTCAGCCGGTTTCCACTTTATGCAAGACTAACAAACAGCAATACATACATTCCCCAATAAACTGACATGAAAAAGGTTGTATAGCAACAGATGCGTGCCATTGTATCTAAGCTCAATTTATAATGGAACCCTTCATCTTAAATAATGGCAGTCCTAAGTTATGGGAGAAGACATATGCTACTGTTTACGTTTCGTAAACTACATATATTTTATATAACAGTATATTGAATATATACATCGTTATGTAAACGTTCAATTGGCTCGTTGGTCTAGTAGTTAATTGCCCAGATTTCTTTAACGCAGGTCATGGTTTCGATTCCCAACCAGAGCAAGTTTGTCCGTTTCTTAAATTTTCAAGTTAAAATTTCAGAAATTATGTGTTTTACTTACCACTATAACATCATTTTGCATTATTTTTGTAGTGAATTTGTTTCCCTTAGCCTATTGGTCCGGGTATCCTAACGTATTCTCTAAACAGTATTTTCCCAAGGCTTAGATAAGTACCTATAGTAGGTACACCCTCATAGTTTTCAGCAAAGAGGTCTCGAATCTAAGCAAACCTTTTAGCCTAGTCTATATTAACTGGCTATGTGATTAACCCGAGCTGTGTACCCTAATCGTAAGTGGAGTTCCTCGTTGGTACTTTAAGAAGTACAGGATTGTATACATTTTGTATTTACTAAGGTCATTTTTGTACTAAAAGGGAGCTCTTATGTAAACAGATGCAATCGAATTATTTACTGTAAGAAACGGTTTTTTTTGTTACTCCTCCTTTTTACTCAACATAGCATTTCCCAACTATGTTGGGGTCGGCTTGCAGTCTAACCGTTTCAGCTGAGTACCAGTGTTTTACAAGGAGCGACTGCCTATCTGACCTCCTCAACCCAGTTACCTGGGCAACAGGATACCCCTTGCCTAGGCTAGTTGTCAGACTTTCAAGCTTCTGACTACTTGTAACGACTGTCAAAGATGTAGGAATAACAGACGGGACCCACAATTTAACGTGCCTTCCGAAACTCGGAGGAACTCGTTATGACAAAAATGGTCACCCATCTATGGACCAACCTCGTCAAGCGTAGCTTAACCTGTGATCGATTCACTTATACGGTTATAGCTTAGCCACGAGCTCCTCTAACTCCTCCTTTTTAATATTTATGATTAATTCCGTTGCGGGTTCGAATGCAGTTAATTTTTTCCCCCTGCACATCTAACCTAAGTATTTCGATGGTTTTCGTTGGTTTCATTAGGTAGAGAGATAGACCAAATAGTAGCTTACAGTAGCTGCAATGACGGGAGTTTGTGGCGGGCTAGTCGCATCCCTTATGCCAGCTATCCTGACCAAGTCCCCAACATATGAAATTAATAACCTGAATAATCTTACCGTCTTTGTGTCTTATGCAACACCATCTGTCTTTCCCTTACCGTTACGTAACCGTTACGAAGTTAAAAGGGTCCGTTTGTCAGTCGTAGTTAGCAAATTGATAAATTATACTGTAATTCCGAGTTATAATTATGTTTGTCAAGTGTAAGTGACATTTATATTAAGGAAACGCGACATTGTCTATAAATAATGGGTTTGTACTCTGTGAGCAAGTACTTCTCAACTTGAAATAGATAAGCTGAAAATAAAAGAATAATGTTATATAGGACATTTTCAAATAATACTTTCTTCATCATATGTTTTGGTCCACGGCTAGACATAGGCCTCTTACAAGGCATGACACACTGTACTTGCTTAAAATCAAATACTCTGTAACAGATACAAAAATTAAGACAGAATTACATAATATGGAAGGTACTAAAAATGTTGTCACAAGTTCAAAATAATTTCTCAAATTAAAACCTCTTTTTAATCAAAATAATCAAATGTGCAAGGACGAGTAGCTCTAAATAAAAAAAATAAGATCAAATTACTGTTCTTTTATCGAATATTACAAATTGAATTGCATACAATCACGAGAAAAGCATTTAATTGCGTTAAACTTGACAACAAGTGCAGTCTAGCAATCAACAAAATTCCAACGACCACAAATTGGTGATACAGGTTTAAACACGCGCCAACATACCATTCATTAAACCAAACATTGCATACTTCATCAGCAGAAAATGTAAAATTTCTTTAAATACCCTACAATTCATTATCAACCTTAACCCGTTGACTTAAAGTTTAATTTTCAATGAAAGTTGTAAGTTTAAAACAGAAAACTTGAACAAAGTATGATACACAAACGAATATTTAATTTTCAAAGGCTAAAGGCACACAACTTGGTCTTGCTATTGTTTAGTGGAGTTGTTATTAATGTATTTTTACTTCCGACTTGTTTTTAAATGTTGTTTTAGATTAAAAATAGCCGACTAACTTTGTAGGTTTAACTCGTAAGAAGCTTTTAAGTTTTGTTATAATATTTAGGTATGTTTTCACGCAAGCAATCCAGAAATTTTTGAACGCATAAATAAGTTGTTTGACTTTTTTGTCAGACTTTTATTGATTAAAACCCACACATCCTTTCTTTGCCCTTAGCGTAACGGGATTAATTGAAATCAGTACCTTCAAAATTATATATTAACAATTCAATTTCGCCTTTATTTTTTTAATTTTAATTCCATACAAAAAAGGCACATACTTTCCTCATACTACATGATATCTAAAACATGCTAAACACGAAATTTCCCACCGAAAACAAATACCAAGAAAATACTCAAATTAATTTCACAAATACCAGGAAATTTTCTACCAATTTCATCGCTTAGATACTACAAGTGACGTTCTGATCAATCAATCATGGCGTTTCGGTACAGTTCTGGTATGATCAATCATTGTGCCAAGTCGAACACTTTATTAATTTCCCTACTACCGTGTGAATATTTTTTAAGGGAGCGTTGGAATCAATTAGTCTTGTAATTTAGTAAATGTTTGTATATGGGAAATATTGAGAGAAAATTAAAAAATGTTGGGGATTGGTAAAATTAACATGCATCACTTATTGGTACAAATTGTTATTGTAAATGTGAGAGCTACTTGATTTAGTATATGTATATTATGTCTCTTGATATTGGCACTGACAATTGCACTGGCATTAGCACCGCCAGCTAGATCTGTTGTTGTCTAATCAATAGCTTCATTTATGATTGTTAAATACTAATTTTCAGAAAGCAATGATTTGCTATTTATATTGCTATGGTGACTATTTGTAAATAAGGTTCCAAAATTCAGATTCCAGAACAAATTGTCCTGAGTGGGAGTCGAACTCAGGACACCCGCTATAGCAGTCAGGGCTACTAATCACTAGACCAACAGGCCAGTCATGTCAAGATTGCTGGCCTCCAGTCCCTCCGCTTCAGCTGAATAGGAGCGACTACTTGTAAATCAAATACGCAAATTAGCAATTGACAATTGCAATATCTTAGCAAAATAATTCAAAGTAAGTTTATGATCTGTTATATTTCTTTTCATCATAAAATGCCATGGGGCAGAATAAATATCCAAATGCCATAGTAAAAAGTTTTATTATGCTAATGCAAGGTGACATAAACGCCATGAACCATTAATGACCGAATTTTAATGAGAAATTGATCAAATTTCCTTCTTCCCTGTACTATGTATTCTCCAACTAGTAATCTTGTCACTGTGCAAAAAAGACGTAACTAGGCACAGTGAAGAGCGTCCTCTCGCTTCCACAGCGATAGCAGTCCTATTTTAAGAGCTCATGGTACAGGGTACCGGTAAGGACATTTTTAATTGATGACATAATATATTTATGTTCTTTAGCTTCACTCATCAGAGACTGAAGTTAAAATGTAATATAAATTTTGTTCATTTACATAATTAATTTAGATATCAAATTAAAAAAATACTTTAAACGTATCAAATTCCAAAGGTTTATTGAAAATTTATAGTTTAAATTTTCTTTTCAAGTTTTCGTTGCAACACGTATTTCCTTTAATAAGGAGATAGATTCGTCTCATCGTGTATACAGCTTTGTAAGTTGAGTAGTTCATTATAAGTTTACAAATACACTTGTTTTATTAACTTATCAGTACTTAGCAGTATTTCGACGGACAAATAGCTACGTAATATTATAATACCCGATAAACGTCCGTTAACGTCCCACTTCTGGGCACAAGCCTTTCCCATGTAATGTATGGAAGGGCATTGATCACCCAATTTCAATGGTTAAAAATATTTACTAGGTCACAAAAAATACCTTTAAAATACACCCATCAGTTTCGCTAACTGTCGCATTACTCTCTTATAGATTGAAACAAACAAACTCACATCCCTATTTGTCCTCTAATCTCAAATATAAGGAAATAAGGAATGTCAACGGATTCCCTTCCTAGTCAATGTTTACATAAAACTTTGTACATAAATACTACTTCAAATAAATCTCAGTAATGGTATTAACACGAACTTGTAACGGATCATACGAATAAATATTTATTGTTTGGCAACACTACAAGGCCTTTTTTCTGATGCCATGATTAGAACTCGCATTTTTCTGCTTACAGGATAGAAAAAAATACTGCACGCAATTATTTTTGATCGTCAACCTTCATTGGTAGCTAATTGATTGGGAAGAGCAGAAAAATAACATTGAGAGGAGCTGGTGGCTAAAAAATACTGCACGCAATTATTTTTGATCGTCAACCTTCACTGGTAGCTAATTGATTGGGAAGAGCAGAAAAATAACATTGAGAGGAGCTGGTGGCTAATCTTTAGCCGCAGAAGTGGATCGATCACAGGTTAAGCTACGCTTGACGCGGTTGGTCCGTAGATGGGTGACCATCTTTGTTATAACGAGTTCCTCTGTGTTTCGGAAGGCACGTTAAATTGTAGGTCCCGGCTGTTATTCCTAAATCTTTGACAGTCGTTACAGGTATTCAGAAACTTAAAACGTCACTGGATTGAGGAAGTCAGATAGGCAGTCCCTCCTTGTAGAACACTGGTACCAAGCTGAAACCGGTTAGACTGGAAGCCGACCCTAAAATAGTTGGGAAAAATCTAGGTGGTCTAGATGGGTAGAAAAAAGACATTAAATTAAAGAGTATAACATTGCCTTTCTAGTCATAGAACTGTTTCATGTCCAATCTATATCTTTAACTGGGAAGGTTGTGATCGCACACGTAGGAAAAGTGACATAAGTGCATCGAAAAACTTTCACCGAAGTTAATTTCAGCCTTCGAGTAATACACAACACAACATACCGTCTAACAGAATACTTATGTTTGTAACAAAGATAAATTAACATTAGTTTTTGATAATAAAAAAAAATATGAAAGCACAATGAAAACAGAATCCATTTGTTTCTTGATATCATATTTATTTGCTAGATTATCTCCTTTTTATGTGTGTGCGTGTATGTGTTTACGTTATGAACAATTTTATAATTAAATCTAAAGTTTACTGTGGTTTAACCGTAGAATAAATAACATGGAATTACTCGGAATATTTGTCTTCCTTTTATGAAATAAGTCTTTGATATTTAAAAGAATGGGATTTTACTAGCTGTGAACCTTACTTGTACCAGAGTAATGCAAACTTTACTGCTACTTTGTGAAATGCTTAGGAGAATTCGTTTCTGTATATTACAGTACCAGATTTTTTTATTGTATACCTTCATATCTAGTCCTATTAAAAATCAAACTTCAAGCACTCAACTGGCATATTGCGATTCAGCGATCGAAGCCGACACCGACAAAGTTGGGAAAAGGCTAGACCGATGAGGATGCTGGACACAGAACCCCCCCCCCCAGCCCATTTGGCGCCACTACACCAACTTCTTCGCCACCCACATCCAGTTCTAATCAGCTACCTTTTATACGTCATCGGTCCATCGGGCTGGAGGAGTCAAACCTTAGATCCAATCCACTGCCAGTATTCTAACAAAATCCACTCATTATTTTCCATACGATCAGAACAACCATACAAATATTGACAACAACTACAAACCATTTATTATAACTATGTTTTGAAAGACAAGAACATATTATTAGTCATGTTTAATCCCTACTAATAATATTATAAATGCGAAAGTAACTCTGTCTGTCTGTCTGTCTGTTACGCTTTCACGTCTAAACCACTGAACTGATTTTAATGAAATTTGTTAGAGATAGAGTTGACCTTGAGAAAGAACATAGGATAGTTTTTATCTCGGACTTTTGAAGAATTCTCTTGGAAACGCGATATAATCGACCTCGACGCGGGCGAAGCCGAGGGCGAAAAGCTAGTATCCCATATATTATTTGTAAAACATAAACAAGGAAAATTAATGCGTATTTTAATTAGAATTTACTACGAAAGTTTTCTAATTACGTCGTAAGTATAGCTGTTAATATTTATCATTAATAATCCTAGTTAGATATATGGTATGTAAATTACTAGGTCTATAATTATACGATTGTTGTGTATTACTTAATTGGATTGAGGTCATGTTTGTTTTATAATATTGTCTTTATTGTAGCATTTTAGAATGTTACGCAGAATAAATAATTTATTATTTGCCTGCACTGATAGCCGGGTGGTTCAGGTCACCACGCAAAACCAAAAGTGCGCGACGTGTCGCGGGCTAGATCCCCGTGTCGGACAAGCATTTGTGTGATCCACGAATGCTTGTTCTGAGTTTGGGTGTTTTTGTGCATGTGATTTATACGTATGAAATACACCCGAGATACAAGGATTGAATTCCTTACTGCGGTGTTGACTTTAATTGAAATTGAAGAAGCGAGATAGAGCACGACGCTTTACGTAGCGAAGTCCTGCTTCCACTTTAAGAACAGTCACGAACGAACTTCTACTGCAAAAGTTATTTCATATATTTCGTAGTAAGATTTCATACAACAAGTAATTTAGAAAGCGAATAGAAATAATTTATTTCTTTTTCTATGTTTAAATCTATTCCAAACTTAAAACGGCATTCCATTTTAAATAGAGACATACAGGCCACTCGTTTTATGGCGAGGGCTCGCAAAATTGTTCTCAAGCACCTTTCATTTCCTTGCCGGCTCTTGGCGAGCGTTGCACAAAAATTCTTGACTTCCAGCTCTCAGGACTCCAACATGAAGTAGCTCGGAGTCAAGTAACTTGAACTTATGGAATCCGTACCAAAGAGCTTGCAAATATATATGATGATGGGATATATTATCGTATATACAGCTGTGCCCTAAAATACGGTAGGCTATAAGTTAAGTTCGGGTAGTTTTGGAAAATTAAGGCCATTTCTTTTTTCAAGATAACCTAGGGATATTTGAAAGGGCTCAGAAAAATAAGCACATAATACGCAAAAGCTACTTGATAGAAAAAATTAAGTTATGTCCTACTTTTCAATTTAAATGATAAAGCTGACACTTTTGACGTACTTAACAAATGTTAAAATTTTGATATATAATAGAGTTCTTGTTACTAAAGCTGTAAGGTTAATTTTAAAAAACTCAAAGAAAAAAAGTAACACTCAGATCCAAATAAAATAACACAACATGTTACTACGCAAGTTTATGCAATCATATTTAATGTTAATTTAATAAATAAAACCTTCCACACACCTTTATACAAACAACAACTAAATTGGACGTTGTACTTCAAATTCAGTTGTAAATAAACAATAAAACAATCCCCGAACCTGTCCAAGTCCATCCCTCCCTCACACCTGCTAAAGTGCCTGAAAAACACACTGTCGTCCTTAATTTTCTTTTGTAGCATGACAAGGGTGGGTCGGTCTTGCCTGATCGATCGTCAACTGTATTTGGTTAAGGACACTGTCTTTGTCGGAGGTGTTAACGTAAGTGAGAAATTGGAAGCTTGATTTAGTTTCTTGTAATTTAAAACATGATGTTTAAAGTTACTATATTAGTTGAACGACTCCGGTGTTTAAGAATTTAATCCTTGTGTCATACAAAAACCCAGACCCAGCAGATGCACTCATGGATCACACACGCTCGTTCTAAGCACGGATAGAACCCGCAACACGTAGCGCACAAAAGACCTCAACATCTCGGCTATCCATGCAGTCAGTATGGACAAAGATAGAATATAATTTTTCGTCTTGTCCATACCTGTTCCCGTTATTTGAGAGCGCTCCTCACTGTTCTGCGCTAGACTAATCTGTCCTGCCTTTTCATTCAAATGGGCTCAATGGGAAATATCTGTGTATTTTTTACCACCGTATTGTGATCGTTTAAATTATGTCCTAGGTACATATTTTGCACTTTTCCAGGCGTAGTGTTGCACATCGAGAGAAAATGTGCGTTGAACGTTCATGGAAGAAACTATTGCATAATGCATAAGCAATAAGTACGCGAATAGCCTTTAATACACATCCAAAAATTTAACCAATACTAACCACCCTTTATCCAAAACCTCGCAAATCAGTACAACATTGCCTATTATTATAAAATATTCTTAATTGAGTTACATTATTATTCAAGTAGCCTCTCTCATGATCTGCATTCTTGAAATGCGGATAACCGCACCTGATTGAAGTGGTCCTCGGCTATTCCTATTGCATCTCAAATGAACGCGTTGCATGCAAATTAATTTGCGCCACAAAATTCCCTGATTAAAACATTTCTCTACTAACTATTGCATTCAGTCTTGAATTTGTAATGAACAAATCGATTTAAGTGTTTTGAATATTAGAAAAAGTTGAAATTTTACTAGTTTGTACAATTTCGAAGCTTCAAATGTAATAAATGTTTATAAGTAGGTATCTATGTTTTACAAGAATGCTTCGATAGCCTCAAAGATGGAGAGGTCAAACATAAGCTCCCATAACTTTTACCACACAAAATATTAGGATTTTACAGCGTATACGTGGAAATTATTATTACAAACATAAACATTTATTTATTACAAACAATTCTACACTTAAAACGTCCTTTTTATGTTGATTCGTTAAAAAAACGATTTTGTCTTAGATCCAAAAGGGATTAAAATTAAAAGCCTGCCAAAACCCCTTGAAGTAATTTTATAAATGAAATGATGCGTAAATACGGAATACAAAGTGAATGAATGATTGGTAATACGAAAGTGTGAACACACATGCTAGAGCAGCATCTCTCTACCACAACTGCTATCATTGGCCTAGCCTTTTCCCAACTATGTTGGGGTCGGCTACCAGTCTAACCGTTTTCAGTTAAGTACCAGTGTTTTACAAGGAGCGACTGCCTATCGGACCTCCTTAACCCAGTTACCTGGACAACACGATACCCCTTGGTTAGACTGGCTGTCAGACTTTTTCAAGCTTCTGACTACCTGTAACGACTGTCAAAGATGTAGGAATAACAACCGGGACCCACAATTTAACGTGCCTTCCGAAACACGGAGGAACTTGTTATGACAAAGATGGTCACCCATCTACGGACCAACCGCGTCAAGCATAGCTTAACCTGTGATCGATTCACTTATGCGGTTATAGCTTAGCCACGAGCTCCTCTTCCACAACTGCTATAATATCTATTAAAGAGATGTTTGAAAGTTGTCAGATAAGTGTACATATATAAATAAAGTGTATTCACACTAAAATCTTTTTAATGCGACCTTTAGGTAGTTACTAAAATTCCTAACGAATCTTTCAAAATCCACTTTAGTGGTAAAACTTTAATCCTTAAATAAAGTCTTTTTTCAAATTGAATAAATACCTAAATTCGTAAAGATAATAAAACTATGCTAAGTAATTAGAAACTTCTGTTGACCTTTGGTTTATTCTAATAACTCTTTTTGTATATGAATACAAATGAAACCTTATTATTATTATTTTTTAATAAAGGATGTTTTACAATTGTATATTGAGTAATATCTCAACACTATATTGTACTTAGTTTAGTGCGTTACTTCTTCGCACGGAGTCGTTTTCATTTACTTATTATAATAAAAAGTTCATCGAATCTTCCGCTACCTTTTCAAAAAACTCATAATTTTTGTCTTTCATTCATGTTTGCTATTCCGGTTGGGTCCGAAACTAGTCGGGCAATCCGTCATCATTTAATAATATATCATTCCCAAGACAGTTACTATTAAAATATCAAGTATGTATGCAAAAAAAGCATAAATATATACTCCTTAGCACATGTGAATGGACCTAGCTTACAATAACACCGTTCCGCCGCTGTGACTGTTGTTCTAAGAGAAACGAGACGGCACTATACGCCATCTCGTTTCCGCAATATCAACAGTTCGACTTGAAGCTCGATAGTTCGAACCGAGTTTTCCCGTTTTTCCTCAACTCAGCCCACCTAGAACCACACTCTACCTGAACAACGTAAATCTAGGTCGTACAATTATTGTTACAGCACACAGCGTAGAGTCAATAATATGGTTAGTACCACGTTAGTACCACGAGTTACAATCAAACAATGATCCTAAACAAACAAGCGCCGAACAAAAGCTCCCCCAGCCATTATTTGAACGAATTTATTTATATTTTCTCCTACGGGATACAATTTCATACAATGTGTGCTGGTATTTTGTTTCGTCTTTTGTGAAATATGTATGTGGGAGTTAGAAAGAGAACGCTGATGTTTAATTCAGATGTAGGTTTTTGATTGATGGAAGATTGAAAGAGAAAAGTTCTGTAAGATTTTTAGGATTGTAGAGTTTGGTAAATTACAGCATTGAAAGCTGATTAACGTAAAACCAAATTTGCACTTTAAGGACAAGACTAAAGCCGGCTTTATTTATTTAAATTATAAATAGAAAATAAGTTGCAATGTTTTTCTCTTTTCTCCGGCTCATTTTTCATTTTCTGAAAACTTTTACGAATTTTTAAATGATGATGGTCACTTACTGATGGTCACTTACACCAGAACTTAGATGAAAAATTCTAAGATTATCAATAGAGAAAAACATAAAAGCAAAATAATCCCTTCTCCTGGTAATAACAATATTCTACAAAAAAGGTTTCGTGACATCATAATCTCTGTTCAGACAAAAAATATTACATTACACCTGAACAAGTATTATTATTTACCTAACATCTTCGGTCCTTTGCCAACATATTCTTTCTGTTATTCAATTCGGAAATCATAAGGAGGCCTTCTATTGTTCTTGGATGTATTAAAGAGTTCTCAAAACGGACTATTGAGGTTGTGGACTGTCTGTGTTGTGACTAGTATACATATCTTCACCTATTGCAAAAGAAATAAAGATGAAGAACTACGAAAAAGATTGTGCGATCTTTTTAGCCATGTGCTTGAAGATCACGCCAAACCCACTGTGTGCGACTTGTCGCTCATATTTGTGTGATCCACAAATGGTTTTTCTGAATGTGGGTGTCTTGTACACGAGATGTGTATATTTGCAAACCCCGCGACACGAAGAAATTAAAAAGAAAAGAAATTTAATATGGATCAAGGATTCAAACGACAAATTAAATTTAAAGTATTTTACGATCATTAATTTAATTTCTAGATTGCGGAATAGTGTCAATAGCCACTTTGTCTCCATATAGAAGAAACTAAAGGATATAAGTAATCAAGTTTACTGAAAATAAAGATTTTATTTTAATGTACTAGCTGTTGCCCGCGACTTTGTCTGCGTGATTTTCAAGATGTGAAAAACTAAGAAGTTTAATAATAACGATCATCGCAAAAATGTAATGCAATATTGAAAATGAAACATTTTTTTTACATTTTAAACTTCCTTTTTTATTTCTAAATTATAAGTAATCTTGAGCGGCCCAAAGACTATCAAATGTTTAAATCAAACACATTTCATCGTTTACGATACTATCCTGGTGTCAAATATTCCACAGCTGTTTTAATGACTTTTTCCTATTTAATCCCAAAAAGAGGTCTATAACTTTGACATATCTGCCTGCCTGTCTGTCTGTGACATCATAGCTTTCGAACAAATTGAACTATTTTAATTTAAACGTGAATTATGTGCAAGTGTTCGTTTAGACATGTTTGACAAATCGAGCCGTTTAAAAATGGGGGGGTTGCAAGTAAAAAATAATAACACTTCTGCCAAAAAATTTTTTACTTTCGAGGGTTTTCCATTTTTTAATTGGAAAACCCTTGGTGGGTTATGAATTTCGAGCACGTCTGTTCTTGGGACGGCCTACACCTGAAATTGCTAGACGGATTATGACAGTGATTATGAGGTACCTATCATAAAATTGGAACAGTGATAGCCAGACAGTTATTATTTTCACACACGATGTTTTCTGACGATATAAAGAAGATGTCAAATTATTTTTGTAGACGGAGCTGGTGAAGTGAGAGTCAGGCTCGGTAACTGTGGATTTTACATAGTGTCATAAGATATAAGATTTTGCAAAACTGCGCCCAGATAAACGGTTTCCTGAAACACGTTTGATTGCCCTCTTAATATTAAAACTGATCTTCCTCACAAACATTTGGACTATTTCTAAAATAAAAAAGGTGGGAAACGTGTTATCTTGACCCCGTGGTGTTTTGATCATGATTTGCCTTTAAATTGCTGATAAATAAATAGCGTGATAATAAAAAACTATCAGACAACTCTTTTTTTAAATTGACAATGACAAAAATCTAAAGTATAGGATATGTGTAATTTGTGATGTTACGACAAAGCAAAATCTATATCTATACTAATATATAAAGCTGAAGAGTTTGTTTGTTTGAACGCGCTAAACTCAGGAACTACTGGTCCAAATTGAAAAAATATTTTTGTGTTGAATAAACCATTTATCGAGGAAGGCTTTAGGCTATAAACCATCACGCTGCGACTAATAGGAGCGAAGATACAATGGAAAATGTAAAAAAAACAGGGCAGGTATAAATCATAACTTATGTCTTCTACCCACGGGGATGAAGTCGCGGGCAACAGCTAGTATGAACGTAAAAGTGACTTCATGTGCATGAGTTCTATTTACTGTACCAATTTACAAAGAAAAATTACGTATTTTATTCGTTAACCGACCTGACGATCATTGAAGTAAAATACCTACCGTCATCCCTACTGCATAAATGGAACTTAAATAAAGACTACATGAGGTTAGTTATGAGGTTACGCTGTCTATACCGACAGCCAAAATGAATTTTCCAGACATTGTATGACGGATGTAAGTGCTGATAGCTACACGCTATTATCAGCCTTATTGGGGAAATTTCCAAAAATATGTTCCTAATCCTCGTCGGCTTAGCTTTGGGATCTCAGAAACTCATTCAGTCTCGTTCCTTCCCCTGTTTTTACCAGGCTACGAAAGAAGAAAATTTTAAATAAGTAGAGATTACAACAAATTGTTAAAGGATTTCTTGGAAGGACCACGTGTGGTGTTACGAGAGCGGATAGAGCAATAAATGAGAATATAAGGGGAAGTTTGAAAGTGGCACCGGTTACAGAGAAACTACGTGGTAACCGGCCGGTATGGGCATGTTATGCGGAGGAATGAAAATCATGTGGTAAGGAAGGCGTCAAGCATGGATGTGGATGAATATAGGGGAAGAAGACGACCAAAGAAACGATGGATGGATTGTGTGAAAGACGATATGGCTGTAAAGAGTGTTTCTTGTGAGATGACGGCCGATAGGAAGGTGTGGAAGAAGATGACATGTTGCGCCGACCCCAAATAAAATAATTGGGATAAGGGCAGAGGAATGATGATGACCACGTGTGCGGTCTCTGTAATGGCGGATGTAGACTGATCAAATCGTTAAAATGTTGAAAAATCCCAGGTATCAGTAAACATTGTTCTGTCAATAGATACATAATGTCAAAAACCGTCTAGCGTACGCTCTTATTCATTGATAGGTTTGGTCGTACAGATCTTTCACATTGCATACCTATTATGCAGTTTTATGCAAGTTTTCTGGGCTTTTTTATCCGAAATACTTTTGGCCTATGTAATGTTGCAAAGGAGAAAACCAAACTCCATAGAAACTTGGGCCTGGCGTTACAGAGCTGGAATTTTGCCATAAATTAGAGAACTTAGGAAGATTTCACGAGTCCAATTTTCACGACACTCAACAATGGCCAAATTGGTAAAATCAGACAATGTTTACACTGATTGTTAGTCTTAGCGAAACCTCCTTTTTAAAGTGAAACCTCCTTCTCAAGATCCTTAGTGAAACCTCCTTCAAAACCTGGGACCTGACAAGCGGTGCGCTATAAAGGACGGAGCGCGCTTAGCAACGCTCTCTCTCATGTCTCTCTCTCACACTCTCTGCTGTCAGGTGGCATCGCTGGAACATATGGCCGTCTCCTGCGTTGTATTTATTCAACTGTAGCGCTTGCAATCTACCATGATGAGGTTTAGGTACCTACCTACTTACTTAAAAAGTGATTAATTCAGATTAATATTCGTGAAAACTTCAGCAGAAAACTATGTTTACTAGATAAGGCCTACTTACATCAATAATGACATATTTAAACATTGTATTTACTACCAGGGGATTTTTTGATGCTATCTGAAATTACAGTAAACTGAGATTGCAACAATAGGTTTATTAAAATAAAAACTGTATTATTAAGATCGTTCTTAACCAACCACCTTCGTTAGGATTATCGTAATATAATAATACAGGAATTGTGCAGGAGTAAAATTGGTCCATGGTGTGGGCACAGCACCCAACCAATCTTCGCCTTTCTATTGTGTTGCAGCGGTCTGTTGCTATTCCACCATTAATGAACTCATGGTACAGTATCCACCAATCGTCAGAAGAGCAATATCCAGATCCGGTTTTCCAGCAAAGGTCAGCAGGAATGCAGGCATCCAATATGCAAGCAAGGGTCAGTCAGAAGGCAATCAGTTTCGGAGTCCAGTATTCGAGCAGAGGTTTAATATTGTAATAAATCTCGAGAATTTGAAAAACACATTCACGCGCTCGAAGATACGAAAAGCGAATGTCACTTATGAAAGCACGATGACAATTATCAGACGTTGACATTGGCATTTGACATTTGCTAGTGTAATCCATGTGAAATAAATGAATCGATGCGTTAAAATCGATTTTTTCAATTATTTATTTCCTTTAATGATTTTTTAATCGTGCTTACATAAACAAGTTATTAGACACCAGATTTTTTATTTTACAATTATTTGAATATAAAAAAAGGAATTACACTAAAATAAACGGTAAGGCTGATCTATATTTTGCCCAAAGAATTAGTATTGCCATACAACACTGGCAATACTAATTCTTATTCTTCTGGGTACGTTTCCCGATTTTAGCAAAGATGAAGATGTCTTTTTTGACGCTTTGTAAATAATGTATATTTTTCATTTTATATTGATATAGTTTTAAAAATGTAATATCCGCTAAATCGATTATATCCTAGGTACACTCTATTGTTTAATGCTAGTGTTTGCAAATGAAGTTATGTACAATAAAATAAATACTTTAACGGTTTACAAAGGTTGTTTTAAATAGAAAAATAGAAATGTACTTTTTTTAGACTTGGCCATTGTAATTGATTCTAAGATTTAAATGGGTAAACAAAGAAAAATAGTAGAATTTTTTGGTACATATTTCATTTGTGTAACGGCTAGGCCCAGAATCGGGTTTCTCCTTTAAGAAAACATTATTTCATTGTTTGAAAGGCTTTTTTTTGTTTGAATGTTTATATTTTTGTTGCTAGTTGTTACAGATGAACCAAGGTAATAATTAACTGTGTCGTTCAGTAATTTATTGTTGCATATTTATAGATGAGATCAATGTGAACTACATGCAACTTTGGGTTGAGTGTCACTACGAATGTTTTGATCTTGAAGACATAGGTATATACTCCTATCGTAAATAAATACAAAATCTATCACGGCATTCCACATTTGAACTTGAGTAATTTTAGTACATCAATAATAGTCTAAGAGCCCGTGAACCCCAGACCTTCGTTATTTTATAAAAGCTGAAAGATTGTCAGCGCATACTCCCAACCCAGGTAAGAACGATGGACCATTATGAAGTTTGGGTTATAGTGGCTTAGGCAGGTAAACGGTACTAAAGGTGTGTAAAATACCGATCTAAATTCGTCAAATAATAAAGTGCGATTTTTTGATATTATCTTCAGAATATTATTAAAAATCACGTTATTCATTGCCAGACACTTAACATCGTGGCAACCCCTTGCCAGACACCCTTAATGTTCATGAAATTATAGTTTAACTTACGTTATAGTATAAAAGCTGATTTTTATATATAATACTTGGGTAATAAGTAGATGATGTTTCCTCATTAGCCAGACATTTTTTATAGTTCCAACCCCTTGCCAGACAAGCATGTAGGGTAGCTGTAGGAGCGAGCGCGAGGCAGTATGTATATAAGTGGGTGCGAGTGAGATGCGTTTGTATTGTTTAGTATTTAATACATGCTTACATCAACTAAAACAATAATATGTGCTATCTTCAATTATTATTAATTAAATATTCGTTATAAATGATAAGAATAACATTAATTATATCATTACTTACGTTAAAGTGTAATAGCTGATTTTTATATATAATATTTGGGTAATAATTAGATGATATTTCCTTATTAGCCAGACATTTTTTATAGTTCTAACCCCTTGCCAGACAAACATTGTATGTCTTAAGAAGAGATTTGTGATTAGAATGACTCATGCAAATAAACTTTTTGGCGCAGATTTATTTAACTAATAATCTATGTAAATTTTAAAAACATCTTAAGGAAAGACATTCGATGCTACAATTACCTTAAATTGTTAAAAAATTTAATTTATTTTATCAAAAACAGGTTTAAAAAAAAAGCCAAAAAATAAAATATTTTTCAAAAATTTAATTAAAAATAGGTTAATGATGCTACAAGTATTAACGTTGATGTATTAACGTCTTTAAATGTTTCTTTTTCTTGCTCTCTTTCAACAATCTTTTGAGAATTTTTTGGTTCTGAGGTAAAATATTTTTTCATTAGCCCTGTGAATGATTTGTAACATTCCCTGTGATAGCCACCCTCTGTGTATTCACGTGGAAAAATGATGTCATTGTACTTAAGGTTATGTTTTTTTCGCAATTTTAAAATTAATTCACATTTTTTCAATGTCTCGTCAGAAAATAATGTTATTTTGAGACTACTTTTGTTGCAAATAACACAAATTAATGTATCACCCATGACTTATTTTTAATACAAAATCACTTTTATTTAAAAAGTCACATAAACAAATTGTAAACTTATAATCTACGTATCATACTATAAAATATTATTTATCACTACTTTTTTTTGCAAATAACACAAATTAATGTATCACCTATGATTTGTTTTTATAATACAAAATCACTTTAATTTAAAAAGTCACATAAACAAATTGTAAACATATAATCTACGTATCATGCTATATTATATTATTTTAGCTGATGTAAACATGTACTGAGTACTAAACAATACATGCGCAGTAGAAATAACAACTGCGCAGTGAGGGATCGCGGTAGACTTAACTCGCCATCTCACTCGCACTCACTCATATACATACTGCCTCGCGCTCGCTCTTACAGCTACCCTACATGCTTGTCTGGCAAGGGGTTGGAACTATAAAAAATGTCTGGCTAATGAGGAAACATCATCTACTTATTACCCAAGTATTATATATAAAAATCAGCTTTTATACTATAACGTAAGTTAAACTATAATTTCATGAACATTAAGGGTGTCTGGCAAGGGGTTGCCACGATGTTAAGTGTCTGGCAATGAATAACGTGATTTTTAATAATATTCTGAAGATAATATCAAAAAATCGCACTTTATTATTTGACGAATTTAGATCGGTATTTTACACACCTTTAGTACCGTTTACCTGCCTAAGCCACTATAACCCAAACTTCATAATGGTCCATCGTTCTTACCTGGGTTGGGAGTATGCGCTGACAAACTTTCAGCTTTTATAAAATAACGAAGGTCTGGGGTTCACGGGCTCTTGCTCTATAAAAATAAAAATAATTTAAGTTCCTTTCTTTCAAGAATGTACCGATTACGGTAACAATTGCATAAAAAACGTAATAGTTAATGTTTCTTTTATTTTACTTGTGAAATAGTCGCAGTAGGCCTATATCAGACTCGAAAGAGAATGAAATCACTAATTTTGTGAAAATTATTTATTTTCGAAAAATCCTATTATTGCTCTGCCAAAAGTCTTAAGATAAATAGCGTGATGTTTTTTGTGTAAATTGATGACCGTGCTGCTTACTACTGAATGGGGTGAAAATACACCTCATAATTGTATTAAACGATGTTTCGGGTGAGTCCAAATATTTAAAACTTTACTGCTCATGCCCCCTGCATAGTAGCGTTATGGATTTTGTATATTTGTTGTATCATGTCTACGATAAGGTTCATGCAAAATTTGAACGAAATATATTCAGTTGTTTATGAGATAATTTGATATTTGTTTATAGATATAAAAGGCTCTTGCTCACTCCCTGTAACGAAAAGCGAGATAATAAGTAAAAAGTATGTTGACCGGACCTCTTGTTGATATTCTCTGAAAATATGAATCAAATCTATCCAGTACTTTCCGAGATCTTTCCGGACATACATACAGACAAACAGACAAACAGACAAAAATTCTAAAAATTATATTTTCGGCATCGGAATCGTTCGTAGACCACCCTGCAATTATTCTTTTTTTAAAATATTCAATGTACAGTTTTTACTTTTCTACAATTTTATTATATGTATAGATTACTGCTCATGCCCCCTGCATAGTAGCGTTATGGATTTTGTATATTTGTTGTATCATGTCTACGATAAGGTTCATGCAAAATTTGAACGAAATATATTCAGTAGTTTATGAGATAATTTGATATTTGTTTATAGATATAAAAGGCTCTTGCTCACTCCCTGTAACGAAAAGCGAGATAATAAGTAAAAAGTATGTTGACCGGACCTCTTGTTGATATTCTCTGAAAATATGAATCAAATCTATCCAGTACTTTCCGAGATCTTTCCGGACATACATACAGACAAACAGACAAACAGACAAAAATTATAAAAATTATATTTTCGGCATCGGAATCGTTCGTAGACCACCCTGCAATTATTCTTTTTTAAAAATATTCAATGTACAGTTTTTACTTTTCTACAATTTTATTATATGTATAGATTATCATTTTCAAAAATGAACATGATTTTAACTCATAAGACAAATAAGAAGAAAGGAGAGTGGTCCTACATTTCTAATATATATGTGAAAAATAGATTTAAAATATGAACTAGTTGGGATAATAACTGTCTAGTTATTTAGAATAACGGCTTTAAGCTTGGCTATTCGCCAACAGAACAGTGGATACGGAACCGAACAATTGAATTCAATTTAATTTTAGAGACACTAAAATTAATCACAGTAGGCATCCCTGTAATAATAATGTCACTTTAGTAATTTTGATACTGGTTAGTACGAACAGTAAGAAAAAGGAATTTTGAAGAAAAATCTAGGCATTTTTTTTCAAGCAATCAATTCAGTCTTTCAAGGTCCACTGCTAGACATCGGCCTCAGCCAAGTTGCAAATTAGTCTTAGCATGTTTTAATCACAGCTGTCAAGGCTTATTTTGCGATCTGTAAAGCAGTATTCAATAAATTTAATAACACCTAAATGTTTTGAAAATCAAAGTGTCTTAATCAATTACGCTTACTGACCATACAATACATGTAAGAGTATGTAATCGGGATACCAAAATCTATTTTCGTCGATACCCCCAAATAACTCATAAAACGCGAACCAAAACTACCCAAATCAGGAGGCTCAAACGCAAAATCTCTGTATATTCGAAACACGTAATGGGTACGGCAAATTGCTATCGAACAATGAACTATCTATCCTATAATTAAGTAGCCCGGAAACGGTTGAGCGACGGTTATCCGGAACCGGTTGTCTACCCGATCGCTTTGGACACAGCTCAGTGGAACCATTTGTAGCGCTACTGGTTTTTGGACACCCGAAAAATGTGGCCCAAAATTGTTTGTTCGGAAAAAGTTGGTAACATATTTTTCTATATTGCTATACAATTTTGTGCTGGCATTTTTACTGGGTCGGATTTTCTGGAAAAATACTCTATATGTACAATACTGTCCCAGAGAAGTGTTTCTATGAGCACCTAAAGAATTGAAATTTGAAAAACACGATCCATCAACTACCTAAAAATTAGTGTACTACAAATCATACAGTCATTTAAAATCTAGAATATCCATACGAAATCTTTACCAGAAACTGAACCCATAAAAAAGTGGTGTACTGTTTCTCTACATAGTGATATACAAAAAGTTATTTACTAAATAAAAACTACATTTAAAATAGACGTGTTTCTATTCTCGATCTCTCTCGATGTTTATAATCTCATAAATACATATTTTTTTATCATGAACGTGTTCCAGTCATTGGATACATGAACTGGGCTGCTTTTGTAAGACGACTAAAAAATCACTGTGTATACTAGATTGAGGGCAATAACAACTATATTTCCTTGTGGAGAACGTGGAAGGGTAACGCTATCAAGAGCATTTAATTATCACGAAGGATTAATTATGAAATTGAAAATGATTCCAGATTATTCCAGAGATTAATTTTCAAATCGTTGAAAACATTGACTTTCGGGGAAGTCAGTATTTAAGGTTTGAAGCAGTTTATTGAGATATACTTTTTACTGATAATTATGGAAATTCATTTAAAATTAGTTGTTTTTAATTCCAATCTTCTCTCTAGTATACCTACAAACAAAAATGAATTTTCTGTGAAGAAGATGCATGCATAACATCTTCTATAAAAAAAACATTATTTACGCGATCCTACAACAACTGTTAAAACAATCACTCAAATCCTAAGAACCTACGTACACTCTGAACTATTATTAGAATTTCTATATAACGCGTTAGTTCCATAGTGCTTAACCCAAATATTCTGAACAGTTAACTGAACAGTTCCTTGAAGTGGAACTTACGTAACTATAGCAAGTCCACTACAATAGTTTTCACCACAATAGTTAAGAGGCTCAAGTTGAAACACGAGAGCTGAGGAATATACACAATACGCTAACTGAGGGCTCTACGTGTTCAATATGTTTCGAACGAGTGAATTCAATTGAAGATCTAAAGGCCTTTAGGTATATTTCGTTGAATTTAATATGTGTGTATGTGTATAGTCGGTTTTTGGAAAATTGGAAGCCATGAAAGAAAATTTTGTGACGGTTGAAAACAAAATTTGCTGAAGATTTTTTTTTATTGAAACTCATTGTTCTTTACTTTTGGCTTCATAGTAAGTTTGTATACAATTTGGGCAGGTGCCTGAAAATGTAAACGATATAATAAGTAGGACGAGTAAAATATGCGTTTAAACAATTGACATCACAATTAATGCTCCTCAGATACGAATTTCTGCTGAAAATTATAGAAAAATTATGACAAAACCAATTAACACAATTAAACTTTACACCATTCATATTATTTCGAGGTCTGCAAGTAATTTAGGAGTGTTAGCAAATGCTTTTGTTCTGAACTGCTGTTTATAACGAACGACAGAATTTGGCCCACGGAAGGGCAGGATGGCGGAAAATTGGCATAACTCTGAATTCACACAAATTGGGGTTCAGCTTTCTCCTTATTCACTCCGGATGGGAAAACTGCCCAACTTTATTATTGCGCCGTTCATCTTGAGCTGTTGACGCATTTCCGCATTTCCCGTTGGAAAATGGCTAACGTTCGGCATTATTCTGCATGGCTCGGATTTAAGGATATGCGGGCTTCGGGCTCTTTGATTCGATTTCAGCAGCTCGCTTTGTGGCCCGTTGTTTGCCGTGTTTCTGGTGAATTGTATATTCTACTGCAGCATCGAAATATTCGAATTTCTAAAACATTTTCTGTATTGTAACAAAACTAGGAGAGGAATACGGGAGGAAGAAAAAATAAAATCAAAATATGTTAGAACAAACTACGTTAAAAAATGGAACAGGCAAAAAACAATTGAATGTCGATTACTTTGCTTGGATGCTTTAACTTTTTTTTCTCTAAGATCACTTTCAAATTACGAATGTTACTGAGACATGATAATAATACTTGCACATGACAAGTACTACAATTAACAAGAGTCGAATATTTCAATTTGAAAAAACAAAATTTCCTCTATCTTAAGTAAAACCTTGTCTAAGCATTATCGACATTGTTTCACCCTCATCATAACCCGAACACGACTATAAATTCTCCTAACTTTTATCTTTGACGAAAAATATTAATTCCTCTCGTTTTCAATAAAGGAATGAATTTGAAGAGTTTTATCTGAGAGAGTTTTCAATACCTTTTAGATTAGAAATTAATAAAATGTCATTATATTTTACTTTCATCGGTGTTGATTTTAGAAAAGAGGCTTATTCAAGTTTTTATCAATTTGGCCTTTTTATTTTTTAGTTATTCTGCTTCATATGGTGAACAACTTATCTGTATTATTTAAAATACTGACTAGCTATCTATTTAAAAGGGTAATCATTTAATAACACAATAAACAACAAACATACATAGAGAATAAGTTTTGTATGGTTAATATTAAAGCAATTTTACGGTTTTGCGGTTTCACTAAAGGACAAATTGACACATTGTTAAAGTACACGGCTGAAATTTAAAATTCCAAAAATTCCTCACTCTTAAAAGTATCTTGACTGCCTAAAACGAGTACATTTTTTTCTTCATTAAAAAAATCTAAATATAAAACACTTCAAATACAATTTTCAAATTTTTCTCCAATCGTTGTCGAACAATCCACAGATCCCGAGATCAGCGTAAAATAAATATCATCGGACATATGATGTATGTGGGCCATGCATCACGCGTTACAGTCACGCGATACGATAGACATGATCGAATGCTAACGATAAATCAATCGAGAACGCGAGCGTTTGAGTATTAATAGCTGTATTTATTTAATTCACTTTAACTGGATAGTTGAAATCTTTGTTTTTGGAAAAATAGACCAAATGGGAATTGAGGTTAGATCTATTTTGCGTTGTTTTTTTTGTAAATATTTTATGTTACAGAATACTTTAAATTAAAAACATTCAGTTTGCTTCTTCAGTATATTATTAAGTTGTTGGTTATCTTATAAAGCAATTTGCACTGAGCACATGCCATCATTTTTTCTTAAATTGAATTCAATTTTCAAACATCTGGAGTTCCTCCATAGAGTACTCAGATATTCACAGACATTCTCATGGCATTCAACCATGACATAGCCATCAGGATCGAGTACCATGCATTCGCAAACGTTTCAAAGTCTCTCGAACCCAGAGATGGCCATTAAGTGCAACAATTCCCTTAGGAGAGAGTTACTCAGGGCGTGCGATACGACCATTAGGGATTGATAGGGTTATTTGTGCTGGCTTGTGTAATTGAACCGGTAGGATGTATTTAGTCTTGATTGTCTGACATTCTTCAATGATTTATTATCAAAGTATTTCAATAGCAGTATTAGTCTATAGTATTTAAACAGTTTACAAAGACTTGGCATAGATAGCCGAGTGATAACTGTGCGCGACGTGTATCGGGTTCGATATCCGCGTAGACGAGCATTTGCATGCTCCACAAATGCGCGTTTTGCGTCGGGGTGTCGTTGTAGATATAATTTTAATGTTTGTGGATCCGACTAAATCCAGCACAAGGATTTTTTCTTGTCCAAGAGCCCCTTATGTTTTAGAATAGGTAAAAAGTAAAAAAAAAACTTACACAGATGTAATTGCATGGACCAAGAAGTAAACTCAGCTCTGATATACCAGCGATTTGACGATTTCCGAATTCATTTAAGAATCTGGTACTTCGCCGTATATGAGTAAAGGGTTCCATTAGTGTATCGTACGATGGTAGCGAGTGTTTACAAAGTCTCGTTAAGAGAGGTCAAAACCTACCCTAGGAAATAACTGCATCTGCACAAAAAACAGTGAGGTTGAATATTATCGGATCATCACGCTTAAACCTGAAATCTACCCACAAAGGTGTTGACACAAAGCATTCAAAACCAAACCATACATTTTCGCTATCATGAAATGGAGCTTATAATTTTAAACCCACCAACTTAATGCAGCTTACACACAAAACTGCAAATACCGTTGAGATGTGACCTATTTAATTTAATCTACTTTAAAACAACCGCAAAGTAATTCTGTACAGGATAGTGAACATTTAATACACAAACATTCCCTTATCTCATAAATGTCGCGAGACTGCAGAACTCTGAAAATATTCCGTGCACGTCATATTTTGCGGTGCATAACTACTGGATTACAGGTACAACGGCTAAATTCTGGCTAAGTAGGTAAATCTTGCTTTGCCAACGTTTTGGGATTAAACGCGAAAACGTGATACACAGATGTGGTGTTCGGAACGCGTTTTGTCGAACTTACGTTCATATTTGAATTTCGGAATTTGAAAATTTAGATTCTTGGTTCGAAATTTAGATATTGTTTTTGGGGAAATATTTTGGTATTAGAACTTCCAATCCTAACTTGATTATATTTTGGTTAAAGTAGCATTTGTAGCTTAGACGTGTGATTGTTGCAATGAAAAATCAGAGGTCGTAGTTTCGAATTCAACATTCACCAATTTTCGAATTTATTTGAGTATTACAAAGTTATTATCACTCGCCAAAAAGTTTAAAGAAAATATCGTAAGGAAACCTTCGATTGATTTTTTTTCAAGGTTATTTTAGTTTTATTTGAATCCCACTGGTGAATCAAAGTCTGACTCCAGGCTGTACATCGACCATACAAAAAGGGGAAGAAGAAGCAACTTTTCATTGACAATCCTAATTTAAATAGGATTAAGTTGGAAATCGTCAAATCGCTGGTATATCAGAGCTGTGATCACTTCTTGATCCACGCAATTACATCTGTGTAAGTTATTTTTTTTACTTTTTACTTATTCTAAAAAATAAGGGGCTCTTGGACAAGAAAAAATCCTTGTGCTGGATTTATTCGGATCCACAGACATTAAAATCATATCTACAACGACACCCCGACGCAAAACGCGCATTTGTGGAGCATGCAAATGCTCGTCTACGCGGATATCGAACCCGATACACGTCGCGCACAGTTACACTCGGCTATCTATGCCAAGTCTTTGTAAACTGTTTAAATACTATAGACTATTACTGCTATTGAAATACTTTGATAATAAATCATTGAAGAATGTCAGACAATCAAGACAAGAAAGTAAAAAAAAATATCAATAAGAGATATAGTAAAAACAAAAGCCATCGAGAAAAGAATCACTTACTGGAGGACAATCTAAGTACAAAGTAACTGTTAGTCAGTCTGAAAGGATCAAAGTCAATACATATTACTAAGGGTCTAGAGCCCTTAAAGAGGATTTATAAGTACCAATATTTTGTGTTGACGGAACCTCGCCTATAAAAAAACCCCCGCTTACAACACTAAGGGGTTCCGTAAAAATAGCTATATTAAAACAATTTCAAAAAATAAAGATTAAATTCACCAAACCATTCAAATTTTTGACCTCACTAACTGTTCTTAAATTGGGTTTTTTATTTTAACTATTTCCTGCTAAAGCAACATCAAAAATACATCATCTGTGACAAATTCAACTGTTTTGCTCACAGTTCATAAGATATAGCCTGGTGACTGACGGACATACACCGGTTTTTAACTACTACGGTGTCGTTCTAACCTTTAGAGTGTGGAACTCTAAAAGTCATGTCGAGAGATATCTTGTACTTCCGTAGGTATCTCGTACATATATCCATTTGTTATTTTCCTCAAATCTGTCCCCGTAATCACAAACAGGACACAAATTACACAGATAAGCCATTTTAATCAACCCCTATCGGAATATCTCAATAAATTACCCCCACTGGCAGCAAACGAAAGGGAATCAGTTAAGGAGAATTATATTTAAGTCCCAATTAATCCTATTTAAATTTAAGATTATATTAAAGCAATAAATTATCAAGAATTAATACTTCCCCTTCTTGTTTACCGTTCCCTGGATTCGATCGTAAAAATGTTCGCAACACCTGAATCTGACTCCGCTGTATTTCATTTGCCTTCATTGTTTTATTGTTAAATTTTCATTTGGGAACTGGTAATTTATTGTGTGTTGTGTACCTTTTCTCAGAGTGGGGTATTGTACCGTTTGAAGGTCAGGGGTTGTGAAGCGGGCCTGTTTCAGGATTGGCTATGATTTATTTTCGAACAGTGAAATTTAGATTTGATTGTTTGGCTGATTGTCTTTTGTTTTTCTCTTGTAAATTACTCTGGGATTATTACGCAATCATTTTCGTGATCTTTGAATCACAATTAACTTTACCTTTTTGAATTTAAAATTGAACATTTATTACTTTGAGGTATATTTTTGGCTCTGTAAACTTTGACGAGATGATTTGTATATAACTTTACTGAAATATCTGGGTTAGATTGATCATCGATCACCGTTTAAGCTTGATCATAATTTGAACCAAAAAAAATAATAATATCCTCATGTTCGCCAAATTTCAGGGTCGTCTGTATCATAGTAATAGTTTCTAAAATGTTAAGCATATTGTTATTACCGGTTCACAGCCAACTGCGCGTATTTTGTCTGCTAAACGAAGCTGCCACGGTAACCTAATGCTGCAAGAGTACATAACAATTTCATTAGCCAAATTAGTTCCATACAAATTTAATGTAAAACCAATGTTTATTAAGTAAGTGCATTTGTGACAATGAAATTTTTATAGAAATCTATGTGTACCACGTCTCACGTCGCGCGAATGCAGTCTGACCGTTGGGCAAAAATCGTCACACACTGGACACCGGAGGAAGGACATCGTCGACGAGGTCGTCCGCGATGAAGGTGGTGAGACGATCTAGTCAAATACGCGGGGCGCACGTGGCCGGAACTTGCACAGAATAGAGAGGTGTGGAAGAGAAAGGGGGAGGCCTTTGCCCAGCAGTGGGATCTAAAGCAGGCTATATAAAAAAATGTGTACCTTTATCTAGAATGTTATTTCTGTTGAAACACAGTAGTCGGCTGAATCTTCTAAAACTTGGAGCCGACCAGAAAAAAGGTAGTAAAATTAAAAAATACTTTAAGTTACTAGATACTCTTACCTTATTTTTTGTTGTGGTTGATGTAATACAACCGGGTGACAGAGTTTGATCCACCTCCGTTGATCCATGAGGTGCCTTAACACGCCCTTGTAAAATTCCCGTATGTACTGGTTTTATCAGGATGTTTTCCTTCATCGTTTTCGGCAAGTTATAATTACCGTGTAATACGCTATTCGATTAACCTGCTACACAAGGTCCTATCTCTTAAGCATACTTATTTTTAGGGAAAACGTCTAGTTTGTTGTGAAAATTTTCACATTATGCTGACCCTGAGAAAACAAGCCCACACGAAACATTAATTTTTTGTGTATCTATGTATAATTCAAGAATTTAATTGTATATCCCAAGCACAAGCACATGTTTGTTTCGACATTACTTCTCGGGTTAGACAGGTAGGGAATGTCGGCTCCAGCGTTGTCAAAAAAGACCTGTAAAAATTATAAAATATTAAATACATATTTGCAGAATAAATGATTTCATTTCATTTCATGTGATACTCCAATCTAACTGAATATCCAAAGTGATACTTCAGCTGGCTTCAACATTATTTTTCCTGAGACAAAAGATTGCACATGGGCCACAAAAATCACAACCATCTCCATAAATATTATATACACAATCCCGAATAAAGAAAACGACATTAAAATTCAGGAGAAATCACAAACCAGTCTCTATTACATAACTGGGTGGATGCATGCAAACGAAATGGATTTTAAAATGAGTTTAAGGAAATATTTACCGTAGCGGCAAACGACATAGCTCGCTGTCATCCGTCCAAATACTATCATAGAGTATTTAATTAAGATTGTCTGAAAAGGATTTAAAAAAAGAAGTATATAAAGTTTGATGTTAGACCCGGCCTGCATTGTGACTTTGACTGGCCTGTTGATTTAATTGGCTCTGTCTGACATACCAGATGTGTGGAACCAGGTCCTTCCAGAATTTTTGTTTTAATCCCTTTCGTACAGATTACTTCGTCTCGCGAGTTCGAGTCGCGATTGTCATTTTTTGCTTCTGTTGCTCTTTTTGCTTCCTTTGATGTATTTTTCTTCTTCGAATGTTTTAGAACCATAATGTACGGATGACCAAGCATGTCAGTGTAAATAAAATATACACGTACAGAAAACTACTTACTCTTAAAAGCTTAATAGCTTAATAGCTCTTAAAAGTAGCTATTTTTAGTATTTAACATGAAACTTGAAAGGTTTTTTAATTTTAATTAGATTCTACAAAGTATAATGAAAACATTCTAGTCTTATTAATTTCCTTTGAGATACAAAAAAAACTGTTTTAATAGAGATTTTTAATAAGCTTCGGAGAATGTTATTTTTAAGCATTGAAATAGAGAAATGGTTTTCAGCGTCTTTGCGCCTAATATTAACGTTGAGAAGCTTGCAGGCGGCTACAAGTTGATAGATCATAGGTTAAGCTGAACTTGATACGGTCAGTCTATTGATGGGTGACTATCTATGTTGTGGAAGTGTGACAGCGCAATACACGCCGTAGAGCGTTATCTCTTTCACACCCGCAATAAATTATTTTGTAACGTAGCGGTAGGGTTACTGATTGCAAGAAGCTAGTTTATAGGTTCAGTTTCAATATTTTCTTCAGACTCACCCAAAAATTGTAAAACAGTGAGATTTCAATGATAAATAATTCTATTGATTAGTCTAACTTTTGGTATCAATATAACTTTATGTGAGGATTCACCATATATCAAGAATCAAGATAATATATGTCCTGATTATATCAATAGACCCTTTATTGCTTTTCATCGGTAACTTTAAGATAGAAAGGCCAATTTATCTTTTCTTTTCTTTAAAAAGTAATCCATTTTTATTTTAATAAGACCTTTTCAAGTTTTCGTTGCAATAAAACTATTGTTAGGTAAATCTTTTACGATATTTTTTTGCTAAACAACGTAATTGGTACTTATAGATAGCTGGCATAGACGCACATGCGTGTGCGTATCATTGAAATAAATTATTTTAATTTGAATCTTTTCTGTGATAGTGACACACAAATGCTGTATACAGTACACAACATCTCGATCTACACAGAGTTTGTTCAATAGGCATGGTAGGAAGATGGTAGTAGGATACCAAACAGGAATTCTTGGAGTTCGAGTTGTATCAGGAAGATCTGAAAATGTTGGGAGACTTTAGCGCGTTGGGTTGAATTGACTTACCGCCTGTGCCTCCAAAAATCACCCTGCCCACAATGGGCGAATTTGGAGCCTTTGGTGGACAAGGAAGTCCACCACAGAGTACCATATTAGAGTAAACTGAACTCACGCATGACATCACTTCTCTGTGTAAATTTTCCTCAGTCGTTACGTCAGAAACTCTTCTCAACTTTAAAGCAGTTTTTCGTCGTATTTTACACTAAAAATCATTTTGCTCTTTATAGCCTGTCGTCATCAATATTAACTAAATTGATTTCTGATTACATACAAAACTGCTGAATGGGTACATACCTATTATGAGAAACCGAACAAATGTTTCATTTCCTAAAAATTACACAAATTGGGGTTTCCATTTTGTATAAAAAATATTATTCCTGTTTATAAAACATGATGAATAATATAGATCATCAATTTGATTCCATGGATTTAAATTTTAACACTATGTTTACTCTGATATGAGTAAAAAATTATTTAAAAATTTTAAACCCTTATTTTACATTCCACTTCAGATGCGTAAACAATCAATTACTTTTGATTGAAACGAAAAAACTATGTGATTGAAACAAGCATGTTTAATCCATCGTACGTCATCTACCAACCCGTAGAGCTAGCTCACTGCGGTTTGGTAGATGGTGTTTTCAGATATAGGTACCGGCACGGATCTTGAGCGCTCGGCGGCAGAGTGCAGAGTGCGTTTTATTTTACAGAGAGCGCACCGTAAAATCAAATGCCAATCATCGTCTTAAGATTCACGCAACTGCAGCAAAGAACTTACTTCTGCGCAGGTGAAGGTCTGCGCTCAAGATCCGTGCCGGTGACGATACTAATATTTGGGATCCAGGTTTAATCACATAATCTGCACCTACACCGCGTGCATAAAAATCCATGCACGGAAATTTAAGACCGCGACACGATTTACTTTTAATATTTTCTTAACATATTTTTTTCTTCCTAATCTTGGGACTCCAGTCATTCATGGAAGCATTTTCGCTTCAGTTCCATTTCGCCTTTCATCCATTCCTTTCACTACGGACTCATTCAAATTCAGAACCATACATCAACGTCTTATAGTAACAGGTGCATAGATCTTATAGTCGATTCTGCATTACGTATCCATTTTACATTTATAGCATCAGTTATTTGATTTAACATTCAATGTAAATATTTTTATGGCGAATATAGATGTATATTAGAATTTAATATCTGGATAACGTTTCTGATAATACATTTTGAAGAGTACACAAATAGTTTGCCTCTTCAATAGACTGCCCTGTGAGATTTCATTGGAAATAGGCTAAAGAAATACATGTTCTAAAAGAAAAAATAACTCGTAAAATTTACAGAAAGGTCATTTAACCTTGCCATTGCATTAATTGTATGTTGTTTTATCTGCAGAAATCATCATCATCTGACAATTTTTCACTGCATATCTCCTGCGGTTCATGTCAGTGTCATATAGACTAGTGACAGATTGATTGACAGCTGCCGTCTGCGTCTGTCAATCCATCTATTAGCGTTGTCTACGACAAATCTGTATAGGAAGCCTCTCCTTTCAATCGCTAGATGGCGCCCATCGGCGAAAGCTTTATGGGCTTAGGCAGTAACCCAAGTTATTTCTGGATCTACATTAAGCCATCCTAATTGAATAAGTAATCTTCAGGATAATCCTTTACTAACGAAATATTAATTTGTGAAATATTGAGGTTCGGTTTTGTGGAACATAGAAACGTGTGTTTTAGAAATAAAAATGAATGTTAAAGCACAATGCTTACGATCTGTTGTATAATTGAGTTTTCAATCCTTTTCGTGAACTGATAAACAAATGATGTATCCTCTACACAAACTTATAAAGACGAAGGCAAAATCTTTGAGAATTTAACAACAAAAAGGAAAAACAATAATCCTTACACAAATCCACAACGAATCAAAGCACAAGATTAAAAAAGACGTTCAAAAGGAAAAAAGATACCTTTTACCTTATATTCCATAAATAAGAAATCAAAATAAACCCACACGTCCATTAAATACATCCTCTTTAAGTAACGTTGAGCCCAAAACGACATTTATCTCTTGTGCGACATTCATTACTGCACATTTCGTTTTAGTAATTTTCGCCGAAATCCGGTATTTATGTGCACCCGGTAATGGACTACGCTCCCTTTGCCGTAGATGGAGAATGAAAAGTGTTTGGAAGTGGATTTTTACTTTTTAGAATTCCGTGAAATTGAGTTTGGGAAACGAAATTCATTGTACTGACAAACTGCTCCGAGTTTTAGATGATCGTTTCCCAAAACTTGTTTTCGTAAACGGTTTATTTTATTGTTGTCGTCCAGTACCAGTAGGTTTTGCATATTTAGAAACTGTTCTTCTGTAACTATCGACCGATTTTATCCAATTAGTTCAAATCGATTTGTCTATCTCAGATATTTTAGCTTACACACTGCGTTAAGTTCCAAATTGGTACATCACTTTAACGTCACATATTCTCTTGGACAATTGAATAATGAAAGGAAATCGATCAAGACCAACGATTTTACATGAAACATGGCAATTTAATAAAAGTCGGTCATTTCATTTATTCAAGTTTCATTCTCAATCACATCGTCCATTCCCATGCCCTCATTAAGTGCTAAGAATGAATGTTGTCTTTGCGGAAGCGAAACGCCACAATCTAATGTGTTGCGCCTTGTCTTGCTTCTACAATAGAAACAGTTTATCCGTTCACTGTATTTTTATTGTACCATATCCAGAGGGTAAAAATGATGCTGAGGCTCCAGTCTGTGTTTCTGTCCGTCGTCACGCTAAATCTCATGAACTGTTAATGTTTTAGTAGATGATGTATAAGTGTTGCTAAAGAAAAGATCGAGGTTAGGTTGTTAATTTCATCAATTTGATGGATTACACCCACCCTCAAATTTATTTGTCGCTCAGACGTTATTTGGATTTATGTACATATTATATCTTTTTCTCATCATACGTAAACCTTAGAATCGAATTTCAACTCATACTTGGCCGGTTTTTTCTCGTTTTAGTACTGTGAATAATATTTGTATTGAAATAAGAATGATAGGTTTTTGTTACTAGCTAAAATCATAAAAAAAAACAAAATACAAGAGAAAGTCCAAAATTCAGAATAATCAAAATTTGCTTAATAAAGTTTACTAAGTGGGAACGAACTGACAGTTCGTAAATTACTTTGTTGCCGTTAAATGTTTAACTAGAACTTAAACTGAATAATGAACGCCTAGTAGTCGAGTTAAGTAATTAATAGGCAATTATTTTTGACGTCGAACATCTGGAACATAAATAATATTTAATTAAGACTGGATCTGTATTCGCCACTTCGTGTAAAAATTTACTTTATTTTCTAGAATAAAAATAACCTAAATTACTCCTTAATACAATATCTACCAGTTAATAAAAGTCCCGTAAATTGGTCCCGACATTTCAGAGATTATCTGACAAAGACAACCAAAATTAAAAAAGGTATTATTTTGGAGTATCTACCGTGTATATATTCATAAGCAAATAGTAAAAAAATAATATTTCAATGTTATTGTTACAGTGCCTGATTTAAGACCTCTGTTTTTTTAACATTTCGTTTTTAATAAAAGCACTCTCCTTAAAAAAACTGTACTTAAACCCTTAAAATATTATTTAGAGCAAAATTTTAGCTAAAAATTAAACAAAATCCATATTTATAGTTCCTAAAACAAAAGCCGATATAATCATTCTGATAAAATTCTCACACTATATAATCAGCATAACTTTTGTTCACATATATTATACACACATACAGTACCAACCAAACCGTTAACTTTCCATAACAAAACATGGTACAGTCGTTTACAAAGTGAACTCGATGAATCATGCGTGAAATGGACATATATTATTCTTTTGTGGGACAGAAATCTCTATACTTATATGCTATGTGTGTTTTGTTAGCGAGTGTACACACTTATATTCAGTTTGAACTGTGGTATTGTATATTTTTGAGGAGTAAAAAGGTTTAAGTGCTCAAAGGTACGTTTTCAACATAATTGTAAAAGGAAATTTAAATTTTATGACCGATATAAAATCAAAATCAAAAGTTTTTTTTTTTACGTTGACCCTTTTCCAGGCACTTTGAAAACCTTACAATGATTACTCTAGTTGCGCTGTTCCAAAATGTAATTCTTATGGAAAAGGACCTGGCAAGAAACTAAATGAATAATAATGTAGAAGAAATTTATTAAAACAAATAGACTTTATGACCCAAAACATAAAGTGTGCTTTAATTCACCTGGTGGTAATTTCGCTGAAAATGTGTCAAAAGAAAATAGATTTTTTAGCAAATACTAGCTGTTGCCCGCGACTTCGTCCCCGTGGGTAGAAGATATAAGTTATGATTTATAACTGCCCTTTTTTTTCACATTTTCCATTGTATCTTCGCTCCTATTAGTCGCAGCGTGATGGTTTATAGCCTAAAGCCTTTCTCGATGAATAGTCTATTCAAAACACAAAAAGAATTTTTCAATTTGGACCAGTAGTTCCTGAGATTAGCGCGTTCAAACAAACTCTTCAGCTTTATATATTAGTATAGATATAGATTATTAGATTAAAACACATATTTCTGTTTATAAAAGATAAACACTTCAATTTTCGAGCCAAAAATCCAAAACCTATACCCACACTAAGCACTACAGAAAATGTACACTAAAATATACTGTCCATAATAATGTACACTCAGCTTAACATCAGATAAAAAGATATTTCAAGCGCTTTTAGAGAAAATGGTGGCGAGAGAAACGTCGGCCAGAAAAAATATACGTTAGTACAAAACGTTTGTGCAATAAATAGTGGAACTTAGGATTACCTGGTCTCCTAGTACATTCTCTTGATGTATGTAGTGAGGAATTTAGAAGCATTGTACCATCCTTTATGTAGGTTTTTAGTTGGTGTCTTTATTTCGGTACCTACGGAGGGACAAGTTGATCGATCACAGGTTAAACTGCGCTTGATATAGTCAGTTCGTTGATAGGTGATTCTCCAAGGCATGTTATACGTTCTGTTCGAGTTCTGCCGTGTTTCTGAAAACTCGTTAAATTGTGGGTTTTTCCTGTTATTTATACACCTTTGACTATTTTTATGTGTAGGCAGGAACTACTTAGAATGTCTGAAAATTAGTCTTAATAATCCCTTATAAATATAATTTTTCAGGCATTCGTGTGAAAATTTGCTGCTGTAGATTTGTTATAGAAGCGAGACAGATATCTATACTGCGTTTAGTGGCATCTTGTTCCCACAATTGGTCGTGTGATGACTGAAATAAAACAACCGTAATGTAACTTTGCTATGATAAGAATATTATCAGATTAGTATCACAATATTATACACATTATCACAAGCTCTTGATGGCGAGTCCATTTTCGAAGATATCAGTTATCAATTTCTGTAAGTTTTCTCTTCACCAAGCAGTAATTTAACTGTAAAAGTGTATCAAATGGAATTACATTTATAAGCGACGATTCATAGAATTTTATTATAGCAATATCTATACATATAATAAAATTGTAGAAAAGTAAAAACTGTACATTGAATATTTTAAAAAAAGAATAATTGCAGGGTGGTCTACGAACGATTCCGATGCCGAAAATATATTTTTTAGAATTTTTGTCTGTTTGTCTGTTTGTCTGTTTGTCTGTATGTATGTCCGGAAAGATCTCGGAAAGTACTGGATAGATTTGATTCATATTTTCAGAGAATATCAACAAGAGGTCCGGTCAACATACTTTTTACTTATTATCTCGCTTTTCGTTACAGGGAGTGAGCAAGAGCCTTTTATATCTATAAACAAATATCAAATTATCTCATAAACTACTGAATATATTTCGTTCAAATTTTGCATGAACCTTATCGTAGACATGATACAACAAATGTACAAAAACCATAACGCTACTATGCAGGGGGCATGAGCAGTAAAGTTTTAAATATTTGGACTCACCCGTAACATCGTTTAATACAATTATTAGGTGTATTTTCACCCCATTCAGTAGTAGGCAGCACGGTCATCAATTTACACAAAAAACATCACGCTATTTATCTTAAGACTTTTGGCAGAGCAATAATAGGATTTTTCGAAAATAAATCATTTTCACAAAATTAGTGATTTAATTCTCTTTCAAGTCTGATATAGGCCTACTGCGACTATTTCACAAGTAAAATAAAAGAAACATAAACTATTACGTTTTTTTATGCTATTGTTACCGTAATCGGTACATTCTTGAAAGAAAGGAACTTAAATTATTTTTATTTTTATTGATGTACTAAAATGACTCAAGTTCAAATGTGGAATGCCGTGATAGATTTTGTATTTATTTACGATAGGAGTATATACATACCTATGTTTTTAGCTCGGTAATGTTGGCGATGCTACTTCAAGATTAAAACATTCGTAGTGACACTCAACCCAAAGTTGTATGTAGTTCACATCATTGATCTCATCTATAATTATGCATAACAAAAAATTACTGAACGACACAGCTAATTATTACCTTGGTTCATCTGTAACAACTAGCAACAATTTTTTTTTCTTAAATTTGCAACATTACATAGGTCAAAGTATTTCGGATAAAAAAGCCCAGAAAACTTGCATAAAAACTGCATAATAGGTATGCAATGTGAAAGATCTATAAGCCAAAGCTATCAATGAATAGACACCTGGGATTTTTCAATATTTTAACGATTTGATCGGTCTACATCCGCCATTATAGAGACCGCACACGTGGTCCTTCCAAAAATTCCTTTAACAAGTTATTGTATTCTCTACTTATTTAAAATTTCTTCTTTCGTAGCGTGGTAAAAACAGGGGAAGGAACGAGACTGAATAAGTCTCTGAAATCCCTAAGCCGACGAGGATTAGGAACATATTTTTGGAAATTTCCCCAATAAGGCTGATAATAGCGTGTAGCTATCAGCACTTACATCCGTCATACAATGTCTGGAAAATTCATTTTGGCTGTCGGTATCGATAGCGTAACCTCATAACCAACCTCATGTAGTCTTTATTTAAGTTCCATTTATGCAGTAGGGATGACGGCAGGTATTTTACTTCAATGATCGTCAGGTATGTTAACGAATAAAATACGTAATTTTTCTTTGTAAATAGGTACAGTAAATAGAACTCATGCACATGAAGTCACTTTTATGTTCATATTTTGCTTTGTCGTAACATCACAAATTACACATATCCTATACTTTAGATTTTTGTCATAGTCAATTTTTAAAAAAGGGGTGACTGATATTTTTTTTACTATCACGCTTTTTATTTATCAGCAATTTAAAGGCAAATCATGATCAAAACACCAGGGGGCAAGGTAACACGTTTACCAACTTTTTTATTTTGGAAATATTCCAAATGTTTCTGAGGAAGATCAGTTTTAATATTAAGAGGACAATCAAACATAAAGTGTTTCAGGAAACCGTTTATCTGGGTACAATTTTGCAAAATCTTATATCTTATGACACTATGTAAAATCCACAGTTACCGAGCTCGACTCTCACTTCACCAGCTCCGTCCACAAAAATAATTTGACATCTTTTTTATATCGTCAGAAAGCATCGTGTGTGAAAATAACAACTGTCTGGCTATCACTGTTCCTGAGAAACAGCCAGGTGACAGACAGACAAACGGACACCGGGGCCTCAGTAATATGGTTCTGGTTTACCTCTTTGGTTACAGTACAATCATAATTTTATGATACCTCATAATCACTGTCATAATCCGTCTAGCAATTTCAGGTGTAACCCGGCCCAAGAACAGACGTGCTCGAAAATCATAACCCACCCAATTAGTAAATGGAAAATTTCGAAAGTAAAACATTTTTTGCAGAAGTGCTAAGACTGAGTTATACCTTCTGTTATTTTTTCCTACTTGCTCCCCCCCCCCCCACCCCCATTTTTAAACGGCTCGATTTGTCAAACATGTCTAAACGAACAATCGCATATAATTCACGTTTAAATTAAAATAGTTCAATTCGTTCGGAAGCTATGATGTCAGAGACAGACAGGCAAGCAGATATGCAAAGTTATAAACCCCTCTTTTTGGCATTAAATAAGAAAAAGTCGTAAAACGTTTACGAAACCAGGATAGTTTCGTAAACGATGACATGTTTTTGATTCAAACATTTGATAGTTTTTGGGCCGCTCAAGATTCATTATAATTTAGAAATAAAAAAGCAATAAAATATAAAAATATATGTGTTTCATTTTCAATATTGCATTACATTTTTGCTATGATCGTTATTATTAAACTTCATAGTTTTTCACATCTTGACAATCACGCAGACAAAGTCGCGGGCAACAGCTAGTATTTTCATAAAGTGCTTTGAACCAAGATTCTAGGAAGGATAGCATTGAGTGATATTCAAAGGTTCCTGTGAGTTTAAAATTAAAAATCTTCGAGAATCATTTTATATTGCGATAATCTAATAAAGCGGTAAAACTTCTATGAAATTATATTTTCTCGTTAATAAATTTTGTTCATTAAAATCAATTTAAAATATCAACGCGTAATATGGGAATAGGATTTTGTGAAGATGTGGGAGTAAACCTTTTTAGATGTATGATTTAATTTTTGTCTTCATTAAAAGGTTTCTTCACCTCAATTAAATAATCCTACAGTACTGTAATCATTGATCATCGTATATTTAAATATTTCAAATTACTGTAAACTGCTATGAAATTAAATTATCAAAAAGAGAGACACTACAATCTGTAGAGCTGCATCTTTGTCGCACATCAACAATCTCACTTTGAGAGTCTCGCTCTTAAAGACCTTAGGTAACTAATTCGACGACCATTCATATAGCATAAGTGACAAAAAAAAATAGTGAAGTCATTATCACCAGCCAGTTTTTCTACAACTTATACTTCTGTTCACATTAGTTCAGTGTAAGCATTACCTTGTAAGTGCACGGGAGTAGTGACATAAATATGAGTGTATGAGAACTCTAGCGTCAGGGGCGTGATTACAACAGAATCTGTGTGTAATGGCACCCGCGATACAACGGTTATGTTGGCTATTACGACTATGTTTTGTGTAGATGCCTGGAGGTTAAAATGCGGTAGGTAAAAAAATATTATGTAAACTTTCGGGGTAGATTTTCAACGCGTCAGTTCGTGATTATGGACTCCAGTTTAGTTCGAAACTATTCGAACTATAAATACAGGAATGTAAGTAAACCGTCATTCAGAGCACAATTAGGTAAAACATGTCGTGAAGCCTTGTCGAGGTGCTCGTGGCTAAGCTATAAACCCAAAAGTGAATCGATCACAGGTTAAGCTATGCTTGACGCGGTTGGTCCGTAGATGGGTGACCATCTTTGTCATAACGAGTTCCTCCGTGTTTCGGTCCCGGCTGTTATTCCTACATCTTTGACAGTCGTTACAGGTAGTCAGAAGCTTGAAAAAGTGTGACAACCAGTCTAACCAAGGGGTATCGTGTTGCCCAGGTAACTGGGTTGAGGAGGTCAGATAGGCAGTCGCTCCTGAAACCGGTTAGACTGGTAGCCGACCCCAACATAGTTGGGAAAAGGCTAGGCCAATGATGAATGATGTCGTGAAGCCTTGTGGTGCTGTGGACTTATTTGAATCATTCGATCGATTTTTGTTTAAACCTACTTCTATACAAGAATACGTATTTACGTAGGGAAGAGATAGTTACAAGCGAGTATTAACATTTTGAAAAAGATAATCATTTAAAATGTATGTATTTGTAAGCGAATATTGTATTTTTCGTGTTATATATGCCACTAAAACCACATAAAAAGCCTAGTACTTCAACTAATGTGTGAGCAGAACATTTTATTTGAACAAAAACTTTTTTAACATTTCAAAACGTACAACTCAGCTTATTCTGCGTCACTGAGCAAATATTAAAGTATAAAAGTTTTCAGAGCTCTCTTTAAAAGGGTAAAAAAGGTACGAATAGCGTTTATCGTACATTTTAGATTTTAAATAAATATTATATTTTTAAATGGTAGTGAAAATACTGTTAGCAACCTACTATTTCTTATTTTTGTTGCTTTTTTGTTGAAAATTCGTGATAATATTTTGTTTCTACATATTTGCATGCCGAGATGCTAATGAGCTTGTTTTGTTGAACAGTTTTAAGTTTTTTAGCCAGTTTTATGCTTTTCTAATTTTTTTCAACCTTGGTTAATATTTTACTTTTTTACCTTTTTTAATGTTTGGACTTTATTTATTCAGTATATCGAGCTTCCAGACCAAAACCTTATACCATTTATCAGGCGAAACATCGATCATCTCTGTTACTGTCAGAAAAGCCTAAACTAAAACCTCTTCCTCCATTCACGTGTTAAAGACAAATCTAAATGATGTATAACTAATGGATACTTAACAACTTAAAAAATACCAAATCAAATATACTGAAATGTCGTCGTCTGTTTATCTATATCTATACTCTATACTAATATATAAAGCTGAAGAGTTTGTTTGTTTGTTTGAACACGCTAATCTCAGGAACTACTGGTTCGAATTGAAAAATTCTTTTTGTATTCAATAGTCCATTCATCGAGGAAGGTTTTAGGCTGTATAACATCACGCTGCAACTAAAAGTAGCGAAGATACAATGGAAAATGTGGCAAAAACGGGGAAAATATTCATCTTCAAGGGCTTCCAAGTCGGGGGCAACAGCTAGTTTAATATATGTTTGTGCAAAAAGAAACGCACCTTAACCTTCATTGAAATACCTAAGGAAATGAGGTGTATTTCTACCAATATTCCTAAAACCGATTTCCAAATCGTTTACATTATATTGTTGTAAACCACATTGAATGTCCGTATCCACCGGCGGTTCATGAAGAGGGTCGTTTGCGTGATCTCCAGAGCTTGAGTACCGAATGCTGTGCTTAAACGATAGCCGTTCTTTTTGACCTCGTTTAGACTGTAGATTATCTTGCAGAGCGGACTGAAATGTTTTAAAGTTCGTTTTGAAACTAATTTTACACACCGATGTTTTATTGGGCAATTGATGCTGTTGTGATAAAATAAGTTTTCAAACTCTTTTTTGCTTAGTGTCCCATTGCCGAGCGAAGACCTCCCTCCCATTCTTCCACTAGGTATGATGGGTGATTTTACCATCAAGTTCTAGTTTTGATGTGTAACATATAGTGTTTAGTCCTAATTCAAAGTTGATAAGCGTTTAATTTGTGAATATCGAGAAATAAAACGCATATTTATTCACCATACATTGTGGCAACGTTCATCCCAGTACTATACGACTCCAGTAGACGACCACAAGACTCGTATGTCTTATAGACGTCCACTAGCTCAAATACGTGCGATTGCTTTACCTCTGTAGTTAAAACATTACACCTACACTACACTACTTAGTCTATGTCAAATGACTACCCGTGGCTGCCGTAATAGCTTGTAGCGGGCTTTAGTAAATTACTATCTAATGACGCTTCTGTTTTCTGTAGCTCAAGATCAGACTTCAAAGAGAACTTAGGTAATATATTGCAGGTACAAGAAAGGCTAATGCAGGAAGATGGTTTACGTTTTTCAGTTCTATTTAAAGTAGTTTTTCGGCAATCTCTTTTGATGAATGAGCGTACATGTACATACAACATTTTTGTCCTTGTATCTTTAAAGATTATTGAGAACTACAATAGAGCAATCTGTATCACAATATTCGCTAGAGAAAAGGCTATCGGAAACTAGACCAAATCCAGAGAGCAATTTGACGAACAGCAAATCGTTTTGACGGCTGAAAAAATAGTATATTTGTGTACTTCACGCACGTTCCTTTCGATTCAAAACTAGGCTAAACAACCAGGCAATAAGGTCCGTTTTTCTGTTTGTATCGCTCTAGAAAGGAGCACATATTGATACATTATAGAGAGAGGGTCATAAAAAATAAAAAAAACAGATCCCTTATTTTTACAAGGTTGCACCATTGTTTCACTTTTGCAGTCAAATAAAAACTTATGTAAACAGAAACTTGCATTCTAAGTACCACTACAATAAAAGAACACATTTACTTGAATTCTTTTCAATTAATTATGAAAAAGTAATGACGGAGCTTTTTACAAAAGGCGCGGGAAGTGATCCAGCTGAAATATTTCTTTTATTCGTTGAAATAATTTTACATTTCTATATAATTGAAGTTTTTATTCGGATAGTACTAAACCTTTTTGTAATAAGACTGTTGAACTCAACTCCGCGACCTCCAAAGAGGTTATTGTAAATCAATTTTTGTAATAAAGAAGAAATTTTAACTTGTTATACCAGCGATTTTTTTCCCGTGTTTTTTTCATTTTTTGGGTAGGTACGGTATTTGACCGATTTTGTTGATTATTATTTCATGTAATAAAAAACATGATAAAAATCTCCTTTATTTAAACTTCATGACTAGAAGTTTTCAACCGATAAGTGGCCTGTAGTCCCATAATAGAGAAATCCAATTTCCCTGTCGTCTTGAATAACAATTCCTCCACATGTGTTTCTAAAACAGACATTGACGGATGGTTTATGCAGGTTCAAGCTTAGCGTCTTATATTTTCTGCTTACCTTATGATAAGGGACGAAGGGTCAGGGAACGTGACTTATGGTAGCAATATCTTTACTGCTTACTTGGTACAAGCTAAAGGGACAGATTTAATCTGTCAGGCTTTTGACTGTAAATTTCTACTAAACTAGCTGTTTTACGTGGCTTCGCCTGAATTAATGTCGTTCATAATGGTAAATACGTTTAAGTCTATGTGTTAATTCAAGGTATCAGCTATCTCCATAAGGAATTTCATTCAAATCGGTTTAGCTGTTTATGCGTAAGGGCATCACAAACATAGGCACACACATACACTCAGATAAGATGGCGCATTTATAAGATTATTGTGATTTATTTTGACGTCCGAAATAAATTATCTCTTATTTACTCATATTCCAATCAAAATAAACAATATATTTGCAAAATAATAAATCTTCAAAAGAGGCAAAATAATCTTATTGAGTAGGACTACTGGGCTAAACCGCTATCGAAGTATCGTTAATACCACTTTAATAATTAATTTTAAACTCTGATCAAGGTTTTAGAGTTTGTAAATACATATTTAATTTTCCTTCCACGTTTAATATTATGCGGAAGTAACGTCACTTGCCTTTTCAAGTCGTCCTCTTAAATCATAATCCTTCACTGAGCAAACGTAGTGAACAATGCTTGTCGCTTCTTTGATAAAAATTGTTCAAGAACTAGCAAAGATTAAAAGCTAGTTTTATTGCCTTTAAAGTTGACACTTTACTTTTTCCAGCAGATAATTCGAATATTAAAAAAAAACTACTCATTCACTAAATAATTTATTCTTTTGTCGCGGTGTCAGAAACATTCAAGTTATATGAACAAAGACACCCAAACTCAAGACGATGCGGGAATCGAACCTAAATCACGTTTCGCATAATTAGATTGGCATCCTGACCAAAACCTATCGGTTATCAGTGAGTCAAAACTATTGAATGCCATCACAACAATTATAGTTAAACATAAACCGCAAACTTATCAAGTCTAACCATTATAGGGATTCTAACTCTAGATATATTTTTATAAAAATAGTCGATAATCTACCATTAGTGTACATTTCAGGGAAAGGCTTCCCTCTAATCCTTTCTATTTAACTTATTTTACAAGATGGTTATTTCAGCATGCAATTAGCCGCAAAAGAAACCTTACAAAAAGTAGTTCAGGACAACAGGAGACCTCGTGGAAGGACCAGAAGAACATGGCAGGACAAATTCTTTCGAAATAAGAAACCAAGCAACTAGCCTCTGTCCCATCCACTATGTAGGGGCGGCTACCAGTCTCACCAACCGGTTTCAGCTAAGTACCAGTGTTTTACAAGGAGCAACTGCCTATCTGACCTCCTTAACCCAGTTATCAAAATGACCGACACGATACCCCTTGGTTAGAGTGGTTGTCAGACTTTTCAAAGCTTTTGACTACCCGTAACGACTGTCAAAGATGTAGGAATAACAGACGGGACCCACAATTTAACGTGCCTTCCGAAACACGGAGGAACTCTTTATGACACAGATGGTCACCCATCTACGGACCAACCGCGTCAGGTATAACTAGCCTCTGTCTATGTTTTCATATTTGCCATTTTGCATTGTTGCCAGTTTCTTGTTTCGAGGAGTTTCTCCCGCTTTCTTCTTGTGGTCCTACCTCGAGGTCTTCTATTGTCCTGAATTGTGTGAGCAAAAGCAACCTGCTTTTGCCCAGAATTGCATGCTGAATTGACAGTTGAATTTGCCATGAGACAGATGTCACCAGCCAAGTTCCACTTGAGTTTTGGCTATAACGGTTATGTATTTTAGAGAAAAATAGCGTTCTGCTTAGAAAGACCTATAAATGCTGAAAGCTAATTTAACATATTCATATCAAGTAGAATATGTTCTACCAAATGTTTGCTAACATGGACTAATGTATGGAAATCTAATTTCCATTTTAGTGTAGTCACTTGAAATAAACCTTTCCGAGATGAAAATAAAGTAAAGAAATTATTATATTATCTATTCAAGACATGGAAAGCAATTGTTCTGTGATTTTATCTAGATATTCTGTTATTACTATTTTATTGGCATTGTGATTTTATGATTGGAATTGTCTGATTCTAATAAAAGTCTAAGATAATTAGCAAGGGATATGGACAATGGAATTACTATGGAATAACTAACTTAATTTTCATATTTGCCGAGTACGGCAGCCATGTTTCTTTTTCTTTTATATTATGGATATGCTTTATTAACTTTATTACTGGCCATATATACTAAGACTAGCTGTTGCCCGCGACTTCGTCCCCGTGGGTAGAAGATATAAGTTATGATTTAGGTATCCCTGCCCGGTTTTTTCACATTTTCCATTGTATCTTAGCTCCTATTAGTCGCAGCGTGATGGTTTATAGCCTAAAGATTTCCTCGATGAATGGTTTATTCAACACAAAAAGAATTTTCAAATTTGGACCAGTAGTTCCAGAGATTAGCGCGTTCAAACAAACAAACAACAAATATATTAGTATAGATGATAGAACAAATCTAATCAATATCTATACACACATACAATATAGAACGCTAACTGTAAGTTTGTTAAACAGAAGTCTACCGTCACATTAAAGACATAATGTTAATTAGTGATACATGCTAACAGCACGGATAACCGAGTGGTTAAGGAACAAAAAAATCAATCAGAAACAGAATTTTAGAATTGCAAGAGAAGACAAAATTGACACGAGTTCAAATCACACATACTTTAGTGTTGTATATTATAATGAGATGGAATCCGCTGATATCTAGTCGTTATAATGAAAATATACGAAAACACGTTTTGTACTTGCACGCTAATCAAAAATTGTTGAACTAATTTTGTTAGGTAAGGTAATTATGAAAAGCTTGATTTTTTTTTGTTGCATTTATGTGATAGTGTAATCTTTTCGTAACTAAAATTACTTTTTTTACCACCTTTACCTTTACTTACCTTTATGGTTATTAGATAAAAATGCTAAATGGAGATCAAAAACGGGAAAGATTTAGTATGACCTATCCTTAATCTTCAAAAAATATCCTCTCCCGCGCTGGCTTCCTAATACTTGCGAGATAAAAATACCTACCAAAAAACAATTGGTAAAGTATGTATTACTTTATATACATAACTTGGTAAACCCAGTTCCAATAACAAAACTGCCCCACGTACAGAAACTTTTTGGATGCCATCAGTCTTTATTCCGCAGCCTTCCTTTTGAAAAGGTGAAGTATGGAAAAATCTGAGTGCTTTCCATTATAATTTGATTTTCAAAAAGTGCTATTTAGTAGATATAATTTCAATAAATGACAATAATAATTATAAACCTGAGTTTATAAACTAATTAGTGTTAAAACGGTGGTTTAGCTCTTTGTTTGCGCTTGACAATGTTATCGCGGTGTTTAGTTTATTTTCCTATTCCAATAATTACTATTCGGCTTTCAAATGCAAACTCGGTGTTGTTAATTAACAAATTATTTGTTTTGTGTTGGTTGTGTTAATTGCGATATTGAATTACTGTGTAATGATTAAAATAATGTTTAAATTTAAGCAAAAATCGCTTTATATTACTTGTATTTTTTTTAACTTTGTCTAATGTTTGTTTATCATAATCTTTATCTAATGAGATTTTTCATGAAGTGTCGCGACACTGAAAAATACTGTCTGACTTGATCTTTACAATTGTTTTTCCTAAATAAGAATATACATGCGTCCTTTTAAAACTGAAGTAGATAATTTTAAAATACATAATTTCCGGAATAAAATTTCATCAATAACTTACGTGAGGTATAAAATGTATGCCTTAAGATAGCCGTTTTTTTTTAAACCAGGTAATTTCTAGTTTTATTCTTACTAAGAGAAACTAAGTATAACAAGTTCTTACAAAATCGTAATTTAATTATCACATAAGTATACGCCCCAAATGTGTGAAGGGTACATACGGGAAGCCGTATGTACCCTTCACTTACCACTTCGGAGAAACAAACATTGGCATATGTACAAATTATAATTGTCTTGAAGTCATGCCAATATTTGTCAGCAACCGTGTATTGTCATACAGATGAGTATTTATGTTCGAGAGAATCTAAGGTTATGTTCATATCGATGCGCGGCAAGAGAGCGGCAGACGCGTCTATATTTTAAGTAACTAATTGGTATGTTCTACCGCGCTCTAGTCAGAAATAAAACGATGAATATTAGTACCAGCAGTAGTCTTCTTCGATCCATCTATGCCTTTTTTAGTAAGTTGGGAATTCTTAATGAATATGCGAGATGGATATTCATCTCGAGAGGGTTGGGCAGTATTAATCAAACGCAGTCGCTTAATGACTGAACGGAACCACTGAGCAACGTCTTTGTCAAAGCCGTGGCGAAGACCAAACGAGGAATACGGCCCAGAGTGGCGGATGACTTCTATTCGGTGAACATCATTACGTTGTAATGAGACCTCACCTATATTGTAACGGCGAACTCCCGCATAAGACGCATAGACTTGCCTTCTAACCTTTAACTGCCTCTTACGTCATAGGCCAATAGCCATCAGATGATACGTTATAATATGTTGTACAGCCAAACACTACAACTTGCACATGTTTTACTAAGCTTTCATGGAGCAAAAAGCAGTCTACGAAACGACTCAGTTATTCGCGCTCGGCAGTCTCGTAGCTCTGCGTTGGAACACCCCCTTAGTTTAGATGCTGAGATTAAGATGTTTCGGTTCGTAAAGGCATGTTGATTAAGCATTTGCATATAATTTTAATCAATTTGCTGAATTGCATGTTTGTGTTATTTGACTTTCGAGGGTTTTAACCTTAAAGTTTTGTCTAAAAGTGAAAGAGAAGATTAAAATAAAAGTGCAACTTGTTCTTGATTTAATATTATTAATAATTACTAGTATGTTATATATTAATCAAAGTAACTGTTTCTAATGGATCTTCACTAAATTTAGAAATCTTTTTTTAGCTATCAATGATAACAATAACAGTCTTTAATTTAATCAATTCTTTTTCAAATTTTCAATTATATGTAAAATACCATTTGAAGGTACAGCCGACTGCACACCAACGTAACATTTTAATAAAATCAACTTTGTTCCTAAGCAATAAGATTTAAATTCGCCAGTAGCTGCAACAGCCATAAAATTGACCGAACCGTAAAACAATCCTTCATTCCCTTATTATGCGTACTCGTACTTACACTATAAATCAATCGATCTTGATAAATTATACATCTATTTGAATCCAAACAGACCGTAAGTCATTGAAGAATCCACAAAGGATAGGAGAGAATAGTCTTTTATCATAGTAAGATAGATATTATTGATCGTGTCAGCTCATTTTTCGTACGGCCACAGACTGTCGAAATGTTCAAGTACTTTCGAAAATGTATAACTATGTAAAAAAATATGGAGTATTTGAATAATCGTTTGCTCTGACTTATATTTCATAGATCGTATCACAAGGCATGATCTAGATGCTTAAAGCGTGGCTGAGCGTTGTGGGTAAATTGGAAGAGGCAACAGAGCATCAAACCGCAATTAACATTCGATTTTTATCAGATTTTTTATCACTGAAGTAATAGTTAGATTCTGAAGATGATAATAATTCTCCTCAATATCTTCCTCCCTCTCTGGGAAAGGTTACATTCTTCCAGCCTATGTCGTATCAGACAGACTCATCCTGCTTCGCCCCAGGGCTTGCCCGATGTCTTTTGCTATTTGGAGCCTTTGCATTGTAGTTTGGTCAATCACACAAACTGTTCTGAAAAGTCTGAATGATTGTGTTAAGTACAGCATAGATATTGAACAATCAGAAGTAGTCATCTACTTATTGACTGAGTAAGACACACCACACTGCGCTCTATAACTGACGTTGGAGATATAACAGATGGACTGAAGATGCTCGGCTAATGACGTATTGCGAAAGGCGCCTGACCAAACACAAAGCGGCACCCAATAAATGCCAGACACCTTTGCATTTCAATTGAACTATAATGGTTGAAAATAGGCACGTAATAATTTAACTTAAAAAAATGATGATCAGGACCAATGATGTCGAAATAAGGTTTCAATCCGCAATAATAGCTCTAATTTACCTTATCACTTAGGGGTATGAAAAATAGATGTTGTTCTATTCTCAGGCCTACCCAATATGTGTACAAAATTTCATAAGAATCGTTCGAACCGTTTCGGAGGAGTACGGTAACTAACATCGTGACACGGGAATTTTATATATTAGAAGATATACTTTTCTTGAGTTATTAATTTTCGTCTTTCAAGATCCTCTAAACGAAGCTAAAAATACTTAATTTTATCGTCGTCGCTTCGACAGAAATCATTGCAAAAATATTGCTGTTGATTGGCTTTTGCAGAATACGTATTTCGCCTCGTCTTTTTTTTTTCTTGAATATATATCGGTATCTTTTTCTCCTTTGTATTTGACCGTTTATTGGAAGAACTATTAGATTAAATAAAGATATTCATTTGACAAAACGCTTGGCTTAGTTCCAAGTTTTTTTGGTAGTCGAATATATTTATTGAATACTGGATCCGATAGTTGTAAATATGGAAAACATTTTCGCTGCTTTTGAAAAGAAAGAAATATATCTTCCCAAGAGTAAAAGTATCTGCCTTGTGATATTGATTGAGACGATTTAAAATATGAATATAGACTGACTAACAATTTCAAGCGATTTTTGTACTTAAACAATGCCTTTAAAAGTCTTTTAAAATTTATTGAAAGACAAAAAAAAAACATATTTGTAAAACATTGTTAGTTTAGCTACCTAGCATGTAATAAAAATTCACTCATATCACTTGTAATAAAAATTGTAAAGTGTATGTGACAGGTGTTAATTGAGATTGATCGTAAAAAAACACTTGGCTACCAACTCAATACATGCAGCGCTGAAACCTCTACAACTCATCTTACCGAGTTGAAACTATGAAACTATGGGGCATTGTTCAGAAACAATGCCCCATAGTTACACCGGCTGTCATGATCACAATCATTAATAAAATGAAACTGGGCTAATAAAGCTTAATACATACTCGTGAAAAAGCCTATCTTGGAACCAGTAAGGAAATTAATCAGACGGAAATAGGAGGAGTAGGAAAACTCGGCATCCACTCCCCATATGTATTTAGGGGATCTATGTTTATTAGGGGGAGTGTATAACATATTATTTAGCTCTGCTAATGTTTTTCTGCGAACGCTCAACATATACCAAAGTCACATGCGGAAAAAATCGTCAAAGTAAGTAACAAAATAAATTGCAGAATTGACCTTTTGGCCTGATTGGGTGATGATCCATCCAAGGACCATCTTATACGACGAGACCTTATTTGGATGCGAGAAATTATATTGCTGTTGCAGTACATTGAGTACGTTTTTATATGTAATCGATCATCGCCGGCAATGGACGTTAACCCAAAAGTTTCACTTCTCAATTATGTATGGGTAAGTATGCAAATAGATAGTTTAACGTGTCGCGGGTTCAACTTTTGTTACCCACGAATGTTTGTTCTGAGTGTTTGTGCATGTGACTTTAATTTTTGTGTATCCCCCGTGATATAAGGATTAAATACCTTTTACCTTCTTAAAAAGGAGTTCTATGAAAGTATCTACATCAAGTTCAATAAAAGGCGAAACTTGTTCACAATTCCAGGCTATATTCCTATGCATAAAATCTAAGACGTGAATGTGTTATCTGGTGTTCTGTACAACTTCGTGTTACAAGAGACTCACTCGAGGGACAACAGGCGGTTTGGACCCTTATAACACACGACGGGGTTGCGATCCGACCGTAAATCGTTTATCGGAATGCAACTTTCTCTTGGGATTGGTTCATTTTAACAGTCATGAAAAGGAGTTTTATTCATTTCAAGGTTACTTTTTTAAGAACGTGCCAAAGAGGTTCAGGTATTAGTACAAATTGATTTTTAATTTTTATCGTTAATCACTACTGCATTTTAGTTATTTTTTCTCCATGCTCCAAAGAAGTATAGATTCTAACGCGTTACAAAACATTATTTTCCAGATGTGTTTAAATGTCCTTAATGTAACTGGATGATAATTTCAAAACACGGCTACAAGCAGTCGTGGCCGAGCGGTTAAGGCGTCTGACTAGAAATCAGATTCCCTCTGGGAGCGTAGGTTCGAATCCTACCGACTGCGTCATATGGATATTATTTTTATTTTTTTCCAGCTACTCAAAATGAAAGCGGTTAGTTAATGATGGCTCATTAGATATATTATTGCCTAATGACAGCTGGACGGACAGACCGAAAAACTTAAGTATTAAGTTTTAACACTTTGGAGAGGTAAAATAAAAAAGAAACGCAAAAAAATGGAATACTACTTTGTAGTGTTGAACAGTGACGTACAAAAGCATCAAGAGCATAATAAATATCCTAGTATTCTCAGTATTTATTGCTTTATAGTAGTTTCAAACTATCCTTAAGTCAAATTGCGACTTCCCACTTCAGTTCTACTCAAACTTATGAATCAAATTCCTTCGCAAACTATTTTAGCCAGTGCAAGTCACTGGATCTGTGTCTAGCAAGCACGTTCAATATTCGCACGTGACAAATATTTGTACGACCTACTTCCAACGTTTGTGCATATTAAATTAATGTCTAGAAATCTTAGTCAGGCTGAAGTTTGTGCGCGCCGGTACTTCACTGAATGGCGGGTAAGACGGGGTTATTGTTCAATCAATGGGATTGTTCTCATGCAGTTCTCAGAAGAGAGTCATAATAACGTCGAGAAGTAGATATCGGTGTTCGATAGTAAATGAATATCGTAAAACTAACTGAAGTTAATTGGAATCTCTTGAAAAAGTAATCGTGCACAGTTGAAAGCTTAGAGATTACACATTTAGAATGTAAGATCTAACTTCAACTTTCTCTCTTATAGAAGGAATGTTGTCGGTGTGAATGAAAGTAAAAACTCCGCGCTATATAGTAGTAACATTCGTGTGTTCTTGTCATTATAGGTCGGCCTCTCTACTCCGCAAGAGTAGGAGTCATTTAAAGATTTCCCATCCTGGACAAAAATGCCCTAGATCATGCTACTTATTGTAATGAGAGAAGACTGATTTGTACACCTGTAGCTTTGTCAACACGGATTAAAGGAAGAAGCGGGCAGATGTCAAAGATCCAAAAACCCACATCATGAACATGACCCTCCCTTAACGCAATGCACGTCAGATAAAATCCCATCGGTCCAGCCTTTTAAGCGAGGCAGTTAGAAGAGGTAATTAACATACACACATACGAACACACTTGTACTATTAGTACATTTATTGTACTTGTCTAAACAATTTTCTATGTATAATTTGGTAGAGTTACCTCTTTTAACACTTTTTAACGATAATGATTTTTTTATGTTACAGCTAAATTAATATTTACAAGCTGTCTTATATTAATTTAAAATAAAGTTAATCTTCATCCTCTAATTTAGGAGTATCTAGGAACTAAACTAAACTAATATTTACATTTTGAAAGCTATATCAATATAAAAAGAAAAATATGCATTATTTACAAAGCGTCAAAAAAGACTATTCTATGTTGAAGAAAATGAAAATTCAACGTATTTATTACTCTCAGACACAACTTTCTGATGTCCCAACGTAACAAAAATGGCCTCCGTACTAAGCAAAAAGTTCAAACTACACCCGAAATGGATCCCAAAAAAGGTTTTGTAACATCGTGTGATATAAAAGGAAAGTGGTAGTTGTTCTTTTAACCGCTGCCATTAAGGCAAAGTACTCAGGCAGGCTGTATCTAGAAATATAAATAAGTATGTATGTATGTAGGATAAAAGTGCCCGCGCTACCTATTTCGTTTTATTTATTTAGATTACGTTTTTTATATGCTAATGTCCTATCTACATTAGCAGGGTATAAAAGATCTGGATGCTAATAGGTTAAAGCCTGGATTTTTGTGACTAAAATTGCCAGTTAAAATCTAGGCTCATGAAAATTTTCGTAAAAGTAGGTAAGATGTCGTAATACAATTGTTTTACAAGGAAACTCTAGTAATGGAATGAACGAAAAGTAAAAAATCTATTTTAGTATCGAAAAAAGGTTTCTATTTTTTAAATGTAAGTAACTGTCGCTTTTCACGCATTTTATACACGCCATATAATTAAGGGAAGAAGGTTCTTTAAATGTACATGAAACACAGAAAGTACGATTTTCCGACTTGAAATATCTAGATTCGTTGGAAAGACTAAGTTCAAAAGAATTTATCATCTTAATAGCTTTGCCATTGAAAATACACTTGTTCCAGAGAAAATTCTTGAACTTTCTCCTTTCAGAGAACAAAAGGTTTTATAATTCGTAATTTAAAATTCAATAAAGATGGCAACAAGTACATCATAAATTATTACCGGTTGCTTTTATCTTTTTAACGCGACAATGTTGTTTCTGAGAAATGGATATTTTTATTCGGGGCTCCGATACTTTGCCTTTTTGACAATGCTATGCTTGACATCAGCACCGTTTTAAGTAATTCCATTAGCAAAATTATCGCTGGAATTATTTTGTCAATGTATATTTAACAAAAACGAGTTGTTCGTTGGATGAGAGGCGGCGTTCGTAATGGTCGCTCATTAGGGTTGTGTAAAGGATAAATAAGGAAAACAAAATTGCAGGTACACGGAATGTGGCTTATTGTCGAATCGCCATAGACAGGCATTTCTTTTGAATTTAAACAACGAACTTGCCATGTACTCTTTAAGGAAACTTTTCTGATATGAAATTTAAACAACGCTTTATGGGATGGCGCTATTTTGATTATACAATAGTACTGTAACACTCCTTATTTATGAGCACTTGGTAAAGGATTCAAAGTTGCTATCATTTCATCATAAGGAAAAAGATAAATTTGTATAATGCTTTTAGTAATGTGTTTTAGTTTCTTGAACTTTTCTCTTATACTTACTACATTTTTTTTGTAAACCATCGACCATCTGGATTCCAATTTGAAATCAGAACGACATTGGGTCAAATAAGTGAGTCTGGCAATCCATACCCGTTCGTTCATGATTCACATCCTCACGCCAAATGAGGAACAGTTATAATTACATCCTAACATTATAAACCAACATAATATTTTCTGCTGTAATTAAAAAATATAGAGTGTACAGTACACTCTATATTCGTCACAAAATCGATTGCGGCATTCGAATCGGTCTAGTTTATTGATACGATTCTGGCATGGCAATTGAAATGATTGGTCGCACTGAAACTATTCCAGATATTATGCTATTGTGTAATTATCTGTGTTAGTAGCACTTAATTATAATTAATTATGGTCAAATGAGCGGATGAGACAATGCCGGAAAGTTACATGATTTTGAAGGGATTTTTGAGAAACTAATTGTGGAAAATGAAATGATGAGTGAATGTTTACATTTTCAGTTTTTTTACGGCCCATTGGGGAAAGTGACACGAGTCTGGAGAAGAAGGCAGAGTCTGCGCTCGAACTAACTGCGTAGTTTTCTTCCACGTATAAAAATTATAAAAACGGTCAAGTCCATATCGGACTCAACTAATTTATGAATGTTAAATAACCTCGATTTTTCTTCTTATTTTTTGTTGCAGTTGATGAGATACAGACTGGGCAGATAGTGGTACAGTAATATGGTTCCGTTTTACTATTCGGCTACCTTTGGGTTGGAAGTGGAAAGTACTAATAAAAGACTTTTTTCAAACTTTCATTTAGGGAAACGCACTTTTCACACTTTACTCCTTAGATAACGCTTTCTACTCGTATTTGTCTACTTTTGGGCAGTACTCACGTTTGCTATTTTTCCCTTTACATCAGACTTCCCTATGAATGTACGGATCCTGCCTCAAATAAAACCACATCAAGTAAAACTAGGTCGAGTTGTAGTTCCTATTACATCGGCGTTCATTAAAAAAGGGCGTCTATTCATGTCGCTTCTAGATACTCTCGTATTGATTTCTTAAGGCTCAAGCCGTTACACATCGGAATCAGAATATTGAATAATGTGTCCTTGAATGGATGGATATGTAAGAAGATAATTTAAATGAGGTGGATTGTGTGAAAGATGATAATAAAGAAAAGGAAATTAAATAGAATGATAAAGAGAGCTGATTGGTGGGATGTGATTACGAATTTGATAAGTGTTTTTTCGAAAATTTTGTGTTTCTTTAGCCTAATTGTACACGACTTGTACTTAGCCAGATTTTACGTACTTTTTGTTGAATGCAAGAAAAAAGTCGGTTCACCTGTATGTCCATAGTGATAGGCAGTGAAGAAAAGTAAATGAGGTTTGCATTTTGGGTACAAAACCTTAAAAATTAGTGTTTTTTAATTTCATTTTTAAGTGGATTATCTACTGAAAATGTTTTCAGATCTAGGAAATATTACACCCCTTAAACTAGCTACAACTTATACACCGAGCTTAAAATAAAAATTTCTAATCTTTTAGTCTTTTTTACCCACTCACCAACCCTTAATTAATTTACCTTAAGAGTTCATATAATTAGTTCAATATCAGGTATGTAATCAAAATTTTGAAATCTATACTCTATACTAATATATAAAACTGAAGAGTTTGTTTGTTTGAACGCACTAATCTCAGATACTACTGGTCAAAATTGAAAAATTATTTTTGTGTTGAATAGACCATTCATCGAGGAAGGCTTTAGGCTATAAAACATCACAATGCGACTAGTAGGAGCGAAGATACAATGGAAAATGTGAAAAAAACAAGGCAGGTATAAATCACAACTTATATCTTCTACCCACGGGGACGAAGTCGCGGGCAACAGCTAGTATCTGATAAAACTTTACTTTTATTTCAGTCTTTGTTATTTTTTAATTTCCGCCGCATGTCTCTTAGAATGTTCGAGAGCGTTCGAGAATATTCTAGAATATTCGAGAGACCTGAGTGCATATTAAAGTAAACAGTAGGAGGTGCTTGTCGAGTCGATATGAAATTATTGCTTAGAAAGTGCATTTGGTATTCTGTGAAAACGTGTAGATATTCATTTGTGGATAACGTTTAGTATTTATATACGTTAAGTAACTCGGTCTGACAGAGTAAGAGGACATGAAAATTTGGCATTTTGAGAGAGGATGTAATTTTTTTTCAGAGGTTTTTTTTGAAATATGAAAAATCCCTTATGAACGATGAAAGCGAATAGAAACTGATATTTCTTAAAAAAAAATGGTACCTATTAAAGTCGTTTTTTTTCCGGATGCATCTAAGTAGGTACCAGTGTTGGATGTAAAGCACTGGTACTTAGCTGCATCCGGTTAAACTTAAAGCCGACCCCAACATAGTTAGAAAAAGCTACGATGATGATGATGATACGCTATAAAAGAAGTAACAGAAATGAACCTGTTAAAATATCAACTGTCAATGAGCTATCACTGTTTACAAGTTACAGTCTAGTGACAGATGGATAGACATCAACGCCTTTGTCATTAATTTCCTTACGTATGCTGATTTCCTACTGTTCGCATCGTTTCATTTTTACTTTCGTTTAGTTACAAATACATCCACTTACAACCATACGCAGAATTGCTGTTACAAATACATTTCCAAACATAATGCTGTCAATTTATCACTAGCTTTAAAAGCGGTGGAGAATATCGACAGCGCACACGCTCCCCGCTCACAATGGAATGGACGTGGGTCGTACCAGAACGTGTCTGTCCGTCTATCTGTAACTAGCTTTAGTACTATAGGATATGTTTTTAAAAGATCGATTTTTTACAGCTTTATTAGGGACTTAGAATTAAAGACATGTTCGACAGTCTGTAATTAGAGTCTGTCTCGAGTTATAGTAACTATATTAAGTCCTACGAGCCGGCTGGTGTCTTGCAACACCAGCCACCGCTTTCGAAATTGGTTCAGGACATTATGCGAAAGTTTGTATGCATGGATGTAGGGTTGTTTGTTCCTCTTTCATGCAAAAACCATTGAACGGATTTAATCTAAACTTGGTATACAGATATATAGCGTATAACCAGCATTGACATTTAATGTTTCCGTGGGATCATTTTTATTTGCAGCGGGCGGTCCCGCCGGCAACAGCTACTCAATAATAAAAGCTTAGTCTTATGACCTTTGGACCGTCAAATCAAAGGGCTCAGATTCAAATACCTGCAGTTATGCTTTAACACACTAAGCATAACATTACAATGCTTATCAGAATTTGCACATTAGGGAATGATAAAATATCTACCCTATTACCAAAGAAAAAAGAAATAGTTTATCACGGAACCAATCAATTAGATAGCTGTCAGTAACGATACGCCAGTGACGGTTAACGTCGGCCATCTTTTATTTATTTCTGAAGACAGGGCGCTTCTAATAAAGGCTTTTGTTAAAGGCCGGTTGACCACTAAATTTGTGAGAATGCATTATGAAAAGATAATATTTAAAAAATACTCCGTGATTTTTTAGTCGTCTTACAAAAGCAGCCCAGTTCATGTATCCAATGACTAGAACACGTTCATGCGTTTTTACCATTTTTGGATGTTTCAGATTTCTCATGCTTCATTTTTCTTCGTACCTATTATCTTAGTTGAAGATAAAAAAAAATAATAATCGCGCCTAGGGGTATTTTATGTCAGATACATGAAGTAGCCCAACTTTTGTAAGACGACTAAAAAATCACCGTGTATAAAGTCCCTTGAGAAATCCTCTTTAGCAGAACTGTAAAGACTGATTCTGATTCTCCCACGTGACAATCGAATTTTCATATCCTTTTTCCCATCAAACAAAGATAAGAACTCTTGTGATTAAGTCATCGATACCTCTGAAAACACCCCTCCCACCCCGTCAACTTAATAATAAAGAGATGCTTAACTTACATTGAAACCAAGAGAGGTGGTGGCAGGACTAACAAGAATAAAAGTCTAGGTGATATAATTTTCCAGTCAAAGTCTATCACTTCATAACATAAACATATCTTTTCATCGTTTCATTTCAGTTAAAAAAATCTAGGATAAAAGTTCTATAGAACTCAGCATAGAACGTAAAATATGTTCCTAAAAGATACTATCTGATTATAAGGAACCATCTCACTGGAACACTTTAAGTTCTAAAATCTCATAAAGCGGGTTAGTTTCAAAACACAGAGATCCCATTTCTCAACGCCTTTTAGTTTTATATTCTAGCTTTAAAATTGCATCACTATACCTAATAACCTGTTCAGTGCAAGGGGGTCATTCTCAGAGGGTTCCGTACATAGTCGCACAATTTTGTAACACAACACAAATGACAGCTATAATTTCACGTTAAACAAATAAGGTTTTTCTGTCTCCTTTTTGAAGTGGGTCATAAATAAAATAAATAATAATAAATAAATGCGGACAACAACACATACATTGTTCTGCACCCAAAGTAAGTTGCTAAAGCACTTGTGTTATGGAATTCAGATACAACGAAGGTACCACAAACACCCAGACCCGAGAAAATGCAGAAATGTGCATTTTTACATTGACCCGACCGTTGATCGAACCCGGGACCTCAGAGCTAGCGACACCTTGAAACCGGTGCGTGCGCCACTCGACCACGGAGATATCTAAAGGATGAAGATTGAAGATATTTAAAGGATGCTTTATACCAAAGGTTTTAATGGAAAATATTAAACTGTCAGAGAACTCTAAAACTACAAACTTGACATTTCAGATAATTTTATTTTACACTTCACGTTAGCTTTGACACAAAAAGCGAATGGATGTATCCTGAGTTCTTTTAGAATACTGATGCATGAATCTACAACTACCACCTAAACTAAGACTGTTGTAGTGTGGAAGAGGGATGGCGCTCTACCTGGCGTAGAGCGGCATCTCGTTCCCACGGTCAGCTCTAAAACATAGTCATAATTGGTGATGGAATTTAAACTTAAAAGTTATTAATTACATGTAGAGTAGTTCTGTAAATAACGGCAAAATATTTTGTTAAACACAATTTCTTAATCCGAAAATGTATTTTTTGATATTTCTGTGAATCATTTCATTCCACAAATTTACAGATTGAGAGTTTCAAAATGAATAATACATAGAATACCAATATATAGAGTATTTTTAATATCCGACCATTGTACAAGGCTCTAGGAGAATCACGTTAAAACTGATTTTGTATTCCTACCATTTTCGTAAACTCACACATTTATTGACGAATAAATACCTATCTCTCATCCAAATCTATTTGAATCTAAGGAACAACCACCTCACCCAAATCAGAACGATATTGAAAGTTGGAACGATATGGTAACGTTTTAAAACTCTCACTACGCGCCTATATTCCATATTGACATAGGTAGGAGAGTGGAGAACCGAAGTAAATAATGAAAATCTCTTTAGTACGTATTTACTGTGGTACCCTTGTCAGCCGACAGATCCACCAGCCGACTGTTAAATTGGCCCTTTATTTGTAAGCTTTTCTTGCTTCTTTTATATGTATATGTGTTCCCTTTAGGGTTTCGATCTATCTCCTATTGCACGCATTTGGAGGAAAAGTTACTGATTTTAAAAAATACCGCCTAACCATCATCACAGAGGTTTGATCCCGGCGCAGGCAAGTGCCAATGTTGCGATTTGCTTACCCCTACTTGGGCTACCAGCAAGATATTATACTGGAGTTTCCTGTTCCCAATAGTGGGACATTTATAGGATGGTATTATTATTTACATTAATAATAAAAGTAACAAAATTTGGAAGGGCAGATTATCAAGGTATATTTAATAGTATACGTGACATGACACGTTATATCCTACTATTCTTCAAAACCTCCCCTTTTCCCGTCCAAATAAAATAATAAAATATGACAACTGTTTGAACAAAATATGATCATGCTCTTCACACAATCAATTATCTTGGATGGGAATTGAACCCGACGACCTCCTGTATGTACGGCAGTCACGGCCTCTTAACACTAGACCAACAGACCAAATCAGTGCATCAGTAAACTCTGTCCAAATTAAAACATACATGAAAAACAAATACACATCTAAAATAAATAAAACAGTAGAACATCAATAAAATCGCTCCCCGCTCTACTACGCTAGTCGGCAATCACGTCCCAGTCTAGCTAGCCACTTAAATTTAAAATACGTATTTTGCGAACCCGAGTGCCGTTCGGACGTGCTTCAAAGACTTAATACGTGTTATGTTGTACACAATGGTTCGTACAGATTCTGCATGTGATACTATGTTAGTTACGACTAGATTTCTAGATCTAGTTAGTTTGTACGTTTGTTTGTGTATATTACGCTTAATGATGGCTGGGTCGTGGCCAGATGGTGTACTGAAAATGGAGTAAGCTCGCAGCGGATAGATAGCCTTTTGGTAATGTTAGAAAATATTATTTTATCGCTGCTAAAATAACTCTGGTTGCGACTTAAGCAAAAAACTAAGAATTAGACCATTTATTCCCTCGTAAGATGGCAATGGTGATCTTTGCTCTAGAATGGGGTAAAAGCCAATAAGCGAAAAAAAGTGATTAGTTAAGTGTGTTAAAACTTAACTACAGATTTCAAATCGGGAGGCATTCAAAGTAATAGTATAGACTTAACAATAGGGCTAGGCCAAATGGATGACATCGAACCATCCCGCTAATCTTCAAAATATACAAAAAACAACGCTAAAATGATTGCTTATTCACGCCAATTGGATTAGATCCTGAACCGAAGCCTGGTATTGATTACCTCCTCAATTCGCGACACGCTCCGAACAAAATCGTATTATCGTATCAGCCTATCAGCAACATGGGTTTCAGATATAAAATTGTGGGAAGGCCTTTGAAACGGGAATAAAGTGATTAATATGAGCTACGCTGAAAGCGAGCCTACAGCAGTTTTATGAATCTGCCACAGTTCAGTCGCTCAAACAGTAATGCACTTTACAGCTTTTTGCACAATCGACGAACTCCATTTTAGGGTTGCCTACCCAAAGGGTTAAGCCGAACTCTATTACTAGGCTCTGCTGTCCATCAGTTTAGTTTCCTATGATCCGTGATAGATAGATAGTTGAAAAGTTTCACAGATTATGTATTTCTGTTGCCATTTTAACAATAAATAAGAAATGTATGGCTACTTTTTAGTCTAACCATTTTTTTACTTTAATTTTAGGTACGATCATTAAAAATAAATACAACATACAGCGCTATCTCTTTTCTCTACAATACTTGGTTTAAGGGCACGCCCTGATCTTTGACCTACATCACGACTGTTTACTTTATCATTAACAAATGCCTACCAACCCCACTCACAAATACAACCAGTAAATACATGAGTACAATATAACCACACTATAAAGAGACCCGAAACTTATAATACGAGCATCCCATTCATACAGTCGACACATTAACGGGACTATTGTTGGAACCAGCAACCCGGAAAATTCCTACCTTACCTTTGATCCAAGACCTTGTACATTCAGTTACAGACAGTCTACATCACCTATCCAAGTTATGTTGTTCGTGTTGTGGAAAAAACACATAAAGAGGTTTTGGTACTCATGAGTAATCAGTTACAATAATGACACAAAAATACTGTACACAAGCAAGTTTCATTATATGCTGTACATAATGATGATCATCATCATCATTATGACATCATGTAACAAAGCAGGCATTTACACAGTACTTTGACAGGCAGATAAATGTTTAGTAAGTACAGTCATTTCTGTACATTTGAAAGTGCTGTGTAAATAGGATTGGGTTGACCGACTTTAGAGGTCCATGGTGAACTGTCAAACTTTGCAATTGCAATTATGTTACACGATAAGCTGTGCTCACGACTATGCCACAAAAAAGCTTTGGGTAGCATTTTTTGGACAAAGTTACTGTATAAATCGGTATGAACGGCTGGTTCATGAGAACATCGCGCACAAACGCATAGACAAAATTTATACATGTTTTATTTCTTCGATATCATTTGCAGCAAACGCTATAAGTTTCTTTAAAAATACATGTATAATAAATTCAATCAATACACATTTCACTTTGATACCATATTTTATATTTTAGAAGTGGCCACTGTCACAGACTGTACAACTTAATACCCGGAGGAATCGTTGCGAATATGTTCTTGTATTTAAAATTATGTATCGTGCGGTTTTTGGTATGGAAGGTCGGTAGTCCTCGCTCCTCAAGGGACGGTTCGAACAGGTGTTTAAGAGATTACTGCGCGAGGATTTTAGGAGACAACGGTCTCGATAGATGGGTATTTTGAATCTGTTTGTTGTTGGTAAAGGTATTTTGGATTATTTCGTTTGTGTACATGGAATTTGAAGTAAATATTTGATAAAAAAAAGGTTGTAGTGTATTCAATTAAAAACTTTTATACATACGAGTACTACACGTGAAGATATATTATTATGTTTTTTTTTGTATCCATACTAAAGTAAAAAGTGTAAGTTTATGAGTAATGTTTATAATAATAGTTTCACACGAAGGTTAGTCGGAAAGTATTTACAATATGCAGGATTTTCAGGATAGTACAGCGATAATGGAATAATCATAATATTTTTCGATGTCAATCATAATCATCTGCCATTTATATTAATTCACAAGGACTTTATCGGTATTAAGTTATCTAAGTTTCCAAACTTCAGAACTTATCTGCACTAACATTAAAAGAGTCACATTGACATTTGACCCTTTCAACTCCAATCAATTCTTCTATACTTCATTTTAAAATCGAGGTGCTTTGAAAGAAGTTTCAACTCCAAACTCTTTAAAGCGTTAACAAAACTTGTATATTGCTAAAATTGCAGTACTCTATACAAAGGAGAATTGTCTTGATATTCAGAGGGCCTTACTCCTAAAAGTACTATTATTGCACTTGTGAAAGCAAGATGCCGCTAAAGTGTAGAGCGTTGTCTCGCTTTTACAATGATTATTGACAGCTCTCTTGTTTTTTTTTTAAGAACGCTGTCATGCTGTTTTGCTGTCACGCTTCGACGAAGTATTAATATTATTTTAAGGAATGCTAGTACGTCACTAAGTCTCGAAATATGACTCTTTGTGGAATCTACTAAGTCGATATTTTCATTAAACTCGACAAAACTATTTTCTCATTTAAAACTCATAAAAATATATTAAACTTAGGTTTTAATTATGTGAGTGTGTTGATAAATTATATTGTTAAAAATCTATTAAAAAAAATCAAACACTATGATCATGAATTTTGATTGTAATTGTTTTTTTTGGGTTTCCATACCTAAAAGAAATCCTATTACTGAGGCTCCGCTGCCTGTCTATTCGTCCGTCGCCAGAAATTCATGAAAGTGAAAAATGCTAGTCAGATGTTTTTTTACAGATAATATACTGCTGCCGATATAATAATAAATGCCAAGAATAAACACCAAAGTTAAAAAACGGTTGTCAAATTGAGACATGTTTATATTAAGATTATTTATCTCTCAGTATCGCGAGTCTAACTTACACTTCACGAATTTTATTCCATCACCGTCATTATAACAGCACAACCTCAAAAAGTCGCACAGCTCTATAAAAAAGGGAGAGCGTCACAAACCAAGCAAAGGTATTCACACTATTCATCCCATAATTGTGGACAGACAACACCAATATCAGTTTATCCCCAAACCACAATGTTTTAGGACAACCACCTAATTGGCTAACGTTGGGACTACAAAACAAGCATCGGTACATTTTGATGAAGTAAGGCATAACCGGTCTGAACTGGCTTAAACTGGATTTAGTCAAAGCCATTTGAGTTGATACGATGTCATGTCGGAGGATCGCTAAATCGGTTTTTGTGGTTAGAACATAGCTTTCACGTTGGCTAATTAAGAATGATTATCTGCTTGCTTTTGTGTCTACAGTTCTGTATGACAATTCAATTTTAAATTGCCCGTATTATTTCATCGTTTACATCATTTTTGCCCACGTTTTTATTCACTCACTTTCTTGTTTGTTTGTCGTTCAGGTTGGATTTTTTTAACTTAACTATGAAACACTTCCCGATAAGCTAGCAGGCTGAAATTTTTAGGATAGCTTCAAACCCGATGGCAATGCAATTTGCAATTTAAATTATACTAGAGTTTATCTTAAATTAACCAATTAATATAAACAATTCATTCATTCTAAAACGCCTTAAATATAAACCCGAAACCAAATACTTAAGAGAAGAATTTTCATTGAACAATAACAATTAACAAAATACTACTTTTTCAAAATTAATCATTTAAAAAGTCATTTACGATGACACGCAAAAGTAATTGAACTACTAAAACCTCCATGGAATAAACTCCTCGTCAGCTGATAGACTCGTCAATCTTTGTCAGCCATCTTTGTTAGATGATTCTTTATTCAAGAAGTTCCTAATTCATCCAGCCAGTTAGTTCTCTTCATTGTTGTCAATTAAATACTCATTATGAGGTGATAACCGAGTTTAGCCGAAGGGAGCCGAATCGATACGAACATTTTCGCTAAATATAAGAACTATTTGATTGAATTTGATTTTGATTTTAATGTAAATCATTTTTGTATATTTTTATTTTATAAGCATCATTATTATATTGCTTTAGAAAATTTATCTTAATGAAAGATTCGGTGTTATGATCAAGGTAGCAAAATACATTCATTTTTGCAACTTTAAAAAAAACTCAAAGAATCCAAAGGAAAATTATTTGAGCCTTAGTCATCAACGTCAATAAAAAAATATAAACTTTAATATTAAAATAACTACCCACCTATATAATAACCTCTTAAACATGACGTCATCAACAGATTCAACTCCAATGAAAATCACAAAGACACCAATAAACATGTCGTTTAAAATTGTTGCTCCTTCGAGCCTTGTCATTTTGACAAGGGAATTCAAAACTTAGGCCCACAGGATAAGGTTGGTTTTAGCTTTTATAATGTTAAGGTGATGTCTTCATATTGAGCTTTAATTCCTTAGTACGAATATAACAGTTCTATTACTTTGTAAATTAATTTATTAATTAGTTGTTCGGTGTAGGTGTGACCCAATAGAATTAAGTGTAGGTGTTTCATGAGTTCTGAAACTCTCCATTACGATTTAATTAACAATTGTTTAAAGACATTGTAAGGGCACTTAGGGCCTATTAACACCTCTGAAAGGAATATTTTTGCATTTGTAAATGAGGTTTGCCTCTCTGCGGAGTGTAGTCCAGTTTAAAAAAAACAACTAAAAAAAGGAACGTTATAAGTTTGTCCTATCTGTGCCATCAAATCTCGGATTGAGCTATTGAAATGCCTTAATGCGCGAACCGCTTTCTTAATTAAAAGTAAATGGTTATTTATTTTTGATAAGTGAATTTCTTTATATTAAGTTTATGTCTCCTCAGCTGGGAAAAAGCCTCACCCATTTTTCTCCAACCATTCACCGAGATATAGTTTCTGTTTTCAGAGGTCGCTGCTTAGTCTGAGCGCATTCTTTGACTGCTACACCGGATTTATTGGCTATATTTTACAAGCTTCCAGCTAGAGAAATTATAAAGGCTAATAACGATAACAAGGCTCACTGAAAAAAAACCTTCCTCTGCGGGATACGGGCCCCGACTTAGTGCTAACAATCTTATTAAGAAGAACAGTAAAAGACGCCAGCATCCAAGTGTTATTATTGAAGAGGCTTTGTTTTCCTAGTTTAGAAAAGCTCACCACCAGTCTTACTAAGAAGTATCGTGTTGCCCAGATGACTGGGTTGAGACGATCAGATAAGCAGTCGCTCTATGTTAAACACTGGTACTTAGCTGCCTCCTGTTATATAGGAAGCCAAATCCAAAATTGTTGGGAAAAAAACTGAGATAATTGTTTTACTAGTTTGCCTGGTTCGAACTAGGGACGGTAGAGCAAAATTTACATTACTATTTGAAGGGTTAATTGAAGACACAAAAAACTATCATAATAACATACTCCTACAAAACTACGACTTCAACCTCTTTTACAGACAAAAACTTAACTTCAATTAATCCAAGTGAATTGCTTTTCTGTAAAAAAAGTTTGTAAGTAAGCGACTTCGTTAAGAGACTATCGGAGGCTTAAAGAAAAACTGCATACCGCTCCGGTTAGTTTGCGATTTCTTCCGAAGGTTTAGCAATAAACTATGTTTGTGATATAAGTTATATTAAGATACTGTTCTGTTGTTTTCTTTACGATTTTGTAATGAATGTTTAATACAATCTTAAGGGCGAACTGTTTCCATTTTTATAGTCCTAACTAGCTGATTGTTTGAACATCGTTCAGCAACCGCCTCTGTGTAATTCTAAACAATCAGAGCGCCACCCAAACGCAAATAAAAATATTCCAATTGGTTCAGCTTTTTTGGGAGGAGTTCATTAACATACACACGTACGGCAACAATATTTATGGAAAATATAAAATACCGGTGTACATATTTCTACGCGAAGCACAATATTTTACTTTCAATTATAAAAAAAATATATACAGGCATTCACTAAGATATTATAACAATGGTAAAATAACAAAAGGTTATTATAACGGAAATATGCAACCAGACTATTATCTAAGTTTGCAAAATTTACGCAAAAACAAACCGTCGTAAATTATGTTTGTTCTCTATCCTAATGGGACCGAAATAAAATGAGTTTTGATAATTCCTAAAATCGATCCATTAACGCAGCCTATTGCTGTCCATTGCAAGATATTGTCTTCAAGAAAATGCGCAAAACTATCTTTAGATATGATCTCCTTCATTTCAAATTAAAAGCCAAACTTTTCTTTTCAAACCATTGTTAACTAAAACCAAGCACTTACATGCTAGATAAAAGAATCTCATCTCATAAAAGACTTTTAAAACTGTTATAACTTATAACTGTTTTAAGAACCTAAGCTATTTGAATTTTCTAAATCCAATTATAAACTTGTAACTGAAATGGTTTTATTTTTAATTAAAGTAATTTATTGCTCAATGTTTAATGTTATCTAAAATGTAGTGTAGATTTGAAATTACTTGCCCTCTGGCTTGAATAATGTATTCAGTAGATTTTTTAACGAACAACTTGTATTAGAGGTGACATTTTAATGTATGTATATACAAGAAGATTCTTCAATTAGAAGAGTACTTTTATTTGAGACTAGCTATCCCGACGAACTACTTACCTCCGACAGCGATGATAATAATGCAGAAAAAAAAATATTTTTTTCAACTTCTCCTTATTATATCTCCGTTTAAACCTTCCCTGGACTTTCACAAATATTTCAAGACTAAAATAAGCCAATTGGGTTCAGCTGTTCTCGAGTTTTAGTGAGACTAACGAACAGTAATTCATTTTATAATAAAAAAAGGAGAAGACACTTTAAAATTCTTTTCGGAACTTTTCTTTGATGTTTTTGTTTCAGCCTTCGCCTTTTCATACTAGAGGAAGCCTAAAATCACCTGTTTTCAGCGTCAACCAAAAGGGTGCAACTATAAGTACCACAAAGTACTACAATAGTACAAGTAGAGTTACAATTTCATTAGTGGGAACGCAATTATCTACTGCGGACGCTCCCATCGCCTATCCAAGACATCGATTTTAAAGAAATGTGGATAAGAAATTGATAATAAAGACAAAAAAAAATAAGTTGTGAAATAGCCTTGTGTTAAGACAATTATGAGTATTTGTAAAAAAAACAGTACTTGACCTTAGTAGGATACTTTGAATTAAATAAAATCAGACTCAGAATTTTTTTTATTTTTACCATGAATCGGCCTTTACTTTCTTACAAAGCACGTTTTAAAGCTGACTCAATTAAAACGAAGGATTAAACAAACAAACTTTTTAAAACATTTTCTTTTTGTTCACAAGAATTTGTCGATCACAAAAACGTTTGTCCCGTGTTCACTCACGTCACCTTTGGCAGTCTGAATTTGACGTTGTAACCACTGGCAAAATTATTGTTTCTTATCCAGCCTTAGTTAATCTGCGCAGGCTACCAATAGACGACGGCTAAATAGCCGGAGGCCGCGAGCCGTAGCTTTGCAGAGCTCAATTACGGATTGCGCTTTGACGTACCGTCTATCTATAATGTGCTTGTTCAATTTATATTATTAAAATATCTGAATTGTACTTACAAGGATGGAAAGAAATCATTCCGTAGTTTTAATAGTTTAAAACATCAAACCGGTCAAGTACGAGTGTGATACTGAGGGTTGTGTACAAATAGGCTAAATAACAATTCATGCCACCCTCAAATTTAACAACCGTAGCTTAACTTTGGTCTTAATATTTGTATTTTTTTCGAAAGCAACAATCGAAATCATTTTTTTTTTTTGTGGAAATTTCAACTATTCAGCTATCACGGGTGATTATATACAGTCCGGTGACGAACAGACGTACAGGCAACGGTGCTTCAGTAGTAGTTCAGTCTTTATCCATGATCTACGGAACCCTAGACACGCTGCCTTATTTGAAATAACGAATTTTATTTTTTTGTTTACGATATCTTTTCGTCACCCTACTGTTGGTGAAAAAATCTCATTTGGATCCAGACGAAAATTACTTGGAAAAAAAACCTATGAAAGCTGAAATAAATCATTGTTTTTCATATTAACATATACCTACCTACTTCACGAAATATTTCCCACCATAGGAAAAACAGGAACAAAACACCATAAAGTAACCGATAGTGACGTCACGAGACTCGAGCCCTTGTTTAGTGAACGACTAGATCCAATTTATCGCAACCATTTCCGGTTAGCAAAAACGTCTCTACAATTCTCACGGGTTAATGTAATGCGACTACTTTAATTGAGGCTCTTGAGGTTACGATATTACTTAATTGTTTGATTTGAGTTCCAACATGGTACAAAAGATAGGGAATATTATCAGATCAGTACCTCTACCATGAGTTGCCATCGAAAACGTCAATGACGTTACTACAGTCGATAGCGTATAAACGCGGATCGAATAGTTTTCAATCGGACTCATACCATGAGTTTAAAAAACCTTGACGCGCTCGCTATCGAGAGCTCGATTGTTATTGTAGTATTCGTGTTGTCATACTTGTCATGTTGTCGAACGTGCCTAACTTCACGCCTAATGTGGTTGTTTCTTTCTAACGTTGCTTAAAAGACAGAGTAAGATATATATTGCCGAAAAAGCTTCAAATCTACGTTAATAATTTCGTGCAGGGCTACGGTAAACTCGATCGAAACCTTATATGAATAACAAAACATAAAAAAATATTGATTTTGAGTCGACAACATATATCCGCAAAATTCGGATTATAGAGAATTTCGTTAAATTCCGATGGCAACAAACAAACCGCTCAAGTCGCCATCTTTGCCGTTGAAGTTTTGCAGTGATTTTTTTTAATTATGCGGTTGATGTAGATATACGAACTCTTTTGATATCACAAATAGACACTTTTCTTTTTGCTCTTTGAGGTTTCAGTAATTTTTCATTAATAAATTGAAAGCGGTGTCGTGTGTACCTAGGAATGGTTATATAGCGCAACTTTGGGGAGCACCTATGTCTTGCGGTTGATCGCGATAGTTTTGTTGAGTTGTTTCATATACCGATAAACTGTGCATCTATTGAAACTAATATTATGAATCCGAAAATTGCTCTGTCTGTCTGTCTCGCTTTCACGCCAATCCTACTGAACCGATTGTATTGAAATTTGACAGATAGCCTGATGGAAACGGGGACCACCGAACGCTATAAACTGAAGTCCACGCTACAGCTAGTGTTTAAATAATCCTAATAATTTTAAACTTCATAGAGCATAAAGTATTCAGTATATTATAATATAATATTACTTAATGAACTATTGGTTGGGGTGGGGCCCTCTGTGAACGCTGACTTATTTCCAGCGTTTCCTTAATAATTAATGTATGTTTCATTGTAAAAAAGTGACAGCGTGTATTCAATGTAAATTGACTTTTAACTAGTGCTACTTGATTTTAAATACTTTCTTGCCGACATGATTCTCACAAGAAATACTCAAAACTAAACAATTACTATAAACCGAATACAGTTTCACACCTTGTTTAGCAAGTGAGTTACTTAACTACTATCGTAAAGGTATTTGTCGATACCATCTGTCAAATTTGTGACTCATGGTACCGTTTTCATAGAGAAACCACCGCAAAACGTTACGCGCTCGCTACTCGCTGTCGAAGACGTTTTGAATGTTTCGATAGGTTTTATTTGCCAACTCATACTACCGATTTTAGTTTGTCAAGTGACCGCTAGGGGCGCTGAACATTTTGTCATAGATATTTTTTACGCAGACGCTAGCGAGCCCGGTCGCTCAAAACTCATGGTAGAGGTACTGATGGCTAACGTATCATAAAGTCAAAGTTTCATAAATATAACATTGTTCTAATTGCAAAAACACAACCGACTTCAAATAAAAAACTACTGAGGAAAACTTGACTAAATTCGTCTGGAGCAAAATGGCAACATATACGATAAAACAAAAAAAAACAGTTAAAACCTTTCCATTCAGTGCCCTTTAATGAGGCTTAAAACATTAAAAAAGACCTTCGAATGCAAAACCTATAACTTTTTGAAGTCGGTTAACCAAACTCGCCGCATACAGCCTTACGCATTTTATTTTACTTAAATTACTTGTTCAGTCCCCGAAACAAAGCTACAGAGACTTTTCCAACAATTCTAGAAATGAAACAAGGACTAACTACTAAAGTTCATACTAATAAACTAGCATATCTCAGTTATTCAGTTAAAACTTCCCTCGGAGCTCTAATTAATGTGATTGTGTAACAATGTGCGTCGCTACCCGGATGCGAGTTGGGATTGCTCGCAATAAATTGGATTGTCTCTAAGCAAATTATCATTATATTCGCGATTAATTCTTTATGTTATATACGCTTCTTTTTTTACAAATATTATACACGGTGATTTTTTAGTCGTCTTACAAAAGAAGCCCAGTTCATGTATCCGACGTAAAAAAGACGCGATTATTATTTTTTTATCATCAACTAAGATAATACGTACAAAGAAAAATTAAACAAGAGAAATCTGACATATTCTCTTAAAAATGATAAAAACGCCGCCGCCCGCGCCCCTCACCATTGTTACAAGGCTCGGACCGCACTCGCAATAGAGCTGTGTTTCTACAAAAACTACGAATTGCATCATAATATTGAATAAAAATTGCATTTTAAATTTTATTAAAATCTCAAATACCTATTTTTTTATCATGAACGTGTTCTAGTCATTGGATACATGAACTAGGCTGCTTTTGTAAGACGACTAAAAAATCACGGTGTATAACAGAAATAAAGTAAATAGTTTTAAACCACTCTTATAAGTCAGTGCATGTGACTCCAAATTTAGTGAAAAGAGTTTTGTATTAATGAATGTTTGAGGGCTATGTCAAACATGAAATGTCAAAATACTACGTGCTAAGTTTACATTTTAATATGTTCAAAATAATTTAGTTATTCTTTTATATTTAATTATGATAGAACCTATGAAATACGACACTAATAATAGCGCCTGACTCAGTAATTAAGGCTTACCTTTGATGGATTCCGAATTGATCTTAAAAATGAAAGATATTTTTAAGATAATAAAAATAATTATAAAACGTGGCTTAAACAAGTCTTTAAACTTTTAGTTTTATCTGATACAGTCGTATCAATGAGGAAATAACAAAAATCATAAACTGTAACAATTAGTTGAAGCTGATAAATCAACTACTATCTACACTATATTACGAATTTGCTACTGAAAAACCGGTCCTAATCTGATTTAAATAAAATCCACAATTTTAAAGCCCCACTTATAATACAAACTACATTATTTCAACATCAAGTAAAACAGTCACGTTTTACATTGAATTTACGTAAAATAATGCAACTAGACCAACGGCATTAGAACGTACTAACTACAAAAAGTATTTTACTCATTCAATTGGAAATAGTAAATTGAAAATTCAAGAAAAACTTGACTAGAAAACCTGTCTGATTCTATTTTTTACATAAAGTCTCTACCTAAAAGTTTGACCGTTAATTGTGCTTCACCGCAGTTCATAATCGTTTGAAGCAAAGGTTTTGGTTAAATAACCCTATTAAAATATAAAGATTTTCGAAATCAATAAAAGCTTGTCAAATATTACTTACCTCTGTTGGTCAATTTAGAAAACTCTTGGACTCATTTAGTCTAGAAACTGGCCCAAAATAACCTATGCAATGGGGTGTTTTCCTGAACCAAAAGTACTTACTACTTACTCCATCTTAACCTCAGTCCCGTAGGTTTGAAACCTTGAAAATATATTTTGAATGATCTTCTCATCTCGACACATTTTCTGGTGTTTCATATCCTCCTGCAGTGAATGGTTTAAATATACTAGCCCATTGAATTGTGTTCTTAAAGACGGGAAAGAATAATAAGAAAAAAATAAAAATAAACATTTCCTTTTAAAAAATTACATAGATATTTTTTGTTGAATAATTCTTTCCGTTTTTTAACTACGTATTTATAAAGAAAAAGGGAAGATATTTAATTGTATGTTTACAACCATCTGTTTCTCCTGATTTTCAATATTTCTTGAGTGTTATCGTTCTTTTTTTTAAGTAACTGAAGTAACTTTCTTAGGCCATGGCTTTTTATAAATCCTACACGTGCTCACAGCCTTTCTAATAAGACTATGTCGATCAGAGTTGTATATTTGTGAGAATAAAGTTAAAAAGAATATATTTTTACATTAGATCAAAATTAGTTCATTTTTAATAAATATTTATTCCATCACATGTCCTTTGAAAATGTATATTTATACGAAATAATTTAAATCCCTTTCAGTCGATTGATAGTACAGTCGATAGCACAGGACAAAGACGAAACTAAAACGATTCCGAATGTTCATCAGAGCGAAAACTGATAGGTACAGTCACACACAGTTCAATAGTACTCTAAACAACATAATATACACGTTTTTAGGATATTTGAATACTATTTTGCTAAAAATTGTGACTAAATTTTAGGTTTCACATTTTCAAAATTATATTTTAGATCCATTTTATTTTTATGTTTGGGAATAAGTATTACATTGATAAATTTGCATTAAAAATCACCTTCATAATAAAAAAGTTCAAAAACTTCGAAAACGCTACGATTGCCTACGCCGCACAAACGTAGCGCTACGTTGGCGCTGATTGCTACGACGTAGTATTCTACTACGTCGTAGCAATCAGCCATACTCCATAACTAAACAGCTTAGTTCTTTCAATTCATATAAATTCTAGGCTACGACTATTCATTACAGACACGGTTCTCAAGTTTCTTACTTCAAATCATTCGGGATAACAAACATTTTGTCACATACAAGGACTGAATGAAACTTATCCCAGAAAAGCGGATTGTGAGGGACGGATTTAGTTAAACGCAAAGTTAGACCACCTCTGTAAGAAACCTCCTTTGGGATACTGCCTTATTTATTTAGTAGGACATCTGATCTACTTTTACTTGACGAATGTTGTTTTCGTGTGGTTTTTGGTTTAATTTGTAAGTTTTTATTGTGTTGTCTTTTTGATAGTATTTATAAAAGACAAGTCGAACTTGTTAAATAACTTTTTGTTTCCTCTCTTCTGTGTTTTCGTGAACATCAGTCTTCTTATGATGTTTTGAAGGGTTCAATGGCCAGATTTTGATGCTTAAGGCTATAAATTCCATTCTTAAAATATCACTTTTTCAAAGAAAATTGTAGTTTGTTAGATATTTTGATATTCGTTAAAGAAACTTTATGAGGAATCCTAGTATCTTAAAATAGGACTCTATTGGGAAACTCAGAATTGAAAGCGACTTTATTAAAGCTAGTACCTTCTTCAAAAAGAGGTCATTGATCAACCGTCCCTATCGGGGGAGAAAACGGTAACTGTCACTGCTCAAACCTGATCCGCCATGCTTCTTCATCGTGTTTTTGTATCGGCGCATGGTCATGTGTTGCAATTCTACATTCATCGACCGCGGAATTTCACCAGCCAATGAGGATAGGCGAGTCACTTTCCTGTACTGTATGAAGGCCGAATTATAGAAACAAGAGCCTACTCGCCTCATACTCGTAAACATCTACTACATCTGCGTTTAAATGTAATAGAACAAAGTCCATAGACCAGATCTAACATCAATAAAAGTCACTTGACAACAGTTCGGCAGAAGTTTAATAACAAGTAACATATTTAACAAGCTTAGTTTGAGGACCCAAGAGACTCGTCTCAAGGTTAGGTTAGAGCTCATCGTTCAAACTCGAAGTACTTTCTAGAAACACTTTCGGTATATTCGTGATGTTTAGTTGGAAATAAGTCTTGGTATTAGGAAATGTTTTGATTCTCTTTATTTTTGACTGACAGTTGTATTTTTTATGAGGCTACTTTTGGAGGCAGGAATTTTGAAAAGCGCGTCTTTTTCACACTCTAGACATTTTTTTTTTTTTAAGGTCTTGTTGCCTAGTATTTCATACCATTAATACAATTGACTGGCCTATTGGTCTAGTGGTAGGTGGCTCCGACTGATGTACAAGAGGGAGTGAGTTCGATTCCCATCCATAACAAATCTTTGTGCGATGAACAAGATCATGTGTTCTGTGTCAGAGCGTATATCTATCAGGTTTTATCTATATCTATTCATTTTCAAATATATATCAATTTACTAGTTTCATTGTGACTTTTGCCTGCTTTTGAACTTAGGTGGCGTTATGTGAGTTTTGTGTAATATAATAATTAGATCTGGAGAAACAGCGCTATTTAGACTATGTTTAGAATACCGTTGTTAAAGCGAGACAGCAATACTTAGATTTCATGTTTCTTCCACAATGATGAAATAGTACCCCGGTAGCCGAAGTTAAACACATGAAGCCTTGCATTTGGAAATGTTTAGAGCAAATACCATCAATGGACGTATCAGGAAATGATTCAATTACTTAATTGGATACAAGAAAGCGATCTCCAATTCAATGAGGGGATGTGCTTTATCAAATTAAGTGTTTAGTGAGAGGACTGCTATTCCAATGTGTGGTATTGAATAGCAATGCATTTCTCTCATCAAAATTTAGATAGATAGGTGATGTAGTATAGTAATTTTGAGAAACTTTATTCGCACTGAATTAAGCTGAAATACTTACGTGGGTAGAATATCTATGAGATAATATATTACACTAATATTGTAAAAGAGAAAGTATGTGTGTGCTTGTGTTTATTGATGTTTGTCCCTTCTTTGCTGATATGTATGGAGTTTTTTTAAAAAACGACTCTCGCAGTAAATAATGTAATCGTTGTGTCGCGGGGGTTTTACAAACATACGAATCACTTCCACAATGACAACCGGACTCAGAACAAGCATTTGTGGATCACAAAAATACTTGTCCTACGCGGAGATCGAACCTGCGACACGACGTGTACAGTGGTGACCTCAACCACTCGGCTATTCGTGCAGTCAATAGCTAGATGACACTTTAGATTAACACATAAACTGCTTTTATAAGGCTTCGTTAAAATAAGGTTTTGTTGTTGCAGCGTATATTGGTGAAAACATCAACATATTTCGTAAAATAGATTTCAGATCATCGCAGCATAGCTGCATAGCAAAATCTGGTGGTGAATACCGCCCTTACATATCATATCGTGGCTTTTCTTATCCACGAAACCAACAAACCAACGGTGTTTCTGCAAAAAGCGCGGCCTCCGAGCTTTGCATATCACCGCAACTTTTAACTATCGTAACAATATCAACAAATGCAGATACAAATCAATTTACCACACTGATGAATAATAAATCATTTTGCTTCGTTTAAAATAAAAAAGAAAAACATTTTCTATTCAAACGAAATATAAATGCATAAAACACATTCGTATAAATAAAATACTTGTTTATTTAGCAGTGCGCTGCGCACACTAGATTCCATATTTTAGTGAAACAAAGCTACAAATAATAAAGTGAAATATTTTATTTAAAAAGTTGCTTTATCGTTATAGTCAGTTTCATAACGCGTTATTTGGGGTTCCTTTTGGAAAGGCTTAAAACACTTTTTTTTTTATAAAACGACTTCCGCACTAAGGAAATTAATCCTTGTGTCGCGGGGGGTTTACAAACGTACAACTCACATGCACAAAGACACCCAGACTCAGAACAACATTTGTGGAATACACAAATGCAAGTCCTACGCGGGGATCGAACCCGCGACACGACGCGCACAGTGGGTTTGGCATGGTGACCTCAACCACTCGGCTGTCCGTGCAGTCTAAACTAAAGCTACGCTGTTTGTCCGTCTGCATGTCTGTCCATCCGTCTGTCATCAGGCTGTATTTCATGAGTAAAGATAGCTAAATGGTAGAAATTTTATAGATAATGTATTTCTGTTGCTACCATGATAATAAATAAACACTAACGGCTAGCAGGGAAATACAAAATAGGTATAATTTAATGCCAATTTTTCTTCATGCTCTTCTTACGGAACCCTCGGTGTCGCAAATCCTGCTCGCACTTGACCGTTTTTAATAAATCTCGTACAGTACGTGTATTGTTTAAAAGACATTTAAAATAGCTTAGTAACAGAGCTGGTTTCTACAAAAATGGAATTTTCAATTTTCTCTCTTTCATTTTAATGTCTTTAGTACACATTTCTAACCGCTGACGGGCAAAATCTCTATTTTATGGTCATTTATATGAAACTGTGATGATAAAAAGATAAACCGGAAATCATAAAGGTTGATAATACATATATGTGGTTTCGGATTCCTCTATTTCTGAGTTACTGCTGTCTGTCTGTACGGCCGTCATCTGGCTGTATCCCAAGACCATTGACATTTTTATAGATGATGTATTTATTACCGCTATTAGATCAAATAAAGATCGAGGTTAAAAACGGTTATTCTGTTAACAAACAACGAATTTGTTTCTTTTATCCTATTTTTATGGAACTCTGTAAATCGCGAGCGTCCGTTCTTGGCCGGTTCTTTTTATCGACTGGTTTCAAAATAACAATAGCTAGTGAAAAACAGTTCGCCACTTAGTACTTTTGTTTTTTTGCGGTTGTGAAAGCAAGATAGAAGAATTAACAGCACAGAGCGTCATTACGTCATACGATTTGAAACTAAACATTCGTAGGAGAAAAGAGCCAGTGAAACTGAATTATTTCAAAACGTATATTAGTACCAGCTCCAGTAGAACCAGCTCTTCTTCAATTCCCACGAATGTATTAAAATCAGCCTATTTATTTCCCACTGCTGAGCATAGGACTTTTTCCTTATAGGAAAGGGTAGAGCGTTGTGCATCACCACGCTAGCTCACTGCTAGAAGTTTAAGATTCCATTACGTGGAATCAATTTGTCAGTGGTGTCCATTTGAAAGAAAAACACACAAAAATATAAAAAAAACGGTATGGTACAGAAAAGTGACGCCATATTGCCTTCCGTTTCATTGTTGTCCACTTACTTTCTAGTCGCACCTAAAGATGTTTTACTTCAATAATAAAACGTTACCTACTGTTCGCGAGTTAAACACACGTAACAAATAAAACGTACTACGTTATTTCTACGTTTCGATAAGTGAAATTAAATATCTGTCCGTCTGTCAGCCCCTTTTTCTTTTACGTGATCAAACCTTCTTTTTCAATCTAGCAAATGGTTGGCTTACTTTTGTATCAAGAATATAAATATAGAGTGTTGTGAATGAACATGTATTTTCGTATAGTATAGTAGTTTTATATGGTTTTACTGTTACAAAAACATTTGATCGTTATTTTCTTATTTAGGTATTAATAAAGTTTCTCAAAAGCTATGGTTTTGTAACGAAATCTCGTTGTTTTCACAAACATTCAAATCACTTGCACAAAGACTCAGAATGAGCATTCTTAGAACTTACAAATGCAAGTCCTACGCGGGGCTCAAACTCGCGATTGTGTAATAACTTGTGACGTATGAATATAAGATTAAATACGATATAAAATACCACATGACAGGAATAAAGTCAAAAGCTATAATATAATAAAAAATCGCGTTCTTCGGCAATTCTACTCAGTTAAAATACAGAAATTCCCAAACCTGTGTCAACATAGAACATTAATTTCTAAATCAAATGTAATAAAATTCATACAAACATTAACAAAAAATACGCTTAAATTGTCAAAACAAATATTTATTTTCTATTGCCCGCTCTTTGCTGGATAATCTTGAGTAACTTAATTTGTTAAGGACAACGTAGGGAGCCTATTCACAAGTGACTTGATCTCTTACTCCATTACACGATTATCTTAGTTGATTAAACCGCCTTCCACTTTCCTTTTTAGTTTAGTATAAAATATTCTTAAGGATAAAATGAGGAATAAAGATCTTGGTAAAGGTCAGGGGAGCAAGTATACATCAGGCAGTTGTTTTTCTTTGCTTTTTTTAAGTCTGTCCTGCAATTAAATACAATTTCATAGCGGGACAGTCTTAAAAAATATTTCTTATATCGCTAGTGGTTGGAAAGACACTCGGGCACTGATCAAGCGCTCTTGGATCATACAAATGTTCTACGTGGGGTTCATATCTGTGATAATTTTCTCATAGTGGACCTGGTGTCTATGTATATTATGGTGGCGATCTATATTTCTCGGCTATATCTATATTATCGGTTCAGACAAATACATAATAATAGGTTTTGTAGTGTAGAGTTTTTGTGTGTGAATGCAATAAACTCAATAACTATTATACGCAATTTCTTACAGTTCTCAGAAATTTATACAGAAGTGAGTATGAAAGTATAAAAAAAAATAGTATGTTTGTACCTTTCCCAGTGACATATTTCTTTAAAATTCAGTATTTAATCGATCAGCAAGGATTCGGCGTAAACTACCAATATTAAATAATCTTGAATTTTGGAATTTAGATGAAGTTAGCACTTCAGCAAACATAAACTGTCGCTAGATACGAAATAAGGTCAACTAACACGTATCGTTACGTTTTTAGTTAGCACTAGGTTATCAACAGTAACTAAGACATTAAACATAACACAAAAATACTCTTTATTTTTCAGCAGAATTCGAAATTAACCAATCAGCATAAATGGAGATTTTAACTTTGAAATTCGTAAACCGTAGTTTCAATTTACGACGCAAATGCACGCCAAAACTTAGTTCCAATTTTTAATCAGAAAGAAATGGAAGTGAGTTCCTTGGAATTACTGCGGAAAACGTAGACAGTTATTAAGGCAGCACTTATAATACTTTTCTTATCATCATCGGCCTAGCCTTTTCCCAACTATGTTGGGGTCGGCTACCAGTCCAACCGGTTTCAGCCAGTGTTTTACAAGGAGCGACTGCCTATCTGACCTCCTCATCCCAGTTACCTGGGCAACACGATACTCCTTTCTTAGATTGGTTGTCAGACTTTTCAAGCTTCTGACTACCTTGTAACGACTGTTAAAGATGTAGGAATAACAGCCGGGACCCACAATTTAACGTGCCTTCCGAAACACGGAGGAACTCGTTATGACAAAGATGGTCACCCATCTACGGACCATCATCATTCATCTTTGTGTTAGACAACATACTATAAACTGCTTTTTCATCGTCATCGGTGAAGTCGAAGCTATTGCTTATTGCACCATCCAAATGGAATGCGCTTTACCTTAATATAACTAATTCTATAAGTATGAAGGACATACTTTGGTATGATTGCAACGCATTGCCATACATCGACAAAAAAACGCAGATGACGTAACACGGCGGTCCAGGTTTAGACAGTGAAAGTCTGTCACTACTAGTTCCCTCCCCCGGAGGATAGCTGGTCATAGATTACTCGACCGCTTTACCAAAAAAAGAGTTTTCCTAATTTAACAAAGCTAAAATACGTGCTTGAATGTTTTAATTTAACTAACTGACGCCAAATAAATCTGTATCTCAAGTTAGAATAGAACCAGGAAAACATACATATTCAAAGCCATTATCAATGCTACAAAGAAAGCATACATTCCACTACACACGTCATCAGGAAAATCTCGTGTATACCAAACAAAAGACACAATTACCGAATGCATAATTAAATAAGCTTAATTAATTCCCCCACTAATGAACTATTCGAATAAATACAAGTGATTACTAGATGGTAAATGATAGGTCGTAAATGCACGTACAAAGTAGAATTGCCTCATTGTTTTATTCTGATTCAGACCTTGTACCACGAGATCTTGATATGGAACTGATGTCGCTCTACGCAGTGTAGCGCGCTATCTCGTTTTTACGCAGACCACAGTTTCGCTGTAAGAGTTCATGGTACACGCCCTGATTGCGTTTTAACATTTTTAATTACTTTAGTATTCAGCGAACAAATAACAAACGGTAATTGGTTTATTTTCTCCTAATTGGTTAGGGCGTCTATGGGTTACATATTAACACAGTCCAGGAAATGAAATGAAATGAAATCATTTATTCTGCAAATAGGATATTTCATCACTTTTACCTGAGAACGCTGGAGCCGACATTTCCTATCTGACTACCCTGAGAAGAAATGTCGAAACAAACTCAGAGGTCGTAATCTCTTTTAAAGTCCAGACAGTTTTAAAATGAGAGTAAAGTGTGTAAACTAATGCAAAGTATTTCAATGGAATGGATAATAATATACCTGCATAAGGTTTATACTTACAAATATATATATTGTTACAAATAGAAACACAGAATGGTTTTTTAAAAAGATTTAATCGGCCACCGGCCGTACAAATTAAATAAAGAAAGAAAATTATAATTTTAGGGTAATTCAAAATAACGACGATCGCTAATAATTCGGACAGAGCTTCCGCACTCTACGACGACCGATGAGCAAATGGGCGAGTGTCACCAGGCACCCTCCTTTTATAGTGTTGCCATTTTTGGTTAGATTTTTCCTCTAATACGGCTTCTCCTGACGGGGCTGCGTGCTCGAAGCCCTCAGCAAGAACTTGAGGATGGTCCAGCAACACCCTCCACGTTTAACGGCGGTTCTTGGTCATCATCCTCGATTTCTGTGAAGATACACACATTCTAAGAAACATGCTTATGTACATCGCATATCAGCAGTTGATTTGATTTCAATAAGTGTGATCACAAAAGCGTAAGATTATGTACCAGATAACATGAGTTGAATAACGCTACATATTAGCGTTTCAAATCATAGGTTTTACACAGGTCTGTTCCCACGCAACCGAATACCCCGCACATACTCTCGTGTGCGACAGGATTTATATCAGTCTCTAGTGGGTCACCCCAGATACCTAATAAGGGCTGGATTTACACAGGTCTGTTGTCGGTTGCGCCACCGACTCACCCCAGAAACCACCAGTGTCAGGGTCCCCCCAATACCAGGCGCACAGGATTTACATGGGTCTTTTCCACTGAACACCACATATTATCATACACATCACAGTAACTAATAGTCTGGTTCATATATATTGCTAAGAAATATTGAAAAGAGTATGTAAACTTAACTCAGCAAACATAATAGCAATCACTCAATAAATGCAAAACAATAGGTACCTTCAAAAAATGCAGCACAAGTTTCGGGTGTCCATTCACCCTTCCACAACACCATGTACGTGGCAGCTGCCTGACTGGTCTTTCCATAAGCTCCAGCCAATAATTGGACCTCATATCTATCGTTAGGGAGGAGCTTGATAACCTTATACGGACCTCTCATGCCACTATCCAACTTTCCTGTACTCTGGGAGCTTTTAATCACGTAAACTAAATCATTAACTTGAAACTTTTTAGGCGGTTTCCTATTTTTATTTACGTAAGAATCTTGTTTATCTTTATTTTCGCGAATGAGTTCTTCCGCACGTTGCCGTCTTATTTCGCGGATTGCATCACGGTTCGGGTTCGAACCCTCGCAAGTTATGTCCTTAATCAAAGAGTGTATTATAGGTGTAGTAGAATCAGTGCCAATAAGAAGATTTAGTGATGAATATTGTGTAGTCCTATGTTTAGTGATATTTAAGACTAATTGAAGTTTCCATAATATTTTGGACCAATCATTTTTGTTATAGTTTACTTCGACTCTTATCATGTTTAAAACTGTACGGCAATAACGTTCTACTTGTCCATTTTCCTGATGCATTTCAGGGGAAACAAAATGCACTTCTATTCCGTAATTAGAAATCCAATGAATGAACTCATGATTATCAAACATGCGACTTCTATCGCAAACTAGTCTTTTAAAAGTACCAAACAATGATATAATTTGAGTTATTACGCGTTTCAGCTCGTTACAATCTTGTCTCGGTAAGGGATAAAGTAAGCAATATTTAGTATATGCTTCAACTACGATAAGTACGTGTTTATGACCGTCACATTCTCGCAGGGGACCGAGAACATCCGCGTGAATTGTATCAAAGGGTACTGGAACCTTTCCCCAAGAAGATATTGGTTGCAAGGGTGCGCGAGGAATATGCTTATGTGAAATGCATACTACGCAATGTGTGACATATTTGCTAACAAATCGTCTAAGACCGGGGAACCAAAAGTGTCGCAGGATCAGATCAGCGGTTTTGTCTACACCAATGTGTTCATGCTCGTCATGGAAAACGCGTAATAAACTTAAACGAAATGCCTTTGGTACATAACACAAGAATCGCGCTTGCTCGCCGGTCACGTCATACTTATAGTACAAGACGTCATCGCGTTTTACATAACGCGTGTTATCTAATTGACCATTATTTAATTTTTCAAGTAACGTTAATGTCTCCTCGTCACCTGCCTGAGCAACCTGAGCCCAATTTTTTGGTTTTTGAACAATATCAATAATGTTGACCGGATTCCTACTCAAGTAATCTACATGTGACATTAGTGCGCCTTTACGATATTCTAGTGAGAATTCAAAGTCCTGCATATACATCCACCACCTTGCAACTCTGGGTTGGAGATCCTTCTTACGTTGTGTCATTTTTAATGCATTACAATCTGTTATTATTTTGAACGATATTCCAATCAAATATTGCCTAAAATGTTGTAATGATTTCACTACCGCGAGGATCTCCAACTCATAGCTGTGATATTTCGATTCCGCACCGGCGGTCAACTTGCTAAAATAAGAAACTACTCGCCTACGACCGTCTCTATGTACTTGCATAAGGATTCCACCGTAACCGATAGAACTGGCATCTGTGTGCAGCTCAGTTGCCAATTCGGGGTCGAATATGGCTAAAATTGGTTCATTGGTTAAATATGCAATGATGCCTTGACGTGCGGCTTCGTGTTCATCACTCCAATTAAAGTTTATACCTTTTCTAGTTAGCGCAGCGATTTGTGCCGTCTTTATCGCGTAATTAGGAATGTACCTACGAAAGTATCCTGCTAGACCAAGAAATTGGCGGACCTGTTTGACATTGCTCGGTCGTGGTGATTTAACCAATGCATCAATTTTATAATTGCTCGGTCTAACCTGACCATCTTTTATGACCCTACCTAGGTATTCTATTTCATTAGTTAAAAAAGTACATTTCTTTAAATTAATTGAAAATCCTGCATCAGTTAGCGTTTTTATAACGGAATCTAATAAAATAAGGTTTTCCTCAATCCCTTCAGTCATTACTAATACGTCATCGATGTAAACCATGACTTTTCCAGCATCAATGAAGGATTTAAGTGTTTTAGAGATAGTCCTTTGATAGAAAATTGGCGCGTTTGCTAAACCGTAAGGTACCTTGCAATATTCATACTGAGCTTCTGGCGTAACGAATGCGGTCTTATGAATGGACTCTTCAGCAACTCTAAGTTGATGGAAGCCTGAAACCATATCTAACGAGCTAAACCAGCGAGCATTACCTAACCTATCTATATAGTCGTTGATCAAGGGGAGCGGATGTCTAGTTTTGACAGTTATTTGATTCAGTGCACGGTAGTCCACGACCATTCTATCAGATCCATCCTTCTTTTTGACTAGTAAGATCGGGCTAGCGTATTCTGAATCGGATTCACGAATAATTTTTTTGTCAAGCAAATCCTTCACTATAGCACGTACTTTTAATTTTTCGGTATGCGATAATTTATAGGGTCTGTGGTACACAGGTACATCCGTTGTTAATTTAATATGCATTTCGCTATCTTTCACTGTTGTGGTCGCGGTACCACTTAAAAAGAACTCAGAATACTTGGTGAGGATCTCTAATAACCGTTCCCTATATTCTCCGGATACTGACGTATTAATCTGATCGGTCAAAGAAATTGTGTTTACTTGCATAACATCGTTTACGATCACTTTACTACGAACTATACGTTGACAGTCACTTGTCCTAATATAGGTTATACCTCTCCTATTCAGTACATCGGTACCGATTATGACAGAAACATTTAAATTATTACCACCTACAATATAAAAATCTATTTCTATTGTGATATCGCAAAACTCAACGGGAAGTGTAACAAATGATTTTGACTTAATTTCCGTACCTCCTAATCCGCGTAATAACTGATTAGTAGGTTTTAGTTGGCACGGGAAATGTTTAATAATGTTTTCCGACATTAAAGAAACACATGAACCACTATCAATAAGTACGTCCAACGGTATTCCCATTATGACAGCAGTGGTCACATCGTGATTTTTGTAACTACCGACAATTTCGCGACAAAAATTGACACCATTATTATTCCTAGACTTTGTACGTTCCTTAGCAAAGCAAGTGTCTTCAGAGTGACCTACTTTTTTGCAAAATGTACATTTCAACGGATCGCCACGAGATGTCGTTGTTAACGCGATTGTTTTGTCGTTGTTATTAGTCGAAATTGTGGTTGACCGTTTATTACAATTAATGCTCCTATGACCGAATTGCTTGCACTGATAACATTTAATCGATTTTAAATCATTAGAATCATATTGACGTTTACGATTTGAAGAATTGTTATTGAAAAATTTATCAGATCGATTGCCAGTAGAAAACACTCTTTTGTTATGATTGCTGGAAGGTTTGACAAAGCTCGATAAAAACTTCACTATGGAATCGGGTGATAATTTAGCGTTGGTAGCTATAGCGCGGACGTGTGGATCTGCAATTCCACGGATGATAATAGCAGTGAGCAGCTCGGTACTTAGACCTTTAACTATACGTAACCTTAAAAGTGATTTACGAGCGTACTCGGCGTATGTGGAGTATTTATCGGACTCTGTTCGCATTACGTCATAAAGAATGTTCGCGACATCGACAGATTGTGGGCATAGCGCTTTTAATTCTAATTTGAAATTAGACCATGTGCGAATATTGCTCGTCCATTGGCTAAGCCAGGTGCGAGATTCACCCTTCAGACAATGTCCGATACGAGCAAGGCATTCCCTGTCGTCCCAACAATTTGAAATACGGGCCTTTTCAACTTCATCACACCACGTGTCGAAATCATGAACACTCGGATCAAAATCAGAGACAAAATAACGGTTGGATCTGACCTGAGCACAGCCGATAGCCGTCAAAAGACGCTCTGCAGCGTTTGTCACCACGTCTTCAGACTGCGTTAATCCCACGTTGCTAGTACATGAAGTCGACGGTGGCGTCCTCGCCACGAGCTCGGGCAGCGGTGTTGAGGCCTCCAGTTCCGATGTAGGCGGTGTGATGTTAGCGGGACGGCTAAGGTCATTGCTGGTCGTTGCAATAACTTGCGTCTCCACAGATGAGCGGGATTGGTCTTCCAACACGCGTAGCCTTCTCAGGATTTCTTCCATCGGGTTGGGCGAAGGAGTTCGCCCACGGCGTTTTCGTTTGTTGCGTTCGTTGTTGGCAGGCATAGCGCACACAAAACTCCGCCCGAATTTTATATAAATAAGTCACGAGAAGGAATATTAGGTTTCCCTTTATAAAACCAGAAATGTAGGGCGTTCACCGGCTTTTCAGCCTTCGAATCCCACTTCTGATGTTACAAATAGAAACACAGAATGGTTTTTTAAAAAGATTTAATCGGCCACCGGCCGTACAAATTAAATAAATAAAGAAAATTATAATTTTAGGGTAATTCAAAATAACGACGATCGCTAATAATTCGGACAGAGCTTCCGCACTCTACGACGACCGATGAGCAAATGGGCGAGTGTCACCAGGCACCCTCCTTTTATAGTGTTGCCATTTTTGGTTAGATTTTTCCTCTAATAATATATATGTTGGTCAAGATAAAAAAAAACGCAAATGAGCTTTTGCAGTATGTATAGTAACATACATAGCCAATGCAATCGGAAATGTAGTAAACTTGCGCTATCGCGAAAGACATCACGCTGCGTTTTTATGGCAATTAGTTAGATAATTAGTTTTTTTTTTTAATATCAGAAATGATTCCTCGATGCCAACGGAACATGCATTAATGAGCTACAGTTTCAATACTCAAATTGAAATGTACGCTCTCTGCAAATTACCAAGTTTTTAATTAATCTCTATTCATTAATATCAAAACTGAATTCATAATAGTCTAAAACGAGGATCCATATTCCTTTATACTTGCCTATTAGACAAATACAAACTTGCAAACAGTTTCTTAAAGGAATTCGCGACCGATTCCCACAATTGTGGCTATTTGAATTGGGAATAAGAAACGTTTGGAACTTTGTCGAACTATCATAAGGGCACGACTACATGGTAACGTGGAGATATAATTGTAGAGTCACAAATGTTAGAAATGTATTTAGTTTAAGTATCGTGCTTTGATACGAAACCCTCTATAAAAAGGTAGCCAAGTACACAAATTAAACTCTTATTACTCGACATGAAAATAGTTGTCAAATTTAGTGTACTCCTTTGTCTATACCCCGTTAACACTAAAAGCTTGAGGGTAGATTCATTACGATTCTTCATCAATCGCCTTTTTTTAGGATCATCCTTTTTCATCTTGAGCCCATTCGTAGGAAAACCTTAGTGTCGCGAGTCCAGCTCAAACTTAACCCGTGTGCAAACGTTTTCGTTAAAAATGCATCACAATCGGTTCAGCAGTTTAGTCTTAGGACGATAACGGTCTGACAGACCGACTTAACAGTTTAGTCTTGAGAAGAAAACGGACTGGCAGAGCGAGTATATCTACACTTTTAAGATTTTTATCCATTTAATAAACGATTACATTTCATTCAGAAATAGAAAGGATCATTAAGTAAATGCCTATTTTATATAGAACAGTGTAGACCAGCCTTTAGTCGAGAAGTCCCTCCCATGTGTACAGTGGCCCTACACCAAAAGTTTTAATGTAATTTTTTTCAATTCTGGAAACTCGTGACCGCTGTTTGCGGACCGCCTTCCATTATTCATGTTCGATAGTTTCCATGCTATGGAAATTCCTGGTTGGAAAACGAAGTGGAAATTTCGTTTGTTTTTTGTGTTTGTGTAACGTTTTGATAATTAATTTCTGTGTTTGTTGGTTTGTAGTTATTTAATGATGAAAGATTCTAATAGGAATGATGGACTATTAACTCATTTGGGGGAGATATTTTGTGTGAAAAAAGAGGTATCCAAATATTATAAAAGTACATGTATTTCTTGGGATTATGTTAGTTACTTGTATGATTATTGTTGTCTGTAGCTAAATCCATATTGATAATAAATATTAAACTTTAGTATCGGGAATTTTAACAAATCTTTTTTACCATCAGTACATAATTATTTATATCAGCAATTATATAATTTAACTAATTTTATTTATTTAAATACGGCCTCAAATTCTCTCAAGACACGTGACAGGTTTCTTAAGGTATTACGTGCGAGATACACCAGCATGAACCTTATTGATAGATAACACTATCATAGTAACTCAACTGAATGTCAATAACTTCATCATTGTTTTGTAACAAAGAGGATGGCTTGATGCCGGCAGTGCTAAGCTTCCGAGGCCAGATGTCAGTTATAGAACACGAACGGAAGATAGGGCTGCCACTGAAGACTATTGAAGTAACTTAAAATTTTGATTCCATGTCAAATGATAAGAATTATCACGCTGAATAAAATGTTCGACTAAAAAAAATCTAAGTAGTCCATTGGACTAGTTTCCTAAAACATTGAATATGTATTTTTCGTTTAATCTCGTCACTAAAAAGTTAGAAAAGTTTTAAGCACTTAAGATGCTGAAATATGTGGTAGTCGGGGATTGTGACATCACTTGCTAGTAAAAAGCGTACTGGTAAGTGACGACTCACAACATTTTATTTTACTGTATTCCATTCATTTTTTTGTTTACGAGATAACGTAATTATACGGCCTCCAATATTTTTTAAATCTGTTTGATATAAGAAACAGATGCTTTTCTTCACGGTTTTTCACTAAAGTCTGATGAAAAATAGATAACATTTAATTAGGTCTGCCAAATACTACCGCTTAAATTACCACCGCAAAATTTTCTGACTTACCTTAACCATCAATTACCCATATTCAAAATTTCTGTCTCCAAGTAAATAGCTGAAACACCCTTGAAATAACCTTCCCTCGAATTATCTCCAGTGATAAAGGTACCAGAACCATAAAGCCATGTTATAAACCCCATGAAATATTCCTTCATACGGTGACCCTTACTTATCCCAACTTCGTGATAGACAAATTGATTTTGCAAGCGTACTCTTGGCGGGAAGTGGTCCTTCATTAATTTGATTGAGTTATAGACCTCCATGGTCCATCCTTTATTCGTCCTTTTCCTCAGATATTTTTAAATGATTGCGGTCTATCTCTTGATGTTAAATAAACCTGGTAATTTTATGGGAAAAGGGTTGGGAGTAAGGCTGTTTATAGGTTATGCACAGAGGGTAGAAAAAGTCCTTCGAAGTAAAGGGAGAAGTATTTTTTATGTTCTTTATATTGTGAACAGTTTAGATGTTTTTGAGAAGGCCTTCCTCAAAAAGTGTTTAATGTATAGCTATGAATACAAAATGCGAATTGAGTCAAAGCAGTAGTTGATGCTGCTTACCCATTTTACACTAAAAACCAGTTGACCTAAGACCAGCATTATCACTAAATACACGTTAATTTTGATGCGCCCAAACGATATATTCCACAACATCCTTTGCAGTATTTTGATCTCAAATCATCGTAAAAATGCACATATGTCGTCAATCGTTGCAACTAGTATTTTGACCTTATGATCAGATCCCGACCAAAATCTAATCCTTCTTTTCAAATTCTAACCCAACATTGAATTGTATCAGTAATTAATCCCGAATTCAAAAGTAAGTATATTTTAAGTAAAAAAAGTAATTTTATTCAAGTTATTTTTCTTTAATATTCATGAGACAACAGACTAAGGGATCGCTATAATATGGTTTCAATTACGGAAGGTGGAGTGGTTTTTGTCAGTTAAAAACATATTCTCCGAATACCCTTCTCACTTTGTCCAAAATCGATTGTCTAACCAAATTAACGAAGGTCCCAATTAGAGGCAAAACGATACAACTTATACCTTTTTAATCAATTAAGTTTAAACGAACTTGCCAGTGTTTTGTCAAAAAGGGAAATTATGTTCAGAATTGTCTGTTGCTGTTTAAAACGTTTTGTAATTTACTGAGATTTAAAATCTAAATAGATTCACACTAATGATGCTCTTCAAGCTCATACACATTGACTACTTTATTTCCTTTTTTTAACGGAAACTTCGTACGTTTTGTACGGAACCATCGATGACGACGTACGATTTTATTATTCCACTAGCTGTTGCCCGCGACTTTGTCTGCGTGATTCTCAAGATGTGAAAAACTATGAACTTTAATAATAACGATCATCGCAAAAATGTAATGCAATATTGAAAATGAAACACTTTTTTATATTTTAAGCTTGCTTTTTTATTTCTAAATTATAATGAACCTTGAGCGGCCCAAAGACTATCAAATGTTTGAATCAAACACATTTCACATCACAACATAATATAATTTTGACATATCTGCCTGCCTGTCTGTCTGTGACATCATAGCTTCCGAACGAATTGAACTATTTTAATTTAAACGTGAATTATGTGCGAGTGTTCGTTTAGACATGTTTGACAAATGGAGCCGCTTAAAAATGGGGGAGGGGGTGCAAGTAGGAAAAAATTACAGAAGGTATAACTCAGTCTTAGCACTTCTGCTAAAAATGATTTACTTTCGAAATTTTCCATTTACTAATTGGGTAGGTTATGATTTTCGAGCACGTCTGTTCTTGGGCCGGCCTACACCTGAAATTGCTAGACGGATTATGACAGTGATTATGAGGTATCATAAAATTATTATTGTACTGTAACCAAAGAGGTAAACCAGAACCATATTACTGAGGCCCCGGTGTCCGTTTGTCTATCTGTCACCTGGCTGTTTCTCAGGAACAGTGATAGCCAGACAGTTGTTATTTTCACACACGATGTTTTCTGACGATATAAAGAAGACCAAATTATTTTTGTGGACGGAGCTGGTGAAGTGAGAGTCGGGCTCGGTAACTGTGGATTTTACATAGTGTCATAAGATATAAGGTTTTGCAAAATTGCGCCCAGACAAACGGTTTCCTGAAACACGTTTGATTGCCCTCTTAATATTAAAACTGATCGTCCTCACAAACATTTGGAAAATTTCCAAAATAAAAAGTTGGTTAACGTGTTATCTTGGCCCGCTGGTGTTTTGATCATGATTTGCCTTTAAATTGCTGATAAATAAATAGCGTGATAATAAAAAAATATCAGACACCCCTTTTTTAAAATTGGCAATGACAAAAATCTAAAGTATAGGATATGTGTAATTTGTGATGTTACGACAAAGCAAAATATGAACATAAAAGTGACTTCATGTGCATGAGTTCTATTTACTGTACCAATTTACAAAGAAAAATTACGTATTTTATTCGTTAACATACCTGACGATCATTGAAGTAAAATACCTACCGTCATCCCTACTGCATAAATGGAACTTAAATAAAGACTACATGAGGTTGGTTATGAGGTTACGCTGTCGGTACCGACAGCCAAAATGAATTTTCCAGACATTGTATGACGGATGTAAGTGCTAATAGCTACACGCTATTATTAGCCTTATTGGGGAAATTCCCAAAAATATGTTCCTAATCCTCGTCGGCTTAGGGATCTCAGAAACTCATTCAGTCTCGTTCTCGTTCCTTCCCCTGTTTTTACCAGGCTACGAAAGAAGAAAATTTTAAATAAGTAGAGAATACAATAAATTGTTAAAGGAATTTTTGGAAGGACCACGTGTGCGGTCTCTATAATGGTAGATGTAGATCGATCAAATCGTTAAAATATTGAAAAATCCCAGGTATCAGTAGACATTATTCTATCAATAGATACATAATGTCTATTCATTGATAGCTTTGGTCTTATAGATCTTTCACATTGCATACCTATTTTGCAGTTTTTATGCAAGTTTTCTTATCCCAATTACTTTTGGCCTATGTAATGTTGCAAATTTAAGAAAAAAAAATTGTTGCTAATTGTTACAGATGAACCAAGGTAATAATTAACTGTGTCGTTGAGTAATTTTTTGTTATGCATAATTATAGATGAGATCAATGTGAACTACATGCAACTTTGGGTTGAGTGTCACTACGAATGTTTTGATCTTGAAGTAGCTTCGCCAACATTACCGAGCTAAAAACATATACATATACATTTGAACTTGAGTAATTTTAGTGCATCAATAAAAATAAAAATTATTTAAGTTCCTTTCTTTCAAGAATGTATCGATTACGGTAACAATTGCATAAAAAAAACGTATTAGTTTATGTTTCTTTTATTTTACTTGTGAAATAGTCGCGGTAGGCCTATATCAGACTTGAAAGAGAATAAAATGACTAATTTTGTGAAAATGATTTATTTTCGAAAAATCCTATTATTGCTCTGCCAAAAGTCTTAAGATAAAAAGCGTGATGTTTTTTTGTGTAAATTGATGACCGTGCTGCCTACTACTTAATGAGGTGAAAATACACCTCGTAATTGTATTACACGATGTTACGGGTGAGACCAAAAATTTAAAACTTTACTGCTCATTCCCCCTGCATAGTAGCGTTATGGTTTTTGTATATTTGTTGTATCATGTGTACGACAAAGTTCATGCAAAATTTGAACGAAATATATTCAGTAGTTTATGAGATAATTTGATATTTGTTTATAGATATAAACGGCTCCTGCTCACCCCCTGTAACGAAAAGCGGGATAATAAGTAAAAAGTATGTTGACCGGACCTCTTGTTGATATTCTCTGAAAATTTGAATCAAATCTATCCAGTACTTTCCGAGATCTTTCCGGACATACATACAGACAAACAGACAAACAGACAAAAATTCTAAAAATCATATTTTCGGCATCGGAATCATTCGTAGACCACCCTGCAATTATTCTTTTTAAAAAATATTCAATGTACAGTTTTCACTTTTCTACAATGTATAGATTTAGCTTAAGTTAGCCAGTAGCTGGACTGAAAATTTTCTCGACCAAAAATTTATACTTTTCGTTTATTTCAAATACAAATCCAAAACAATCAAAAATTCAATCCTAGCAGTACCTTTCTCTATAAGCGAAAACATATCTAATAAAATAAAATACATGACGAAAATTTCTCCAACATTATTATTAAAAAAAAACTTCATAAAAGCCATCAGATACCACAGTGCGGGTCGAACCGAACATTCAACGTAAGAAAGTTTCCTCATTAATAAAACTCGCGGAGAAATAGACAATAGAGTTAGTCGATCCTTACAATAATTCGATTATAACAATAGATTCGGTCCGCCTATAAGTTCGGAAGTTACGAAGAATATATAAGTTAATCCAGTAATTGTTGGTGTAGTTTTAAAGAGAATTAAGAACGATTACGGGGTGAAACTTGGACTATTATTAGGTAAATATTGAAATTATTATTCTTGAATGGAATAGGCTAAGGTATTAAGCGCATTAACAGACGAGAAGTACGAATAAAAATTAAGATATGTTTTGTGATCTTTGATAAATAAATGTACGTGTGAAGATTTACTGTGAAATTGATGGGTAACATGAAGTATTTTATGAGGTTTTGATTTAGTGGGTAAGACACACTTAAGGTAACACACACTTGCTCCCACTGCTGTTGGGATTTGATTCAGGATTAGTCGGTTAATCTATTCTAATACTACACGCTTTCTCACAATAGGTGGTGGTTTTCTATGAGAATTCTTAATCATTATTAAAAAAAATAGTAGTCGTGATTGATTAAAACAGATGATAATTTGTAGCGATTATAAGTACTAATCTTTCTGGTTATTTTAATAGTCAGAAGACTATTAAAAATGAAGTTTAAAAAAAATCTCAATTTTAATATTCAAGTAAGCAAGTATAACACCATGTGACAACACCATTGAGAAATTAAGTCTTAATAATTAAGAAAATAACCTAAAAATTAAAATTTGGGTTGTTCAAAAACAGGGATATTTCTTCTATGGACGATTAAGAAGAGTGTTATGGCAAAATTGACCTTAGGGGGTTGCGATAAAGTATATAATAATGCCAGTATATGTGGTTGATTGTTCGAACGACTGCGGTCTTTGTGCACATTCCTAATGGCACCTACACAATGGCCTGTGTCGACGTATTGTCTACGTTCATTGCTCTACGTGTGTCATTAGATGTGCGCTCACCTTTATATAAAAGAATTCTTTGGTATTTTAAGATTACTTGATCAAAATTTTAAAGAGATTCAATGAATATAGAGTTCAATAGAGAAAGAATTAAACCTATGCCAATGGAAACACTCGAATGAATGAAAATGGCTTATAAATAATAAAATAAAATACAGAAGGAGTCCTTGCAGAATATTTTATCTGAAGGCTTTTCTGAAATTCTTCTAGCTTTAAATAGAAATGACAAAAAATGCATGTATCAAATGAATCGTTAATATAATCCTCCTTTTTTAAGGAAATTATTCCTTGTAACCGGTCAAAACACTCAGACTCAGAACAAGCATCTATGGATCACACAAATGCTTGTCCTACTAACTTATAAACTCTAACTCTATAACCTTAACTTTAAACCCCTCATTTTCGTCAAAGTTTAAAAACAAACCAATTTCATGGAAATCAGTTAATTTGACACACATTTGCACTCCTCTAAGCTTGCTGTAATCATGATAAAAACACACCTACATTTTTACTTCAGGTGCTAAAATTTTATGGCACTTGATAATGTGACTCGCAGATTTTTTTCATACCTTACATATAAAGACGCCTAAAGCTATTGGAAAAAGATCGAAGTTGATGGCCATCCATTTAGATTTAAAAAATCCTTTGGATATGATAAGAATAATAATGAATGTCAAATAAGCAGGAAACTCTGGCTGAGGATATAAAATAATACTTAAAATTCCCTTTAGAATAAATTATAGGAATATTTTTTTCAAATATCGTGAAATCATTGGGTGTCGCGATTTGGGTCCATCCAGAAGCGAGACGAGGTTATGTTAAAAAACACAAAAACACGTTTTCGAAACCTGAATTTTAAGACTTATAATCTAATAAACATTGTCGATTAGTGACATTCTTAAAGGTCACTTTAATGTGAGTTACTCCCTCAAACCTTTTAATAAGTTACTTTAATTTTCCCCTTAACTGCTATGATGATACAAACCGCCAACTAACACCTCCCACTAATCAAGTTCCTTCATCATCGAAAGACAATTTATCACCTGTTCCATTAACAAATGCAGTAACAGCCCATAAACAACTTGACTAGTAAGGTGACTGTAAGAGTTGGTATAACGATTCAGTTTCCCTACACCATTGTTCCCCCCATTTTCACGGTTGTTAGTCCCGTGGGGTCACCGTCAAAGTTCCACCTCGTTAAGTAACGCTCCGTTTGACGCGGCGTCGGATAATTCGCTAGTTCTTTTGGAAGAATTAATTTTGTTCGGTTGCGATTTGGGGGATTGGACTCGTTGATTGGTTGTTTTGTTCTTTGATGTCTTCCAGTTGTGAAGTTTTAGTGGGTTGTAATAATGTCCTGATCGATTTCGTACCCGGCAGTCATCACGCCAAACCCACTGTGCGCGACGTGTCTCGACGTGTTCCGTCCCCGCGTAGGCGTTTGTGTGATCCACGAATACTTTTTCCAAGTCTGGGTGTCTTTGTGCATGTGAATTATATGTTTGTGAAACCCCCGCGACACAAGGATTAAATTTCATAGTGCGGGATAAAAAAAGAAAAAAAGCACCTTTTTTTCTCCTATTCGTTTTTCGTAAATTTACATTTGAAATGATACAAAGTTTGCGACCATGATATTCTTTCAAATCAAGGATAATAGCTTACATACACAAACTAAAGAACTTACCACATAGGTATCTACTAAGATCGAACTTGATACCTAATAACAGTAATCACAATGAAGTCATAAATTGGATTTCAATTTAAAATTGTTCTCAAAATCAGTATACTAAAAACCAAGTAAAAATAAAAAAAAGCCTTTAGAAAATCAAGAATCCTATCACCGAATTCCTACCACCAAGTACTATAGCACAGCTGAAGTATTGTGGAATTGAGACATAGCACTAAACGGCGTAGAACGGCATCTCGCTGCCACACGCCGCTCGTCGCCAAAAGTGGTAGCAAGCCCCAAGACTTCATTAAAACAGTGTATATAAGTAAGGTAATTAATTTTGCTACACCAAGATTGAAAGTCTCGTCAAAGTTGAGAAATGTTGTAAACGGGACTTTTGACGTGATGTGAAGTAAAACTAGTTGTATTGTGCTAAGAGTTAATTTTCTTACGGTTTAACAGTTTCAAGTAGATTAACTTTAAGATTTTGTCTGGTAAAAATGGTTCTTAGGTTAAATATAAGACGAAGTTTTAGCGCTTCTTAGGTCCACACTTTCATTGAACATATATTTAAGTGACATTTAGAACATTAAAGCGTTTCTTTTAAATTTTATATTTATTTAAAGAAAAACTGCAGAGGCAGGTTAAACAATAGTAGGCATTTAAACAATAAACTACTAACCAAATACTATCATTTTTTTTGTGCTGGAATCGACCAAGCTTTTCTAAACATGAGGTATTCAAAATACCTTAACATAATAGGGCTAAAAATGTGCAGAAAAGCCTCAAAAAATCGACTCAAAATTTCCAGGCAATTAACCTTGTTTCATCACTTTCGTAGCTCAAAGTTGCAAACAAACAAGTAACTATGTCGGTCTATTGTGAACCGAGTTTCATCTAAAAATGTATTTCATTACTACAGCGGTTGCCCCAAATTGTTTTTAATAGTTTCCGGTGAGAGAAACCTGTGCTTTTACCACGAACCTCCAACGCAAGACTGTCGCTGTTACGGGAGCGAGACAGCGCTCTACGTTGCGTTGTGCCATCTCGCTCTTGTCATGCCAAGAGTAATATTTGAAGGTCACATAGTACAGGCCCAGGTTTGATTATTCAAAGGTTTGTTCTGAATCAAGGTATTTCCATAATCCGTTATTACGACGGCATTGTAGTGATTTGAAAGGTTTTCTTCACTTAAAAACGTTTCTGCGCATTAAGCAGTTTGTTATTGTGGACGATGTTTAGATAAATTATGATTTTGTTTAGTTTTCAGTTATAAAATGGTAATTAATGTGTCTAAGATAAACTGTACTGTTTTTGGGGTTCCATAAGTGGAATCTCGCATGAAAATATTTTTTGGTCATGTAAGTTTTTGAAAAGGCCTAGTTCAATTACAATTAAAAAGAATCTCAAATTTAATTAAAATTCAGAACCAAGACAAAACAAATGCAGTTCTAGTTTCTCTTCTTCTTCTTTTTGAGTCTATAGAACTTATCCCATGACATGAATATGCACGCGGTACTTAACACCACACCATTACAGACAAAGAAAACTCAATCGACTTATAATGAACCATGGTTAATAATTAATACCTAAACCACATTAACGTTTAATAAACTGTACAGATAACTTCTCGTCTGGTCCAAGAAATAGTCCATTCCTCTCGATATGACAGTCGTTGGGTTTCGGCGTGTTCGGAAGGGCTCTTAGTTCGTAGTTCATGATGATCGAAGCCAAGCCACATCGCACGGTTTGGTAGCCGAAGCGTTTACCTAGAAGAAATAAAATGAGATATTTAAAAGATTTGAGGTGGGAAAATATATAATAATTTATGGAAAGCTTTTACGCTGCAGAAGTAAACCATAAATTAGAAGGCAAAAAAAAATGTTCTGGACTAAGAAGTTGAGCCTTTTGAAATAAAAATTAAACAGCTTACAGCCACAATGGACAAATGAAATTGATGGAGACGTAAGTCGTAAATGTCGTACGTGTTTTCAAACAATCAATTAACTTGGCCTATCACGGTCCACTGCTGATCATAAGGCTTCCCCAAATTGCGTTTCTTGTCACAAGGAAATGTCGTTTCAATATATTTGAGCAATTTCTAAATCGCTATCGTTAAGAGGCACATTACACGTACATGTGCCATCCACACCAATTTAACCCTCAAAAAACTAAAGTAAACTCACCGATACATCCTCGAGGTCCCTCCCCGAACGGCATGAAAGTATAAGGGTTGATCTTCCTCTCATTCTCCGGGAGAAATCTATCAGGCTTGTATAATTGAGGTTCTGGAAAATGTTTCTCATCTTGCTGCATGCCCACAGCGTTCACGTAGACCACTGTCCCCTTAGGAATTGTCAGCTGATCGTGGATCTGGTAGTCTTGCGATGCTATGCGGTCCAGCCAGCCCATTGATGGGAATTTTCGAAGAGCCTCTATATAGGAATAGAGAGGGTATTAAAGTAGGAAACGTTGAACATAATATTGCCAGAGTCGTTTGCACATTGTTTGAGAGCATATTAAAATTGTGCCATTAGCCTGTGTGATTTCGCTTTACTGAGCGTGGTATATTTAACTAACTTAACTTTTATAAAATAGCACATGTCAACGTACATGTCTTTTAGAATATATTGAAACTTTTGAAAAATATTATATATTTTTTTCTTAAAAGTTCAATAATTATTTACTTCTATATTAAAATTCATAATACCTTTGATAACGCAGTTGATGTATGTCAGATCAGCGAGTGCTGTCGGGTCTAGATCCACGCCATCATTTTTTTGTTTTGCATCTACTAGCTCCTGATACAGTTTCTCCTAAAGACCATTAAAATATTAATCATTAGATACTAAAAAGTAATACGATTATGGCCCGATTTTTCAATCGTCAGATAACTTTTATCTGAGGAATAAATATGACATATTTTCCATACAAAAGCTGTCAAAACGTCAAATAAAAGTTATCTGGCGATTGAAAAATCGGCCCTTAGTCGTCTAAAAATCTTTATTTTCATATATAATAGATCTCAACTTAACGTTTGTCCTACGTTATGAAAATGTTTACAAAAATCTTAGTTTTCCGCATCTTTCTACAAGTACGCACCTAATTTAACGTGCTAATATCTGTGTTATAAGAAATCTTAGCAATTCCATCGGCTCCATCATCTTTACGTGCATAGTAAAATTCTATTTTAAAAGTATCAACACCCATCTTCACAATGAATCACCAGTATTATAATTCAAGTAAATATTTCCTTTAATGAACTCATCAATACATTAACGGTGTTAAAATTATTCATAGATTACCGCGTGAATACTGTAAGCGCATTAACATGTAAATGATGGTGCCACTGTTTAACCATCAACGATTACGTCACGTCGTGTAACAGAACTTTTGAAATTCTGACACGTATCTACTTATTCAAGAATCTGTTGACGCTTTTTGGGATGGATAATTCATTTACTTAAATTTTGAATACGAGTAATATATGTTATGTATTTTTCTGTGCCTCCATAGCAAGTTAAGCTGTCTTGACTATTGCATTTTGAAAGTTCTGTTTTCTAGATTTTATTTATAAAAAGGTACTTGGGATTTTTTTAAGCTAGGACATGATTGTACAATACTGCTTGACAGAGATATCGTTTCTTATGTTCCATAACTGAAAGTTAACTCAACTCAACGTCATCTAGTCTCAAACTAACCAAAGATTTTATAATGAGTACAAAACAACTAATATTTTACTTAATACATACATATTATACATGAAAATAAAGGAATATTAATTGATTCTCTCCAAATAGCAGTGCAAGTTTATACTTAGCTATGTTAATTAATTAATTTAATTACAAGTCTTTGCACTCCAGAAAATGGATATCAGTGGACCTACCGGCAACAAAATTTAGAAGATTTTTTCAACTGCCGACGAGACCCGCTCTATGCCGTGTCGTATTTACGAGTACAACTGTGACAGTACTATTTAAGAAGGGATGAGGTAACTAATTAAACAGATGTTCTATTACCTACAGGTAGGAGTCTAACATTCGAAGCGCCTGATGTTTTGATTCTGACCTATGATTATAGCACGTTTGATAACTAGAATAAAAACTGAGTCTAGGTGTCTTTGTGCATGTGACTCGAATGTTTGTGAAACACTCGCGGCACAAGGATAAAACAAAAGAGCGCGAGTCGTTTGTAAAAAAAAGAAACCCACGCAAAAACGTTCTCAAAAGCTAAAATAAATTAAATATTTACAGAAACATTCCAAGAAATAACTTAAAATAAGACTTAATTTCTTTACTTTCTAACTTGTTTAACTAATGATAAAGTCAAGTAATGCTTAGTTGTTTAATTAAATGTCAGATTGGTTTCGTGATAACACTTGATACAGGTCGCTGGCGGTCGGCCGAGATAAGGTTTGAGGATCGAAACAATTGACGTTTGATTTCTAATGGCGTCGACCAAACAATACATTTAAATTGTACAACAATTTATTTAGTGACAGTAATTATAATAGCTTTTAGTGTTCGAAGTAAGGAAAAGTTCTATACTCTTAAACTTTTTCTGCAAATGCAGAAATCAAATATACCTAGGAGAAATTCATTCTCAACTCAGCAATTTATAGAGTGAGACAATAGAGAAAAGCACCTGATTTTATTAATAGTTTAAGAAATATAAATTCCCTTATGAGATAAACATTCTCGATGATAAATCTGATAAGACTCGAAGCCAGGCCACAGAAAAGCCTTAGTAAGAGGATGGGAAAACGAAATGTCTTTGAATCTTAAGTACCTGACAAGAAGGATTCCATGCTAGTTCATATAGCGTCCACGTAAGAGTCACGCCAGAAGTGTCAAAGCCACCGAGAAGAAAGATGGCGGCTTGCGCAAGTAGAAGATCTTCACTGATTTCTGTTAATATCAATTATAATTATCATCAGAACCCCTTAGTCAGTACTGGGTAAAAGACTATGTTCTTAATAAATATTGATTATTAGTCTTTTTGTTGACTGACTTGTCAGTAACAATTGCAGCTCCCAATATGAAAGAGAATGTTCCTTATAAGGTTTTCGCTTGGTGGCCAAAAACCTTGGTGTCATTATTTCACAGGTTTTTGAATTATGAAAGTTTTGGACATTACCTTCATTGTCTGCAGCTGCCTCTTGCTTTAACTTTAACAGAGCATCAAGGAGGTCTCTACACTCCTTTACCTCTTTTTCGTAACCTCCTCTCTGTTCTATTATCGTACGGAATATATGCCGCAGCACTTCCACTGTGTCTTTGGGAAACAGTGAAAACCTGAAAAAAAAAATACAAATCTTAAAAACAAGGTGGTTCAGAAAGTCTGGACCGCATCGAAAAGATATATTTTTTCCCTGTTTGCCATGAAATTCTCTTGATTTACATGCAATCGAAAAGAATATGTTTCTCTTAAAAGCAAAACAAAAAGAAGGTCGAGTTCTGCTGAAAACAAAACAGCAACTCTCTGATCTAAGGATAAAATCATGATACCTATGTCTCACACTTACCTAAACACATCAACCAACTCAGGGTAAAAGAAAATACTAGACCAACACAAGCCTCTGTGAAGGTCGAAACTAGCGAACTCCTTTGTGATACGCCTCATCAGACTGTCACCAGTTTTCACAGTTTCACTGGTCACACCGAATGCAGCTTCGCCTATCACGTCCGTTGTGAAGTCTGAGCAAAGAGTCTGCGAAGATCATAATAGATGCAGTAACTTTAATGATTTTATGTAACTTAAGTCATTACATAAAAATAAGTAGGTAATAGTTTCTGATTTTATCTTTAAAATGTACAGCATTAAACTTGGATGCTTACAGAAATAATTACGCAAAATATGCGTGATATTATAGTTCGTTAAGTTAAAGATCTCGGTCCATTTGGATAATTCCACCATGTTTCTTGATCTATCTCCTGTCAGAGATCAAGTGCAGGAACCACACTTAATGTGCCTCCCGAAATACGAAATCTCATAGACTTCCATTTCCAAGACTTTTCGTCTGCATTCGTTGTGAAAGCGATTCGTCGCTTTACGAAGTGTGTATTTCAAAAGCAACAATAGGCCGCAAGGTTTAGTAAACAGTAACATCTTCAATTAGATTCGTACCCTTAAATTAATAGTATCTTCATTATACATGTCCTCTTTAATCCTCATGACTAAGTCGTTGCATTTCGTCGTCAGAAGACCGTGTAGACTTCGCAACTTCGCTGCTGTGAATAATGTCGTTAATCGTCGCCTTAAAAATGACCAAAGAGGATCCTAGAAAGAAGAATTTAAATTGTATAGCAATTGGATAAATGTGTCAAACTGTTTAAATATGAAAAGAAAAGATCTAAATCGAACACATAAGTTCACACAAAAGAGTCGAGGATACATATTAACACCCAAAAGTTAATTATAGTAAATTGACTCTTATTTCAACAACGCAAAGAACATATTTCTTTAATATTTCTGATAGAGACATTGTTATCTCTTTATATCCTAAGTACTCATGGTTTCCTTATGGTAATTACACATAGACATCAACTTAAATGCTAATTGAATAACATAAATATTTAACACAAATACTAATCACTAACTCACATGGCTCAACACACATCTGCCTACATTTGTAACTAAACAAACGCACTTACATTTACAGTGAATATATTAAGTGCACCAATAGGATCAGTTTTGCCAGAACTCAGGAATCTGTTCCTGAAGATATCATGGTCCTTCACCAGTACTCTCCTCGCTATGTCCGGACAGTTGATCACGAGAGCTTGTCTCCAGAATACCCACATGCCGACGTAAGGGGACTTGAACTCATTGTACACTTGTTTCATCCAAACTGCCTGGTGAGTAAGAGAGGTAAAGGTTTACGACAAAGTTAAGATTAGGTACTAAGTCTCTTATAATTTGTGAAGTTTATATGTTTAACTTTCTAATCCTTTCATTGACTTTAATAAACTCGTAAAAAAAACGTGTAAAAACCTAATAGATTTGAAAAAATCTTAAGACCCATTTTTTAAACGTCACTCCATTAAAATTTTATCAAAATCGTTCCAGACGTTTTTATAGTTGCAAATTGCATTGTCATCGGGTATGAAACTGCACTGAAAATTATAAGCTTATTGGGAAGTGCCTCAAAATTGAGTTGCAAAAATCCTACCGGCATGACAAACAAAGCAAGAATAGTGAGTGTATAAAAACGTGGGAAAAATTTATCAGCTGATGAGCACAGGTCTCTTCCCGTATAAAAAATGTTTGAGAACTGATCACCACGCTAACTCCCTGCGGGCGTGATGGGATATAATTATTAAAACATACATATAGCTTTGAAAAAGTCACATTGTAACCCTGCCTACGTTTTAATCGAACCTGCACCTCGTTCATACCATTCCATGCAACCGCAAGGCCACAACGTCGTAAAAATAAATATGCAACAAAATTACTTACAGGGTTTTGACGTTGCAAAAACGTGAGACTTCCCATTATAAAATGTGGGGGGTTATGGGGAACTTTCCTGTCCCGCCAAAATTTCCTCACTCGGTTCCATTTCACCAAAAACCAAGACAATAAGAACAAGAACACTACACAAATTAATATGAACAACATTGTTCGAGATCTTCACCTACGAGATGAATTAATATACTGATTGCTTGCGACTGTTGATAAATTATTTATACTGTATTTAATGTTTGAGTATATAATAGTAGGTACGGAGGTAGGAAAATCTCAATTGCAAATACGGTACTAGTAGGAACGGGATTCCGCAACAGACTTTGTAATATAAGAAAACATGTAATAACTATTTGCTTACCTATGTACCACAATAAAGAATTTTGTATTTGTATTTGTAAGTCCGTCTGTCGAATGCCTGTATCTCAAAATCCGTTGCAGCTAGAAAACTGAAATTTTCACGGAATATTATTTCTATTGGTGCTATAACAACAAATAAAAAAAACATAATAGAAGCAACGATGTGTCGACATAAATTTGATTGGTAGCCATTTTCTTTTGAAAACTGTTTTTTTATTATTTTTTGTATATATTCATGCAGACGCATGTTTTGCCTGATTCACCCGACTATATGTTGTTTAAATTCATAGATTAGGCATGTCTGTCTATAATATTTTAACTCGTGGACGGTCCACGGGAACTCGGGGCTAAACTACGACCGCATAAGTTGATCGATCACAGCTATGATTAAAAACGTTTGGTTTTGAGGGCTAATATGGGCGGAAAGCGTGAGACTTTAACTTTCTCACCCAGAGGTGAAAACCACCGGTTAAAGATTGAAAATGACAGTCCATCAGTCATAGGGTACCATCTGTGACAAAACGAGGGCCTCCGTGTTTTAGAAGACACGGTAATTTATGGGTCCTGTCTATTATTTACACATCTTCACAGTCATTATGGGCAGTCAGAAGATAGAAATACTGACAACCATTCTGAGTACGGGGTATCGTGTTGCCCAGGTCATTGGGTGTAGGAGGTCATATAGGCAGTCGCTCCTTGTAAAACACTGGGACTTAACTGCATCTGGTTAGACTAGAAGCCGACCCTAACATAGTTGGGAAATGGCTGAGATGATTATGATGTTTTCAGAGCTCGTTTTTTAATAAGTTACTTTATGTTGGATAAATGTAATATTCCACCAATTTGAGAACTAGTAATGTTTTGGAAATTACATCACAATTTTGATTATTATTTTCATAATATGCACTATCGATAACTTTAGTAATTATCAACAAGTGTCAAGGTTAACATGACTTGTCTTTTTACTTATGATCTGAGTTAAAAATAGTCACAAGCATTTAATCAAACTAAGTTAGGTAAAAAGATAAAACTCATTCTAATTAACCGACTTTCAGGTATCGTGATAGCTAGGAAGATGAAATTTTCACAATCTTTGGCATTACTATAAGATCGATTGTAAAGGTGGATGACAATTTAATTTGTAACCCAACAGAATTGTTCGTCCTTAGCCTATTTTTGAGGAAACCGCAGTTTCTTGAATCCGACTCTCACTTCTTTTATTTTATTTGGAGTACATACTTCGTGTAGTACTTGTTATTTATTACTAGCCTGGAATGTCCCACTGCTGGGCAAAGGCCTCCTCACTCTTCTTTCACTTGTCTCTGTCACGAGCCGCGAGTGACCAGTTCGGAAAGAACGAATCCAGGTCATCCCGCCATCTCCGTCTGGGTCTGCCTCGCTGACGTCGGTTTTGTGTCGGTGTAGTACTTATTGTAGCAAAATCTTCTATCTTTTCTTTTAAGATAATAATCACATTCGCGTAGTTTAATTGAAAAAACGTAACAAAACCACTCACATTTGCATTTAAAATATTCCTTAAGGATCACGCAAGCTAATTTGAAAATGCATTTATTCCTCTACCTCACCTATATCAAAAATATCGTGATATCCCAAAATTATTGAACCCTAATCAAGTTATTAGTTAATTTGTTGAAACCACATACCGAGGCTATCGAATAGCGAGTGTGCTGTGATCAGAAGCCGCATTCCAAATTTAATTAACCGTGTACTACATAATCCAGTTATCTTGGTATATAATGTGTCTGTGTGTGCCGTGTATGTATATCATCCTACTAATATCCCTCCTACTTATAAACGTGAAAGTTTGTATGTGTGCGTGTATGGATATTTGTTCCTCTTCCAAAAACCAGCACGAATTAAGACGAAACTTTCGACACAGATAGTTTCAATAAGGAATAACACATAAAGTTCTATACCGATTTTATGTTCCCTTGGAAATTTAGGATCATTTTCGATTTAATAGGCAGTAGACTGCATCTAGTAGGATCATATTTATGATGTGGTTAACATCTGATTGCGTTTTCTGCCAATGATCCAGCTGTTGCTTAAAGATACACATACAAATATTTTTTTTTCTGATAATAGGGATGATGAAATTTTTGTTTTCAGTGTCTCTCTTGTAGTGTTATGCATATCTAATAATGGATACGTATTTTTCTTTTGTCCCGCAAACAAATTGTGTCTAACATTTTTAATTATCCAACTGAGAGACTTAATTGATTTTAACTTTATGTACTCAGTTCATTCAGGAAATTGCTCAGAGGTTTAACGGAGAGTTCGGGTTGTTTTTCATAAACAGCGTTCCTAATCTGTGCTAATTGTTACCAAGGAAGTGATTTTGGTAAAGTAATCATTTGTCGTGATCGTTATCATCCGTTTAGCCTTTTCCCAATGCGTGCCCCTAAGTACCAGCTTACCTGAACCCTCAACTCAGTTACTACAGACTTTCTGGCATCTAAGTACCCTTAGCGACTGTCAAAGATGTTTTTATTAAATGACAACCGGGACTCACACTCTAACGTGCCTTCCGGAACACAGACTAACTTGTTTTGACATAGATGGTACCCTATCTACGGACCAACCGTATCAAACTTAGCCCAGTAGAAGGAAGAAGTAAAATTCTCACCTTTTCAAACGTTAAATGTTTCCCATACAAAAAGACATAACTCAATACACTACAATCTGATCCAAACTCCTTTCTCGTACTCAACTACCTACATCTAAATTCCAATCTAGATGACCAAGCTCTTGCAATCTAAACTGTTATTACTGGTAATTCAGTGCACAGCTAAACCAATTAGTTCAGCTATTCGCCGTCAATTACAACACTAGTGGCGCTAGTTTCGCGGTACCAATATGCACAAATCAATTTAACGGCTATTGACTTGGTATTCGAGGTGAATATCTTAACATATTATAGTGTTTTTTAGGGATTTTTTTAAACATAATATTAGGTACGTTTATGCTGTTGTCAGCTTGGTGAGTGGAATTAAAAGAGTTGATAGCCCCTGAATTTTCTCCGACGTTTCTTTCCAGGGTACTTAATCAGAAATGTAAAACTGATGACGACTATCTATACTATAATTGCAGATTTTTTTTTTCAATGTCTTTCAGCTGAGATACTACATAACACAATTTAGAATACTGTTTCCTAAATTGTAGTTTTATGTAGAAAAACGTATTTAGCTAAATTCTTAAGCTTAGATGCTAAAATTTAAATACTATATTGTAAAATAGTTGTAAATGAAATGTGACATATATGATATTGTATTTTTTTTTTGTCATATCATACTCGGTAGGAAGCAATAATTTCTAGATGTATTTAATACCAGCTGTTGCCCGTCTGCTACAGATCGAAAATGATCCCACGGGAAATTTAAACCGGGATAAAAACTATCCTATGTGTCTATCCTGGTTTTAAACTATCTGAGTACAAAGTTTCGTCTAAATCAGTCGTTGGTTTTTGCGTTAAAGAGGAACAAACATCCATACATACAAACTATCGCGTGTATAATATTAAATAAGATTATAGTATTAATAAATTCAATTATGATTAGGACCTAATCATTGGCAACATTTGAACCGGCTTCCCTCAAATTACCAACGTCACTCAAATCAAATTGGCGCGAAATTGCTGCGCAAATGCTCCGGCCACCATTAACCTCTTGATTGTTAAGCTTTAATCTAACACAGTACCACTGTTGATACCCACCAATTAGATGAAACTTATTTAATAAATAATTTGGCATGTTAACTTTCGTGATTTTTTCGTGCGTCCGGTAAAGTATAATCTATACTCTATACTAATATATAAAGCTGAAGACTTTGTTTGTTTGTTTGTTTGAACGCGCTAATCTCAGGAACTACTCGTCCAAATTTAAAAATTATTTTTGTGTTGAATAGACCCTTCATCGAGGAAGGCTTTAGGCTATAAACCATCACGCTGCGACTAATAGGAGCGAAGATACAATGGAAAATGTGAAAAAAACAGGGCAGGTATAACTCATAACTTACGAGTATATCTTCTACCACGGGGACGAAGTCGCGGGCAACAGCTAGTTTATTATAAACTGAACACTTTTAAGAAGAACAATACGTCTTCTTAAAAGTGTGTGTGTGTGTGTGCGTGTTTGTTTGTTACCTCTTCATGCCCAAAGAGCTGGATCGCTTTTCATGAAAAACGTAATGGATGTAACTGACAGGCTGAACAAATAGATAGGCTAATTTAATAAGACTTTGTTGGAAGGTGTTTTTGCAGCTATAATTTTCGACTATTTTATTCGTCCTGGAAAAATCAACCACATAATCCAGCTGAGACCTGCCTAGGTAGATGTCTTTCTGTTTTATAAGAATTGCAATTCTGTCAATATTATTCTGAATACTGTACTTGTGTATACTATGTAATACATACGTACGTCGTACCTACATGTAACTGTAATGAAATATCTATTACCGGGTTAAAGGGATGTGATTTACCGAACTCGACTGTTACAAACAACCATTAATCAATCCTTTCAAAAGTATCTTATACATGAAAATGTTAGGTCTTGTATTATTTTCTCCGAGCAACAAAGAGCGCATTGTTTGTCATCCGACAAGTCCTTAGCCACCTAATCTAGACACGCTGACACATAAATAAATTGAAATGTCTGCCTGTGATTTTAAAATAAATCGTTGTACCGGATACGTTTGTGTAATACTTGTTCTCTGGTTGTGTGAAAACCAACGGAACTGAAGAATTAATGTCTGATGACAAAATACTGATCTGATGACTTTTTACACGACTGCATTAATGGTTGTGATGTCATAATTCAGTCATTTATTTCTTAAGAAAAAAAAACCCCGTATTTTGACCACATTGAGTAACATAGACTAAATTTTATAACAATAAATAAACAATTGTAGCCTTTTTCACACATGGTCACAATAAAATTCCAGTGCTTATTTTCTCATTATTTTTGTCCTTTTTTCAATTTGTAGGTAGGAATTGTGAATAACATTATTTATTATACTCAATGAAACTACCAAATATTAAAAGAAGAATGCGGCAAGTGAATATCAAAGGATAATATTTGCATCAAAATGAAGTTCAAAAGTATATTGAAATACAAAACGCTTTCAATAAGGATCACACCTGAGCGAGCCAGAATTTTAATAATGTCGTGTCGACGAAACCGTTGCGACAGTGACATTTTAGACTATACCTAGATATTCAAAATATTCTATCGAAGTAGGTAACTGCGTCTAGATGCATTTGTTAAAGTATAGCTAAATAGGCAATTCATGTAATTGCCTACCCACTTAATTAAGTAAAAAATGTGTCCTCGGGTTATTTGGAATTGTAGCATTGCGTTGTATTTTTCCATCTATCCAGCGGACGATTCTAGTTTCTCATAATTGACCATTTCAATACAAATAATATTTGTATTGACATGGACCAATTACTCACCTTTAAATTTAAAGCAGACCAGCATTCGCAACAACCTACAGGAATTACCATCTCTGATTATAACTACCTTACTTAAGATAAGAGGGTATAGAATAAACGCCCAGACCTTCGTTTAGAAACGAACACACCAAAAAATTTCAGAGCGTCTTCCAACGAGGAAATATGCTGGGACATGATGCGAAGAGCAGTTTTCGCCTCTATCTATGACCATGGCCAAATTTACAAGACTGCAAAAATGAGAAGACGACAAAAATCTATGTTACTTTCTCGTATATCGATCACAAAAAAACTGTGTATGTATGCGATTCCCTTACAAATAAACAGACTAAATCTGTAAGATAGTTTGTTAACATTCATGTCAAGACACTAAAGGCTTAGCATAAGCTGATTATTTTTCCCGCATTCTTCCCAAGAAAATTCTAATTCTATAAAATGAAAAGCTGGAGTCATTACTTATGCAACGTCGCAATATTTCATTCTTTATTTTAGCTGCTTTTTATTTATGTCATGAAGAAAGCTGATTTTCTTGAGTTTACTGCGTTTTTTTTTATCTTGAAGTGAATAAATAATTTATTTTCTTAGAATATTTATTCTACACGTCTCTGAAAGGTGTTGAATATGTTAGTTTACTTTAGCTACACATTTTTATAAGTATATACCCCTACACACTAACACATTAACATTTTTAAGTTACCTATCCAAAGGGTAAAAAGTGAACCTTATTATAGTCAATTTAAATTTAAGTTAGAGTACCTACCTAAATATATTTTTTATCCTATTCGAAGAAAAATCCTAAACAAGAACAAAACTCTTTCATTATAAAGGTTTGATAAAACTCCAAATCCAAAGAGTTAAATTATATTTTGTCGTGATCTGTCTCTCAGGAAATTAATTTCCTTTGTAACAGACAAAGCGCAATATTGTAACGCACACCCAGTGTTTCAATTTTGGATTAAATTGTATAATGTTGAGTGAAGGTTCTTTTCTTATTATTTTTTAAACCTTTGGCGAATGTACCTACTGTTTGATTGATTTATTTGGCAATCTCAGCAAAGGCTAAAACCATTTAACTGTGATTTTTTTATTAATGAATTGAAATAGCAATCTAGCGTCTTCTTTTTTATATTATGCCCAGAAGTTCGGTAGGCACTACTAATATTCAATACTTTTTTGAAAAAGACAAATAAATTGTATTCATATAAAAACTTCAACAATACCAATACGAAATGTCTGTCGTACAATGGTAATAATATACTCCCAAAAATAATTTTGATAAAAGCTTCCGCACTATTCAAAGTTTGGCGTTATTTCATATCATTATGACCCAAATTGGACAAGCGAATGTCGTAAATACATAGTTCTTCTTCATATTAATATATACTATGTTATCTATTATATATGTCAGATTTTGCACAATACATTTAACATCAATGTCGTCAATAACCAATTATAATTATTATATTTATACGAAAATAAACATATTTAATGTATTATTATGGTAGGTAGATGAAAGCTAAATAATTAAACATAATAGGGAATTATAATTTGCAATGAGGTAGATTAATTTATTTAAGTGTACTAGTTATGCAAACACGTTTTTATTACATTCCACAAGTGGGCACTCACGTGGTAAAACTCATAAATAACGTAAACAAATGTGAACTTGGCCAGCCTGGGCCTGAGGGCTTGGTCTACTATTATTTATTAACTTTATTGAATACTTTTCCTAATTGAATTTACTTCTTAAGTGATTTTTGGTAAGATCAATCAGCATGTCCACCAACACAGATTAAAAATCACGTGAAAAGAAACGTCAAAAACGAAACTGTCAAATAAAAACAAAATTTGCTTTGTTTGAGTTGTTACAAATTGTTTGAATAAAAAATTTAAAGTGTTACAAAAACATAACCAATAAATAAAAACAAGGGAACACAAGTTTGCCATGTCCAAAAGTGAAATCCTCTACGTGAAGGGGATGAATATTGTGGGTGGTTGAATAAAACCTTCGTGGTTAAAACTGAAAGAGATTTCGCTAGTTATTTTATAGCTTTTTTTATTGTTTTAGTCTGAATCTGAGGGGGATGATGATGATCCATGGGACGACAAGAAGCTTAACGATGCGTATGACAAAGCTGTGAGGATCGCTAATGTCGAAGTAGCCAAACGCGTGGCTATGTCCACAAATACCCCTAGTACGACTACTGAACGTGAGTTGAAAAAATGCTCTGAAATTACCTATTTTCCCTTATGTTTACAATAATCCAGGTTCAAAACCAAGCTTAATTTGAAGTCTGATTTACGAAGTGACAAGATTTTTTGTTCCTGAAAATCATTCAACATAATTTATTTTCTTTCTGGGACTAATCAGGTGTTACCCTTACATAATAAACTTACTTAGATGGTAGGCTGCTATGAGTTCATTTTCTTATATCTATATATTTTAATGGCTACATGTAGGTACACATTTACATAAACTTGTTTTCAATTTATGATTATATAAACCATAAATATAATAACAAATCTCTATTTCAAGTCATATCCTACACGAACACATCACAATTTTCCATGGTTTGGGTCCTGGGAACATCCCACGTCATAGGCAATAGTCAGGAAATCCCCATACCCTATCAATGTTACACACAATTCTAACTGCCGACTATGAACTCTCCACAGCTGTGTTTTTTTCCAAAAAAGACAAATCCTCTACCAAATCGTATTCTGCAAAGAAGAAGGAATCAGCTCAAAACATGAACCACAACGTGAAAACAAATGAAACTCTGAAGGAAATAAAATGGAAGCCTGGCATGCCTTGCCGATTGGTGTACATGGAGGATGGAATGGAGTATGAAGCAGTATTCATAAGAAGTATTGAAAATGACGAGTGCATAGTCAAATATCTAGGTGAGGTCTTTTTTGTAACATTTCCTGTTAAGTAAAGATAGAATTTACAGAATTTTTTCTGTGTATAGATTCAGTAGTAACTAAGATACACTATGAGTAAAATTTGCATTGTTGATGTTTCCTTGTAACTTGATGTTCCTTTTTGATTATTAAATAGATGCACACTGACTTTGACACATACAACATCATAATGCTTAATTACTTCCATTTTATTCTATAACTTACTCAGCTCTCTTTCTCTTCATTAATCTCCAATATAATTAACTTTTAATGATATTTGCCAATACAGAATTACAACCTATGTATTTCCTAATTTCAGGTTATGAAACCCAAGAGATAGTCCAAATTGATGTTTTAAAGCCTTCAATGGGCAAGGAAGCCAGGACTCGCCAGATTAAGGAAGCAAGACGTGAACAGACTGAAGATAGCTTTGACAGTCAGTCACCTAACTTGGAAGCGATGGAGACCAGTGATAGAGTCATGAGTCCTGATAGCGTGGGTAGGTAATTTTATAACTAAGATAGATATAGTATTGTATAACCAGCCTTGCCCCAATGTTGGGCAGTACTTTCTTCAGTAATTCAAAGGTTAGAGGCATAGTACACCATGCTAGTACACTTTGGTACAAGGGCTGTGCTTGTACCATCTAGTATCTGGGGTTCTTTTAGATTCTAGGTTTCCTTCTGACCCTGCCTGGGTAGTGGGATTGTTTGGATGGGTTACCATGGCCCCGGTACACAAAGGGCAAATGAAGGCACATGGTCAGGTTTTAGCCAACAGAAATCTGATATACCTCAACTCAAGCTCGGCCCAAAGCAGGTGTCATTTGGTGATTTCTCATAAAAAAAAAGGTTTCCTTCCAATGTTTTTCTGCATGATTTGTCAATTATTTGAATAATATTTAGTATTTGAATAAAGGAAATCTTATAAATGGTACATTGTGGCACTTTTTGCAATGATTCAAGACAGAAATAGACTAAATTATTGGAAACTTGTAAGTGAGTCATTAAGACAAATATTACAGTTATTTTGTAATTTTTATATTTGGTAAGTTTTTTATGAAGCAAAAAAAGTTGATTGTGACAAGTTGTGACAAGAAGTGACGAAATCCCTTCATAACATGGTGACTTCGACTATAAGTGAATACATAATTAATGTACAATTTAATAGATGTTAATTACCAATGTTACTAATTACAGATAGATCATCGCAGAGACGAAAGAAATCGTCAAAGAAGAAGAAGAATCAGTCGCGACATTTCCATGTGACTGGCGGTTTTGATCTGCCAGAGATGCCTCCAATGCCGAATTTATCGATGTTGAGAAATGTATGTACTTTATTTATTTTACTGCCCTCTCAAGCTTTAAATTCCACTAGATGATGTAAGTATTAGTCGTACAGAGTTCCACACTAATATGTTAATTATGTTATTCTAATTTATTGTGGTTATAGCAGTAACAGAGCAGAGGACTTTCTGGCTAAGCTGTAAATGGGTTGAGGTCAGATAGGCAGTTGGTCCTTGTATAAAACTGGTACTTAGCTGAATCCAGCTAGACTGGGAGACGACCCCAACATAGTTGGGAAAAGTCTAGGATGATGTTGAGCATTATCTTCTATATTTATATAAAAATGAATTGCTATTCGTTAGTCTCGCTATAACTTGAAAACGGCTGAACCTATTTGGCTTATTTTAGACTTGAAATATTCTTGGAAGTTCAGGGAAGGTTAAAATTAAACTATGATAAAATACGGATAGTTTAGACCGCTCCATATTATCGACTGTTAGGCGGTATATAGTTCGCCGGGACAGCCAGTACCCTATAAAAGTTCTAACAAAAGTCTTTTCTTGAGAGCATGTCGAAAATAATATTCATTACGATTTCTGACATCTTTCTTAACATTCCAGCAGCTAGGCACCGGGGAGATGCCGATGCCGCCTCCCCCGATGAACTTCTCGTCTCTCGACAGATCGGACTCTGAGGAGCAAGCGATCTCCTCCATGCTGCTCAGCTGGTACATGAGCGGGTATTATACTGGACTCTATCAAGGACTTAAAAGGTAACTCTTAAGTGAGATATTTCCCTCCTACTAATTTGATTTTTGGTTGTTGGCACATCTTCATGTAAGTCAACCTAATGAAAACTGATCACTTTTATAATTACTTTCTCGAGCAAGATTCATATAGAAAAGATGCATCGGTAACTCTTGATCCGTTGCATGCTTGTTAGCGCATGTTTTCGGGCTAACCGGAGCCCGGCTACGAAACTAGTAGGTAATCATTGAGGAAACCATTTCATCTCTTAAGACTGATCACGATTGCTTATATGGTCACTATATTTAACAATTACACATTTAATTGGTTGTAGTTTCACCTCTGTCCCCTTGTCTGCCTGTTTGTTGGTGTGTAATTAACCTTGCAAGTTGAAATTAGTAGACTTCACGATTTTCGAGTGAGTGAATATTAACACTCATTTTTCTTACTCTTTCTGTTCCAGGGCTAAAGAAAGTCGCAGGAACATCTAGTAACATAAGTGTGAGTTGATGAATGAGATATTAAATAAAAAGGTTACATTTATTTTATTTTATTTTTATTTTTTAGTCTCACATAAAATGAACTACAGTAAAAATAGCAAATGTTACCAGTTAAAAGAAAAGATAATAAATAAATTTATGCCTCCTGATTTATATGTAAACACTATGTACAAATATACATTTTGTTACGCTTTTTATTTTCGGTTTGTTTTTTTTTATTTATTTTAGTACTAATATCAGATTGGTGGGTTTAATTTTAACTTAACTTACTCATTTGTAATCCAATTGTATGTTTCGTATGTGCGAGTTTTTTATTTATATCGGATTTTGTCGAAAAATTAAAGAAAAATAATTTATAAATAACAATTATAAAAAATACAGATCTTTTAGACTTTTCACGTTAAATATTTCGAAAATGTATACAGTAGAGCTTTAATAAAATTTGAAGTTGTTTAATAAAGGCGATGTAGCGAAGTTATAATCTCTTTTAATATATTTGACTGCAGAAAAAGAAGATATCTCGTCAAAAAAAATTCGTCGTCAATTCTTGACTTTATAATCGATTTTTCTTTTCTATACCTAATCGATTATTCGTGTATCTCTTATGTAACCTTGCGAGTGATTTTCAATCAATTTAATATTTCTGTTCAGTGAGTATTTTAAATATTTATTATGTTGACAAACCACTTGCAATTTTGATAGTTTAAACTGCTAATTTACGTCTCCACAGCTTAGTAATTATTCTAATTAACGCTTGAGAAACAAGCAACTTTTAGAGCTCATGAAAATAAAAACTTTTTGACTAAGTATTTTAGTAAAATCTAATTGGGATTGTTTTATCATTTTTGAATAACAAATCGCTTCTTACAATCAAAATAACATATTAACTGATTTAATACGATTTTAAGATAATGCCGATAGTAACTACAAGTCACATACTGATAATAATCGATTCATAACAACACTAGAATCGACTAATTAAACACTTACTAAGCAATGGAAACGTAAATTAATACATTCTATTTCACCCGCGAAAAAAAGGCAAGAAAAATTTCTAGATCTCTTAAATAAACTAATTAAAATAAAAACATGGCAATTTAAACATAAACTAAAGAAACAATATTTACAGTTACCACAATATACAAAAAGAACAAGTATGTTATAGGCTTATTATGGCCTTTGAGTTAAAGATAACAGCGTAAGCTGAATGCCGGCGATGTCTTCGTCTTGAGACGAAAAAACAAAAACAAATCTTGATAAAATTATTTAAATGTCGAAATATGGTCGTAAGCTGAAATGTACCTTATTTCAGACGGTATAAAGTTGATTGTCGCTGTTAGTTGTTGCATTGGTACAAATGTTTGACAAACTAAGGTTAGGCTTACGAATTCCAAATTCCTCAGTATCTCAAGACGAATACATCGCTACTATAAATTAATTCATAAATCTCATACGTTTCAATCACTCACACAAACTCCCACCCTTTGGGACAAACATTTGCGATAACATTCGTGTTACAATGACGTCACAATTTGACATCTTACTGTGTAATATTTGTACGTCACGTACATGTTACGTCATAGAAGAAAAACTATAAAGCAAGGAATATACTTAAGATTTTTTTCATTCATATGAAAACGAGTCCACTGAATTCTCTGCGTGTGATCAATGAATTTTTAGTTTTACTACTGAGTGGCAATCATAATCGTCTAAACTATGGTATAAAATTTGTAACTCTTCTCATCTATGTTGCGATTTTTCATTCGATGTAGCTAGGTGACAGCTCCAACCATTCTTTTAATGTTGTAAGGGGTTAACTAAACTTTTTAGTTGCGAAATTATATTTTAGTCTATCTGTAAAAAATCACAGTACCGAAAAAAGGCCTCATCCAAAAGCAGGTTTTATCTCGGTTAATAAAATGCCTTTTGGTTATATTAGACCGCGTTTAAACCAAACGTATGTCACGTACGGCAGTGAGCTGGGAGTTACCCATAACGCAGTTTACACATATTCACTTTTTCTTTCACACCTAACCGATACGCCATACTTAGTCTTTACGCCACACGTAATGACTAGATCAAAGCTGATGAGCGATTTTTAATATCATAACTGTTTTAAACGTCATGACTAAGAGACTCAGTCTAGTACAAGCCTGTCCCCTTGAAATTATACCTCTGTAATAAAAAAAACTCATGATTTAGAGCCTCGGTCGTTCAAATACAAAACTTGTCTCGCATAATTTCCATTCAACTCAATTTTAAAAAGCCCCTAATACTTAGCTCTGTATCATTCAAAGCCTAACCCCAAGCTGACTGCTTAGATCTATATAGACATAAACCGTCTTTTCTTGTATAGGTATATATATCCCTTGTTTTATAGTTCCTTCTATAATTTCTTGACTCGAGATCCTAGCACGGTGTGTTCACACAAGCGTGCTGAGTTCGTGTGTATCGTGACTCAGGTCGATGGTGGCGGGCGGCACGCCCGGCGTGGCCGCGCCCTCACCCGGCGGCGTGCTCGTAGGCGGCCTGAAGACAATACAACATAGATTTAAATTAAAGTATAAAAGTAATATCGTCCACATCTTGTGGATAGTTTCCAGCAACTGGTAGATTTTCGTTATTATTTGGGGACGAAGGAGTTACGAACCGTGGTCAGCATATTCATGTGTTTTTAAAGACTCCCGCAGTAAGGTAATTTAATGCTTGTGTCGCGGGGTGTTTCACGAACATTCGAGTCACATGCACGATGACACCCAGAGTCTGGACATGGATTCGTTGATCACACAAACTCTAGTCCTACTCGGGGATCGAACGCGAGAATTTCCGCGCATCGGATTTGGTTTAGTAACCTCCATCACTCAGCTATCTGTCTCTGGCTCTCTCATCTCTGGCTTTTTACTGAATAGTCTGACGATCCCGAGTAATAAACGTGGATCTTCTTTTTGTATCCACGTTTGATCTATCTGATCTAGCCGAGAAACGGGAAACTAGTCAAATTGTTTGCACTTTGAACCTAAAAAAATGTCGTCCTCAATAATATTAGGATACCCAGAGTATGGGACATCCTAATACTATTATTAAGACTGGCACAGGACCGTAGAAATTGGCAAGAGAAAGGGGACTGCTTTGCCCAGCAATGGGAGGACAAAGAATGTGGATGATGATACCTTACCTTATAATATAAGGCCCTCCTTGCTGCAACAACGTAATAGGATGAGTATAAGGGGCTCCAGCCTGCATGCTATGAAAACTCAAGTTTCCCATCCCCGTATTATTTAAATGGCCGTTCCCCATTATGACTCCGTTCGAAGTATTTAAGTTCGGCGTTGCGGCCACTTCTTGGGTTCGAAATGCCTTGACGAGGTTCGTTTTTTCTTTTTGCCATACGAAGACGTTATGGACCATAGCGCAGCCGCAGAAGATGATGCCGACGCCGATGAATACTGACGTCACTATTGCTGGCGTTGAGTGGAACTGGATGAAGGTATAGAGTATTATGCCTGGAAATAGAAATGCTTTGTGTTATAAATTACTTTTATTGTTGTCGTCAATTGGTTGCAGTCTATACTACATATACGGCGTGACGCTACAATGGTGACGTTAATGATGTCTAATTATTATTGAAAACGTATCTTTTGAGTGACTAAGGGCCGATTTTTCAATCGCCAGATAACTTTTATCTGACGAATAAATATGGCCGTTTGACACATTTTCTATACAAAAACTGACAAAACGACAAACATATTCGCCAGATAAAAGTTATCTGACGATTGACAAATCGGCCCTAAATAAAATATATGTTGGTTTTCAATTCACCCTTTTTCGTAAGTATCAGATGACTTGGGGAGATTTTCTCCAGCTGAGGAACAGTATGAGCACTATGAGCTAATATAGCTATGTACCCTGTAGTTTTTAGTTTCTTACTAGTGAATAACATTTTTTTTCTAGATATGAAAATGAAACACCATTGCCAAAAAAAGGAATAAGCAAAAGCTGAAGTCTAGATGTTTTGAATGAAACGTAGTAAATTTATTTTACTCTAAATAAAACATGGCAATTTCACATAGAAATAAAACTAACTAGAAAATTAATCAAACACATACCTATCGATACTAAACTAATACGATTTAATTCGCTCTGACACCGTGGGAAATACTGTCCTTCTTTTTCAAGAGCGCCCTACACACGGTTTAATTAAATGAACATAATGGTTTGTACTAACCTGTTAAAAATACCGGTATTGATATAAAGAACCCGCCGACAGCGCATACCCTTGTGATGGCCGACTTCTGCAGGTATTTATTTGATCTGAAATCAAAGGATGTGGTGTTTAGAATGGAAAATTATATTAATAATATTGTTCTGGAGATATGTCAGTAGAATTGTGAATGGTTGCCAAAGTCCTGAGGAAAAACATGAAAATCTCCTTTTCAAAATCGGTTGTAAAACGTGATTATTCAAACTGATTATTTTCCTATATTTGAACGTTTAGTAATAGACAGACTAACAATACGTTAACAATGTGCGATGTTACGTAGGATCAATTTGTCCCCACCTAAATTCGATAGATTTCAGTTTTGGTACGTAAACGTGCAGAAAAAAGGAACCTGTGGCCAACGCTGGACCTTGAAGGATTATGTTCAATATGATTGCAAAAGTTGCAGTACAATTTGCTCTTAAGCAAACTGACGAAATTGTTTCTCAAAGTAAAGCAGTCCTCACCTTTTAAGGACTACCCTACTTTCCCGACCCATGTCAATCAAGTAGGAAAAGACGACGAAATAATTTCATTTAAATCCAAAACAAAATCATTATGTTAAAACAAAAATAATTTTAATCGATTCTATATTGAAACAACTCGATATTAATCGGAACTCGTTTAAAAGCGAACGACGTAACGGGCCAGCACCTGCCGATTGACTATAACCTTGCTGAATTAAGAAGGTACAACATGCACACGAAGTGTAAAGTCTTGTAATACCTTTGTATTTGGTCGTCTTATAATATTTGCCACATGCCAGTGACACTGGCATATTCTGATGGATATTATGATCATTGATTACAACATCGGTGTGTTATCGAGAGACTTAGAACTTGTTTCGTATCGAATAATTTCTCGAGTGCATTTCGTTTAAAATGGAATGTGTAGTTTTTATGAGAGCAATCTTCATTTAAATGAACATACCTATATGTATTATTTTATTCTCACCTGCTTACCTATATTAAAGAAGCTATTGCCTTGGTCTTCAATAATCTTTCTTTAAGTGTTGAGTAAGTTGTGAGTAATGAAATTAATTATGATTGAAATTATTGGCAATTTGTGTTGTCTACGAATTCCAATCAGTTAATAAGAAACTTTTTTGACAAATCGTTGCTTTGATGATCAACGTTATTCATATCCAAGATCATGAAGCGGTGTTTTAAAACACAGGTCCATTCAAACACGTTATATGGCATAAAGAGCACTTGTATTGATATAATACAGTTGTCAGGTTGACCCACAGTTACAAGTTGGCGGTTATTTTATCAATGACAGATGGGAAGCAACGGTTTTGCATCGCAACGACAACGGTGCGTTTCGCTCTACTGATTCTGGGGTAGTTACAAACAGGGTTCTTGTGTCGTTGCTATGGTAACTGCTTAAAGGGTGCTTACAAATAGTGAGGTTTTGTTTACCCTTATAAATTGATGTATCATGTTATGATGATTGATTATATTGTATTACAGAGTTTTTATACAAAAAGTTACATCTGGTGTTTTCTATTTTGTTGGTCTGTAAGTTTCGTATTAATATTGGAGACTTGAATACGGGTAAAAGCAATGATGGTCATCCCATATGTATAAGAATTTAAAGAGGAAACGCTGTAATAATGCTCTAAAGGCTAAATGAGCCAAATACATTCGTTGAATAATAAAGAGACCATTTTCAAAAACTTTTCGCTCATATACACTTACGGCCGCTTTCTATATTCGATCTCAATCCCTAATTTACGGATCGAGATTGACATTTGAATCCATTTCCAACTTTTAGTGTTTCTATAACCGATCCATAGATCGTTTTCTCGATCTTTATCTTCAATCTATCTTTGGAAGGGTGGATCGAGATTTTAGATTGGTATTTGAATGAAAGTGACAGTTATGCGTTTTCTATAACCGATCTCTGGTTTTGACCAATCGATTTTTGACGTTTTTGATCTATAATTGCGATCCCCAATTTTTTACGGATTGTACTGAGAAATCTGTGAAAATGGAAATATTTTCAAGTGATAGTGATAGCGATCTTGAAGTATTAGCTCATTCGGACTACTATCGGACTAGGATAGTAGTGACAGCGACGAAGAACAAACTCTGTCCTCAAAATTTGTAATTGTGATTGTGATGTATCGAGTGGCTGTTTTTTTTTTTCTGTACTTTACTTGTAAACGGGGGTCAAGGATTTAAGCTGAAGACCAGCGCAAATTCTTTTGGATTGCTAAGCATAAGCTGACGCTTAAAATATTTTGCTTTCGGTATTATAGTTTTTGTGTACTAAGTACACTTTTACCAATATCTGTAATACTGGAATCAATAGATAACGATTATAATATTCTCGTTTTGATTTATTTATTTAAAACCATGAAGTATCATCACAGGGTTTACCCTAATGCGACAGCTAAGAACTTAAACTAAACAAAAATTGCAACACATTACTTTATTAAAAACACATAAACACGTCAGTCTGATTTTGAAAAAGTTGGTGGTGTGGAGAGCTCTTGTAACAGGTGCTTTGGCGAGCAAATTTGTTCTCGCTGTAGGTACCAGCAGTAGGGTCGGGGTTCGCCGCCGCCACACGTAGCGGTCCGGTACACACACTCAAGCGCTGCAATACTTCCGGGTGATTCTCCACTCCACGAAGCACCTTCACCAAGTAGACGACCAGTGCAAACTCCCGTCTCATATACAGTTGATTATTGCCAACCATGCCCAGAACAAACAGAGTGGGATCAGAGTGGGAGTAGGTAGAACGGATACACCCCATAAAGTTCCTTGTACAGATGGCGCGTGAACTTATTCTGAACGCGCTCGAATATTACCGCTGTATTCTATTCTATAACTGAGACGATGGATTTCGAGACGAGATCGATTAATGAAATGCAGATTCAAGCTCAATCGAGGGATTGAGTAAAATCTGGATTGATCGGAATCTTAGATTCGGGATCGAATATAGAAAGCGGCCGTTAGTCGCCTGCGCAGATTGCCAATTTTCCGCCCCCTGAGAAAATAATCCGCACTGTATGTCAGTGCAGACAAGTTCTTTAGTAAATTATTTTTTGTTATTGCTTAAGTTAAATATTCGTTTCCAAAATTAGGCCACACTGTTAAATGAATGATGTAACTGCATTTTAACTGTCATATCATAACCTAACCTAGAAAAAAACATGAAATCCTCAAATGATTTATTACCAAAATATTTACGTTACCTACATTCTTACCGCTTTACCGCCATTACAGTTTGTTTACATTACCTAATGCTTCCGTCTCGGTAACGGTAAAAAGTAATGAAAAGATTGTCAGAAAGCATTTTACATTCTAATTTGTGAGATAAGATTGGATTTACTGTGACTATATTCATTAGAATAAACGTCAATATTGATAGGTAAGTAAGTAGTCAGTCTAGAAAATTCTTTCCAAATTGGTTTTGATACTTATCTGCTAGAGTGAATAGATGTCTTTTAATTTCCTAATAAACACAAATTCAAACTCTACTAAGGTGATTCAGAATCGAACCCATACTTGCCAAAGTGCCACAAACTGTTAGCAAAAGGAATTTAAATAAAGGTACCGTCAAACAAGCCAACTTTGCCAATCAAGGTATTTTTGCCCCAAAAGCAATTTATAAACAAATCCTCTTACATAAGAATCCATTTTAGTTTTATGGTAACATTTATAATCAACTTTCCACCCAAATAATAAATATTGCCATAAAACTAAAATTGTTTCTTACATTAGAGGATTTGCTTATACATTGCTTTTGGGGCAAAGATACCTTGATTGGCAAAATTGGCTTGTTTGACCGGTATTTTGAAAATTCAGCAATGCATTTGAAGCAGATGTAATTGATTAGAACATATATAATATTTGAGTAATCATTAGATGTAAATGAGTTCTTTACTTCGTCCTACATTTTTTGAAAAATAACGTCTGCGTAAAAAGGAATAGCATCCTTGTGCCGCTCTTTCACCAGCATTCAATAAGCATTCACTTAAATGCTTATTCTAAGGATCGAATTCGCGACACATTACTTCAGAGGGTTTAAGCATCATCATCACTGCATCATGTCCTGGGAGAAGACTGATGCACTCTGACACTATCCACTTCCTGTAATAAGGAGGCGGGTGTACATGAGGTTTCCCCGAAATTAACAAAAAGATTGTGCTAGACCTCTTCCCTAAAAGTTTAAAGCAAATGGCCGCACCTTTAGACCTTGTTAGCTATCAGCGCAAGTCCAAAAAAAAACTAACACGGCTGCTGTTTCAACCATATGCCATAGATGTTGGAGGCCACTGGTTATGATAGCAAATGAGAAAAAACGCAGCAAGCTCTTAGCACCAACAAAATTTGTCACATAGGAACACAACAGCGTTATGTAAGTCGCAATTCTTGGCATATAGGCCACTACCTTATAAGTTAATGTGGGTAGACACATAAAGTAGTATGGGCAGATTTAGAAATGCATAAAAAATAGATTATCATATGTGTCTCAGTCATTCAACTAGAAGTATTTCTAATTTTGGACTGCTAAAGATACAAGGTTGTATTTTAATTTGTTTTTTATCATTCTGTGTTTTTTTTTAAATGCGTGTCTTATATCTATTGGGATGATAACTATAAAACTTTATTGGTCGACTTGTTGAGGCTTTAGACAAACGGACCGCAATTCAACTGCAATCCAACAGCATTTCAATTACCTAATCAAAATCTTACCAGATATAAATTACCAAAGAAAACTTTTATCAGACATGGAACCTAAAATCGATAGACAGGTGGGACAAGCCGCGAGCAACAGCTTGTTCATGTATAAAAATGTTTGAAACCATATAAACATTCTAACTTTGGGGGATGCTAAAAATTTACGATAACTTATCTTTTAACCCACCCTTAACGCATTTTTGGTAGTATCGTGAACAGTTTACTCTGACTAATCTGTTATGTGCTAAACTATGCAACGGATACCCCATTTAACTCGTTATCTAATTAGCTACTGCATGTCTGTCTGTCTGCATCCGTTTTCGATGCGTGTCTACATTTTTCCTTCCCTTTTTTGTAACGCGAACCTTTTTAAGATAACTGTATGCCGAATTTGTGTGAGGAGTTTGTGTATCATTTTAACAGAATATTTGTTATGTATCTGTTAAGGCTCATGCAAACAACGTTGTGATTGGTCTTAAATCTTTTGGAGACTTAATCGTAGATGGGAGTACTAAGTAGTAAGTAGAAGTGAATAATTTGATTATGCTTTACAATAACTATCATTTGTTTTGCAGTTCGCAGTAAGTGATATGTCTTATTTAGGCTGTCGGACAGACGCACTGCATTTCATCCTCAATCCAACCGCTAATTGCAGTTTGAATGGAGTTCTGCAGTAGACTGCAGATCTATGCAGTCGTATCAACTGTATTTGAGGTATTTATTGCAGTGAAATAGTGAACGTAAGGTAACTAACAAATTAAACATCTTTTTTTATTTAATGGTACTTTTATTACACCAATTATATACTATAGTTTAGGGCTAAAAACAAATTAAATTTCTCATTAAAACTGTACGTTTGCTATGAAATATCTGTAACAGACATAAGATGAACGATTGAATGGGTTGTGCTAAATTTTTGAACTCACAAGAGGCCAATTTTGTGTAATTTGAGCCGAACCTTTAAAAATAATGTGAGTTTTATTGCAGAGATAGAAGTATACTTTTTAGGGTACCGTTTCCGTATCCAAGGGTAAAAACGAAATCAAAGCTTTGCTATCCGTCTGTCCGTCACTAGGCTGTATCTCCTGAATTATAATAACAAGTCAGTTTAAATTTTCCCAGATCATGTATTTTATTCATATTTTTAAACTAAAAATAATGAAAATAAAAATCATCTTCGGAACCCCTTATTGTCACGAGTCCAACTTGCCATTGATTTTTCGAAAAATTTGAACAAAATGGAGCTTAATATATTTGAGCATAATGGAGATTAAATTATGGCAGTAAATTCATTGACATTTATCATAATAACAGTGTTTGTCTGAGCAATGTAATGTTCACTTGTTTACCTCGTATTTTACTTTTGAACTTCGTTTCGCAGCTTTTTCTTTCAAAGACGAAGTCGATTTTGGAATTTGCTGCATTGGTAGGTAATCGATGAGTATGTACACGTCTAGGTCTTAAATTTATGCCAACCTTTTCTGTAATTCCTAACTCAAATTGCAGTAAAAGTAAAAATAAAACAATAAAATAAGAATTAAAAGAGTTACACTGCGTGACCCTATATCAGGATCGCGTGACTTCCCTAATTGCTTCTGTCTGGGAACATGATCTGGCAATCTGTGATGGAATGCATATCTCTTTGATCATTCTCCAAGATGCAAATGGCCTCCTGGAAGGCCTACATCCAAGTTTTATAGTAACGGCCCATTTAGACGTAGTAATACATTGCTTGCGATCATTTATGATGTTAGATGTTCGAGCTACACGGCTGCACAATGTATTGCTACTTGAGTGGGATCTTTCGCATCGTCTAAATGGGCCCTAAGACTCTCGGTTGTAGGAGCAAGATGGCGCTCTACGTCATGAAGTGCGCTGTCTTGCTTCAACAACTGTACCAGTCTGACTGTTGAACACTCATTATGCTACGCTTTTGTTATTATCCTACTAATATTATAAATCGAAAGTTTGTAAGGATGGATGGAGGTTTGTTGCTTTAAAAAAAAACTATTACCGCAGAACGCAATTTAACCCTTGTGTCGCGGGGGGACTCGCACCCAGTGGGTTTGGCGTGGTAACCTATACCACTCACCTATTAGGGTAGGCTCTCAATTGCTTTTCAGTATATATGATAATGTTATTATTAGAAAGAAATAGATTGCTATGACGATAAAACTGATTAAATATCAAGCAAAAAAAAACAATATATAATAAAGGATATAATAACTTCTGTTCATAAATAAAACTTAGTTAATAGATCCTTTCTCTTGGCTATGAGCTTTTTTATTACTCGATATTGTGAACCATAAATAGAAGTAATAAAAAATATAATTCAACCACAAAAGCAACATATACCTAATTAAAAAAGCTAAAGAAAGTTTACGTCCATTAAAAGACGAATAAGGCGCGAATTGGTTTTGTTGTTGGATTTAACACCGTATTTAAGAGGCAATAACGATTATTGTTAGTTATTAACGCCAAGAGTCAAGTATGTAATTGATTCGAAAAAGGTTTTAGAAATAAAACTTTAATCGGTTTTATTAATTATTTTTTATCTGTGCAATTTGTTGTGACGTTGCTTTTTCACAACTTAGGAACAGGACTTAGGAAGCGGTGAAAAGTGATAGAATCGAAGCTTTCGCGTTGTCCGTTTAATTCGGATGTTTAAAAAACGGTACTAGTAGCAGTTAAATTGGAATAATTATGTGTTGAATTTGAATTGAATTCCTGAATAATTGGTAGTTAATAGTTTGTTTTTATAATTTGTGTCTTAGCTTAAGCCTAGCTTAATTTATAGAATGTTTTTGTTGCCCCACGACAAAAAGAGTAATTTTTTTACAAAAAAAAACATCATACAAAATACTACAACTGAAAACGACAATTTTTTGATATTTTTTTGAAATTTGAAATGAAATTAGATTCATCCAGACTGAAGTTCTGTGGTAACACAAAAAAATACAGACGAAATGAGAACCTCATTTTTGAAGTCGTTAGAAAAGCGGTCTGATCACTGAAAACTGAGTAGATATACAGGCATTGGTATAAATGACAAATGTGTAATGTTTCATACTAATCTATACTAAAAGCTGAAGAGTTTGTTTGTTTGAACGCGCTAATCTCAGGAACTACTGGTCCAAATCGAAAAATTCTTTTTGTGTTGAATAGATCATTCATGGAGGAAAACCATCACGCTGCGACTAATAGGAGCGAAGGTACAATGGAAAATGTGAAAAAAACAGGGCAGGTATAAATCATAACTTATATCTTCTACCCACGGGGACGAAGTCGCGGGCAACAGCTAGTTTTTGATAAAATGTTAACAAGTTGTCCTAACAGCGATATATTACTAAAGCCCCCCGCTAAGAAGTTATTAGGTGTTTGTAGTTATATTCATTTATGTATTTATAAATGGCAACTAACGGTTGAACGTGTGAGGTAGTATTTGCTATTAAATTTAATGACACGTTTGTTTCAAACTTCGTAAGTTTTATCATTCTGCGCTATAATAAATGGATAGTTTTAGTTTAAGCATAAGAAATACTGTGCTGTAAGTACTACTACGCTTCTAATTACTAAAATAAAAACGAAAACTATAGAAATATCGGAAAACTAAAAAGCTCATAAAATAACTTTACCCATTAAGGACTACAATAAAATAAACATCACACAACAATTATATCGATTAAATAATCGATATCAAATCGCATGTGAATCGATTACAAACTGGATAAGATTAGGTTATCAATCTTCGTTCGCTTGCCGCCATTTTCTCGCGTCAGCTGACGAAACCGGTATACTGTCTACAACGAAATTCCAAGCAACAGGTAAGTACAACCCGCTTTAAACGTTCGCTTGGACCAATCATTGGGCCAACACTCAAGCTTTGACTAAGGCACGACAAATTTATTTATGCCGGTGACGAAAATCGGAACTAAAATGAGACTGAACAAATTTGGCAGCTTTTGATGTAATGACAGCGCTGCTAGCGCCATTGACGTCGGTAATAATAAGTTTGTAGTAACTGATTTGATAATCTGTTTATTTGACAAGTTGAAAAGAAGAATCATTCATTCAGGTCATTCATGGGTTTATTCATTTCTTTTTATTTGTTTTTTATTCACACTGAGTCGATAACAATTCCCTATTCTGCCGCAACTAGAGATGGTAAAAAACTGTTATACAAAGAAATATCAACGTCGAATTAGATTGCTATACGCCGTTTGAATTACTTAATTCTTTAACATTAACACTATCAGTGCCAAATACCTATGTACGTTTTGGAGAAGAGCAGAATTTTGAAACTTTTATACTTCTATTTTTCATTTACTTACCTTCCTTAAACATTATTTCATCCGATATATCAAGGTTTGGTATCAACAACACCAATCCGTCATACCATTTTGTTGGTCCACATGTCAAGGCAAATGTTTGCCCAACATTGGCACCAACAGCCAAGCCGTACAGTATGCAGTATTACTAGCATTCGTGAACATTCCCCGAGTGTTTCGTGAAAGTTTACTTTGTTTTATTTACCGCAATAAAGCCTACAGACGCCTTATATTTGGCACCAAAGTCGATGACAACTTGACTAACTGAACTATAAAATACTTAATTTATAGTTAACAGTCTCGAGTAGAATATTAATAGGTACTGGTATTGATTAATTAACTTTTGAAAAACGTTTTCTTCTTTGACGTATTAGCGAATTTGGCATAAATGAAACGTAAATAACCGTTATTATTTTTGTTAAGGTCTTGCAATCACTTAGCTGAATATCCACTATTTCCCACGACTTCGCAAAGGCCTCACCAAACTGAAAGGTGTAAGTCTCTAAGTCACTTACCCTCCGGTCTCTCAACAAGTACAAAATTGCTTAAGTATGTGTTAAGGACTTCGATTGTTTCTGATACTAAATGCTGACATTGATATATTAAACAATGCAGGAGTCTTACCTTAAAGTAACAGAATAGCAACTGTGTAAGCAAGACAGGGCACTACACGGGTAAAGCAGCATCCCTTTCCCACAACTGTATGAGAAGTGGTGGTACACCCTCTGACTGAGGTTTTATTTCTCTTTATATGATTGTATGTCATACGAGTACATAATTATGTCATGTTATCAAACAATACAGTTCCTTATCTCTGTCCTTGTTCTAGATTCATGTCAATAAATCTAGATTTTACGGTGTTTATAACACAATGAAGCACATTTGCATACGCTGTAGTTTCGGTCGACTTTAGTACTGACTTAGGTAGGTACTTGAAACGTAAGTAATTGAAAATAATACAAGCAGAGACTTTTTTGAGTAAACTAGTACAGCTAGAAGAAATAACAGTTTTCATTACACGTAAAAACCCTACATCCAAAAAAATAAGACTTCTAAAATAATAAAGAGAAAAATAACCTTTATTTTCACAAGTAAAAAACGTGAAGAGAAAAAATCTTTTTTTTTAAATACGTAGAGTGTGGAGACCCACTTATGTTAGTTCCTTCATATAGTACCTGATTTAAAGGAACGAATCGTTCACATCACAATTATCGAATGCACGTGCCATACATACTAATCGATTTTCCCGTATGAAATTATCGATACAATCGATTCTTCACGGGACTAAACGCATATAGTTCTGTCTACGAGCACAGGAAATACCTGTATGGTATTTCGATTTTACAGTTATATTAATTTGTAATCGATTATTCCGAATATTTTTTCGGAAACACGGCTTTTATTTTTTTGGAACACATCTAGTGTCGCTTTGCTTAGTATTGACATGCAACGACACCAAAACGCGGTTGACGTTGCATTTTCAGAAAGAGTCAGCTGTCTGACACTAGGTACCCGTTTACTCCCCCAAGGAATGAGGCCATAAGGACTACAAACTTTTTTATCAGTTAGTAGTTTGGTAGTACTATTCCAGAAGAGAACTTGAGAAGATCAAACGTGTTTAATTGTAATTGTTAGCTTTTAGTTTGATTCAAACATGCTTATATCGTATATGCAGCTAATTTTAAAGTTTTGTCAATAAATCACTTGTTAAAAACTCTTCTTGCACTCTTGCGAAGATAATTTCAGTAAATAGTGAATTATTGAAGATCCTTCAAACGAGTCCAAAACGCACGTAACCTTTTAAAAAAATATATCATTACTTTGACCCAAGTACGTACTTTAAATGTAAATATAAAAAAAAACCGTTACAAATTGAGGCGTCGCAGCACTAGTGCCTACCTGCCCCTTTCATTCAAGGTCAGCTCAGGTAAACGCTTTAGTTAAACCTCGTTATTTTTAATGTTGATTTAACTTGTTATGTAGTTATTGCACTTGTTGAGTTGAAGAGGAAGTTGCTTTTTTTTGTATATTATTATTGTCGTATTTAATATTTTTTTTTGCTGTTACGAGATTTGCTTTTGGAATATTTTTTTTTATGGTTTGTCTCTCGGTGGGTTTCCCTGATAGTAAATATGGTTTTCTGTTCTAGGAATTTAAATTTATACGCATATTTTTTTGTAGATTTCTTCATTAATATTTTTTTCTGTTACATATTAATGAAGATATATTTTTTCTCAATAAATATTATAGTAGGTATGTAGCTTACACTTAACATATTAAGGACTATTTCTAGTTGGTTACAGGTTGTTATTAGATTAGGAAATAAAAGGTCACATAAAAATATATTTATTTTATATTTAGTTTTTAAGTCAAGTTCCCTTTTTTCAGTGTTAAGTGGAGATTTTAGTGTTTATTTAGTCACTAGACGTCAAGTACTATCACTTTCAAAAGCCAGGTAAAAAGTTTAGCAACAACATGGCACTTACACCTGCAATAACATCTTAATAGCGTCTAGTTTGAAAAGACATAAAAAATTACTTTTTTTGTGTATAAAAATGTTCAGACGTGTTTAGTGTTTCAATTATAATAAGTAAAATCACTCGCAAAGCAATATTAACCAGAAAACCAATGTAAAGAAGACAGTATCAATTAGGTACTAACTATTTAATCCAGTAAACAAGATAATAATAAACCAATGATACGCATTCAAAGGCTGCACTTGAGCAATGGAAAAATGAATAAAATGATAAAGAAACCAGCAATTGAAATATTTATGTAATATCCAGTACTTTATTCTCAATATAATAAATATCTTAATGACAAGTGAACAAGTCTGTTGAGTGCAGTTGAAATGATCGCTAAGTACTTAATAATGTAATTGTGTTAAGTATGGTATTACTTCGAAGCTTGCTTTTATGTAATAAGCCGTACATGGACAACAAACTTTTAAAGATCATGTTTTGCAGTTTTAAAAAGCAAGTATTATAGAAAAATGTAGGTTTAAAAGATTTTTATGATGTGAATTGTGTAACTGATTCTTTTGATTTGATTTTCACTTTTTATTTAGTCTGATAGGGGCGGGTGATAGGGATAAGACTCCTACAATTAAAAAAGAAAAGCACTTAGGTATGACTATGAAATTTATTTTAACAGCCTATAACCATACTCAAATCTTACTTGAAGTCAAATACATACTTGATATCAAGAAAGCAATCATAAAACAAGGACATAAATATATTAAATCGGTATCGCCTCAGGCTGGTATGTGACTTTGAACTTTAAATAGTAGTGGACCATAAACTCATTCATGTTTGTAATTAAAATACCTCTGATTAAAAACCCATTTAAGGTGAGAACTAGCTTGAGGGGCTAACCATTTCTAAGTCTATGGAATTGTAAAATAAAACACTATGTAAAGGATAACCTAGAACAATATAACATACCTAGTGAATTAAACAGGTGTGAATCAGAATCAGAATCAGATATTTATTTGTATTTGTGTTCATGACTTGTCAAATGTTATGGCCCCCGACGAGAAAATTTAAAGAAGGTGAATTATTTTCCTTTCCTAAATAATTTAGTGCCCTTATTTACATTTGAAATATAACTAGGTTTTCCATAATTGCGATTAAAAACCCAGTTAAAAATTTTTTTACACGGCATCTAATTACAGAACCAGATGACTGTGAAATAATAAAGAAAGATGCGAAGTGAATCAAAAGAAAGTCGTAAAGAACGTAAAGTTATGAAATAGCTTTAAAAGAGTTTTGTACAAACAGTTGAATTCAAATGTAACATACAATAAACTATGTCAGAGTAAAAAAAGAGAATATCGACCTTATATCATTGAAGTTAAGTTGCACATTCTAATGCAATTAACATTAGACCATATCGGAGGAAGAAAAGGGAAAATCTTCTTTATCACATTAAAGTAAAGACTCAAAATTGATTGTGCCACTGATGTAACTATGTTTTGTGTAAGACTAAGTATAATATAAGAAAATTAAGTGCAGTACTAAAGTATATGTAAAAAAATATGCAAAAATCGACCTTCTCTAAAGACGATAAGGTGCAGAATTAATTGTAACTCTGAAGCCAGTGTTGTAATATTTGAAGGAAGAAAATGTTGAAATCTGTTAAAGAGGACAGTGATAAGAAACGATCTATTTAGGTAATTGCCTTTGTGTACGTTAAGCTTTAGGGTGTTAAGATTAAAAGTTAAGTAATGGTCCATTTTCTTAATGACCTAAGCTGATAAAACGAAATACATCCTGTTAAAAAATATCGCTAAGAGCTACTTAAAAACACATTGCCTGTAAGTAGTGGATTCCATTTGTTTAGGGTTTAAAAAAAGGTTACAATCTTGGTCTCATCTCTTGGTTGTCTCTTACACCAATACGTATTAAATAAATAAATACTGATCTTAAATGTATTTAGTGGTAAATTTCATGTGGTAATCTTTATCGTTGTTGAAATTGGTTTTTAACCGCGTTTTATTTATACACTGATTTTTTACACAAAAATTCAAGTCACATTTAAGTCTCATAGCGTCATACAAATATTAATGACATCATTCGTCGTGCTCTTGTCACTGCTGGTGTACCTGCCGTTTTAGAACCCAATGGTTTGGTACGCAACGATGGTAAGAGACCTGACGGAATGTCATTGCTGCCTTGGAAATTGGGTCGGCCTTTGGTGTGGGACGCGACATGCGTCGACACCCTCGCGCCATCCCATGTTCTAAGTTCAGCGGTCTCGCCGGGCGCTGCTGCTGGAGCCGCGGAAGCCCTAAAACGGCGGAAATATAATAACCTTGTTGGTAATTATATTTTTGAGCCGTTTGGGGTCGAAACGTTCGGGACATGGGGACCAGGTGCACGAGTTCTTTATAAAGAACTCGCAAAGCGTTTGGTCGACTCTACACGTGATCAGAAGGCTGGTCTATATTTTGCCCAAAGAATTAGCATTGCCATACAACGTGGCAATGCAGCCAGCCTTCTGGGCACGTTTCCCAACTTTGGCAGGGATGAGGATATCTTTTTTGACGCTTTGTAAATAAAGCATATTTTTCTTTTTATATTATATAGCTTTCAAAATGTAAATATAAGTTTAGTTTAGTTCCTAGATATTACCATCCTTAATTAGACAGATTATTATATAAGACAATTTATTGAAGTCTCATAACCGAATATTAAACGGTTTTAAATCTTATTCGGTTTCTAATCTATCGTATTTTAAAAACCGCCTGAAAATTAATTAATTACTTCATATTAACTATTTCGTAAAGCCTTCCAAGATATGTTTAAAAACGTATAACGAAATCGAAGTTCATTTAATGTGCATTTATATTTGATTCTCTAACATTAGACAATAAAGAGCCGCCAACTTTAAAATAATAATTTTAATATTCCCTAAACAGTACACCTCACACGTTTATTGCCCAAATAGTGAAATAAACCCAGCAAGCATCCATCTCTTTCGTTCACTCCCAAATGAAAAGGACGAAAGACTTCCATTTTTAAATAGTCCTCATTTATTCGGAATGCTACACTGGTTTTGTATAAGTGCAAAAAAGCATTGGAATGCTATTGTAGGTGACGTAAAAGAATTTTTGCAATGCATTTTATCTTGTAAATAAACGGATTGGGTTTCAGTGTGATCGGAATTTAAAATAGATTTGAAGATTACGGTATTTCTTCTTTTGGTATCTTAGTGAAGATGTCAAATGTATGCATTTTAATAACTCCTTAGTCGTTAACCTCTTTTTTTAGATAGTATTATACGCTAGAGAGATTGTTATACGGCAATACTTGGACCTTTTTAAAGATCCATATTATGGGTAACAGACAAAAAAAACAGTATTTCCTCAATAATCTAATTAGGCACTCTAGATTAGCGGAGTTTTGTTTTATAAAAAAACCCGGATGATACAACAATTTGGAGGAGAAGTAGAAGAGAAAACGTAGTCAGTAGAAATAGTGGTAAAGAAACGATGGATGGATTGTGTGAAAGACGATATGGCTGTAAAGAGTGTTTCTTGTGAGATGACGGCCGATAGGAAGGTATGGAAGAAGATGACATGTTGCGCCGACCCCAAATAAAATAATTGGGATAAGGGCAGGGGAATGATGATGATGATGATAGAAATAGTGGTAAAGCAAACCTCTTTTTGGGTTCTATAAGCCTTTAATAAGATAATAACTCTTCCTATAAGTGAGTTTCGTTTTTCAGTTTTTAAAAGAGATACGTCGTAGCTTTAAAGAGGCTATATATGTATAGCCTAAGCTTGAATTACAAAATCGAAACACTTACACGCAAATTAGAGTTTCTAGAATTATTTACCTGAACTAGTTTTATACAATTTTGTATTTCAATTAAATTCCTTGCTTTCGACACATGCTATACAATTTTGTCGGGTACCTTAGTCTGTCACTTGCAAAACACAGCATTCTAAGAAACTAAGTTTGATTGCAAAATTTTCTTGGTAAAACTAGTGAATAGTAGAAAATTGGTATTAATTAGGTATATTAGGAAATGCTAGTGACTGGATATTCACACATATCTAATGAATCTCTGTCTATACATATCTTAATGGTAAAAAATGCTAATGAAATGTTTTTTTTTTATCTAATCCTTACAACTTGGTCTGCAAGGCAAAACGAAGCCAAATTTAAGACATTTGTCTATTTCTCACCCTTAAGCGTTTCCGTACGCTAATATATAACTAAAAATACGAAATCCTTCAATATTTGGCTACAGATAATGAATTAATGGAAATTAGATTTATTCATTGGCCATTGTAAATAGCAGAATTGGGACCCAGGAACGTTTCGAAAGCTGAATATGTAGAATATCCTCAAATCATCAGCCTAGTACTATACGCCCAGAACTGCACTATCCCAGGCAATAAAGACAGGTTTATCAACGTCTTAGTTAGCTCAAACGGTACTCAGGTAGCTAGAAAACTGTTGACATACCATCATTTATGACGCTAAGTAGCGGTAATGTAACAAGGTTGTTTGCTAGACGTAATTATACTTAGGTTAACTTGGTAATCCTACTTATAAACGCAAGTTTCTTTGGATTTATGGATGGTTCCTTTTCCACGCAAAGTAAGGAAGAAATTTGTTATAGAAATAGTTTAAATAATCTAGATTAGCACTATAAGAGAAGTTTTTATGTTGATCATCTGTTCCTGTAGGATCATTTTCGTTTTTAGCGGGTGGGGCCGCTGGAAAAAGCTCATACGATGTTAGTCTGCAAGGTATATGTCGCTGTGAAAATGTTAAGCGGAGCTGGAAAAATGCGCATTAATTTGCGCTGCGAGGGTGAGTTGCCTCCGTCTGCGTCGCAAACCTCGCAACACATCCTTCCCAGACTTTTCCTCATGTCGCGAGGGTTTTTATAAACTTTCAAGTCACATGCACATCCAAATTTCAAACTAGCATTCGTGGATCACGCGAATACTTGTCCGTGACACATCAAGCAAAGTCAGTTTGGCATGGTGAGCAGTATAGACTGCTCGGCTATCCGTGCAGTGTCTGTAGTCAAGTTTTTTACAAAATCAAAATATATAACCGCCCTTTTAACTTCTCAACGATTGCAATATTTTTTAACGTGTTTCGTTTACGATTCAAATCTGGATTCGATGTTCGTTTAATATTTTTAAAGCTCATTAAAACCTCATTTTAACGTCAATGCCCTTCTCCTTTAATAGACTTGAAATAGTTTTACAATTTACTTCGGATGTGTTTTTCATCGTTTTACTATCCTTGGAAAGGCCGACCATGGTTTTGGATCAAATATTTTTTTTAGGTCAACCTAGCCTAATAAGTAAATGGCTGCCCGTCAATCTTATGACTTGGTCCTTTCATGAGATACATGGTGGAAGAGGGACTGACAGACAGCAGAGCCTTAGTAATATAGGTCCTTTGTATCCTTTGGATAAGGATCGTTAAAATTACTCGAAAAGCACAATAAAAAAACAATATCTGCCAAATACTCCAAAATGTTGAAGCTTGCTAAGAGCACATAAGTAACACGACAATTACTTTTGAAGATGCGGCATGCAACACATAAAATCAAAACATGCATTACGAAAATCCATGACCAACACTTTAGCACCTTTCAAGGCATAAATAAAACCAACTTACTTTTACCGGTGGCGAAAATTGGAACTAACGGCGAACGGTACGCAATAAACTGTTGTGTTGACAGTTTCATATACAAAGTTTGCTACACAAGCGCCGCCAACAACGGCATTAACAAGTTTGTAACGTGCATTTTATTATGTACTTCAACAACCATTTACCTACTTAGCGATAGTCAGTTATTTTACTTTGTAACCAAGGTCATGATTTACACATTTTATTCGCTTGAAGCCTCTATTAATAGCTTTTTTTAATACTGATTTATCATCCATACGAGATCTTTTTTCTCTTAAAGTAACAAGTCCCGTTCTAAGGGATTTAATACTTGTATCGCGGTGTTCACAAGCATTCATGTCACCTGCATAAGAGTTCCAGACTCAGAGCATTGAAGCAAAAATTTGGGATTGCATGAAATCACGAATTGGGGGTCTTTATTCATGTATTTTTTAAATGTGATTGTGAGTAATTACTGAAATGTATCTAAATAGTCTGACAAAACCAAGCTTAATACGATTGCTCTAAATAGCTTTCAGTGTGATAAAAGGCAGCTGCAAATTTTTCAAGGCACCAATATCTATTCGACTGTGTCACAGAATTGATGGTTTACGAAATGGCTCATTCCAAATTAATATGATAAAATTAAAACTTTAATTAAATCCCCCCACGAAAATCTTTCACTGCCCACAACTTTTAAATGGACCGTATTATACCAAACATATCTAAGAACACTTTTTCACAGTTAACCTTTAATACCTCATAAACTAAATTGAAACCCTCGATACGTCCCTGAACTATGATGCTACATACAGACAGACAGATAGGTAAAACCTATAAAACCCCCAAGGGGGTCATCATAATCTTCTTGTCCCGGGACAAATGTCCTCTGCCCGTCTTCTGGCCCTTAGAAAAATAGCAAGGGGTAAAATGACCATAGTCCCTTTACGAAGACCAAGAAAAGACTCAATTTAACATCAGAAAAAGTCATGCTCTGGAACCTTCATTAAAACTTTAATTACCTTAATGGCGATGCCTTTATATTAGTATTTATCCAACTCATTTATATTCTAGTACCGCTATTTCTTTGTGTATGCACCGAGGTCGGAATCCATAGCAATGTAAACCTGTTACCTCATTCTATACGTGATTACTGCACGGAATTCAACTGTCAATGTAAAAACAAAGCGCTCTCAATATATAAAGCTGATTTGCGATCTGGCTTCTGTGGAGTCTAGCTAAGGAGAATTTAATAAAATAGATTAAGAGTGAGTTGGATTCACGATGCTGAAGGTTCTATAATAAAAAGGTGAAAAAAAACAAAATTTCATGATTCGGATTCGCGATGCTGATGCCTGAAGGCTAACTTAAAGACTGAAAAAACAATTTTGCAAAATAAATAATCAACCATCAAACTCATGATGGCAGGCAGGAACAAAGCGTTGCTTAACTTCGTTTTTTTAATTATTTTGCCGTTAAGTTTAGGTAATACATGATTTTATATCCGAAAGTAACTTCTTCTTTTTACAAAAAGCTCGATGATGAATTCAATAATGTAGATATTTTAAGAATTAAAGAATTTCTGACTCTTCTGGAAATAAAATAAAACACGTGCCCACGGACTAAACACTTCTAACAACCCGAAAAACACACCTGAAAAGTTAAATACTTCACCAATTAACACGATTTAATTAAAATACTTTTATATCAACCTACGTCTAACTTAATATCAGTCACACCGGACTTCCGAGGTGTCGGGTTGCTTCTTCGGAACGTGTCAAAGATACATTTACACGGCTTCGTCAAAATGTATCGTATCAAATAGCTTTGGAGTAAAACAGCAAGCTTGCTGTTCAGAACTATTAGAAGGTTGTGTTGTTTACGCAAATTCTTTATATGGAATGTATTTTAAATGTTTCGAAAAAGGAAATTGAATTACGTAAATAAGTATATACCGATGATCAGAAAGTATTATGTATGTGTTCGGACAAAAACCAGAACGACTTAATTCACTAACAGTGATGAGATAATAGGTAATCATGACACAAATAATGAAGCAACAAAATTAATTAAGTTAAGTATACTAAAAGGAAAAAATCATATTAATTGTATGACATACAGCATACAGGCATGTTTTCTGGGTACATCTTTAAATATAAAGATATGAGATTAAGAATAATCTCTCGCTACGAGTGACTATGGGTCTACTTTTTTTGTAAAGGGGGACTTTAGGTGCTGCTGCATAGATCACCACGAAAACCTCTCTGTGTAGTCGCGGGTTAGAACCTCGTGTAGGACATGAATTTGTATGATCCACGAACTCTCAATCTGGGTATCTTTGAGCATGTGTTCTAAATGTTTGAGTATTCGTAAGAATTAAAATACCTTACAGCGGAACTCGTATTGCAAAAAAAAAACAAAATTCTAGCATTGCCATTGAAACGCATGCATACGAATAAAACCACAACTTTATATTTGTAAATAAGTTTATGTTTAAATCATAAAGATTCTTTGTTATTTGACATTGAGCGTCGTATTGTGTAATATTTGTTTATTTTAGTACGATCAAGGTTTTAACTGACCGATCATATGCCTATTTTCGATTACAAAATATTTAATAACTTCAAATTAATTGCTTTAAGTGGGATATTAAGCTGCCGACTGAGGTATCTGTAAATGTGGGATTTGGCAAGAGAAAAGGTTTTTTTTATGTTATTTAAACGAAAATAACATTTCGTTTACTGGAACCACGGATTACAAGACAAAATAAATGACACAGTGCGGTACAGAGAGTTCTGAGGCTCGACGAAAATAAATCGCTGCTTAACCTTGATTTTCATTATACAATCATTTGTTTCATTTCAAAAATTTTGAACTGCCTAGCTTTTTTTTCGCTTTTGTTTAAGTATCTAACATGGTGGCACCAGATAGACCGAAAAGCAGATAGAGCAGCCTTAGTAAGAAACCTTGATAGGAAGGAGGGAATTCTTAAACTTGATGAAGAAAATCAAGAAAAACCTATACAAATGCTTAGTTTTTTCTTTTTTTGTTTATGCGGGTGAATACTCATGGACACCCGTGAGTACTCCTCGGGGGAGGAAGTGGGTAGTGTCAGACTCTTACTGTCTAAGTAAAGTATACGTAAATCGTGCATCTCCCGCGTTTTTTCCGATGCGTAGCAATGTATAGCAATTAATCACCCACCGGCCGCATTCGCAAAAATACTTTAAAAATGGAACTAGAAACAAAAAAAAAACAATCGTATAAATACCGGCTACTAGTAAAACCTCCATATATAGTCACAAATATAGCATTATGAGGATCTCGAAGTAATCAGCGCGTGGGCAAAACGGGGCTGCCCACGCGCTGTGACCTAGCGAACTTGTAAGCGAAGAGTCCACTTCATGCTACATTTTGTGCTTAAATATTTGTATCGCAATTTAAAAATGCCTTGATGTTCTTTAGTAAGATATTATTATTCTGATTGAATTCATGTGCAGAAAGGGGAAAGGGGTTTAGGGATCGAATGGCGAGAAATGCCATAAAGGGAAAAATTAAGGTTAATTTCATTTTTTATAAAATTTATTTTTCTAGACTTAAAAAAGAAAAAAAGGAGGATGCCGCATTCAGCCGGTGTCTTTTTGTGTGCATGATTGATCAGACATTAAAGTGGTGGAGGTCACTACGCCAAACCACTATCCCGAGTAGGACAAATATTTGTGTAATCTGCAAATGCTTGTGTCGAGTCTGGTTGTCTTCATGCGTGTGACTTGAATATTTGTGAAACCCCCCACCACACAAGGATGCCTTGATGCGGGAGTTGTTGACGTATTCGATCTGACTGTCGAACTTAATAAATATCTTATGCTATACGAAATTTAATACCGTAATGTTAATATCGCTTCGCTTTAAATACAAAAAAGCCTCAATGACTGACGGACCACCCACGATAAACTACGTCAATATTTTTATTGAAATAAGCTTTTTTAGAACACTACCAGTTCAAATTTTATTAGAATTTCATTCATAAGACAGAAGAAATAATTTCTGCGAAGCATTTGGGGTTAATAAGTTATCCCCAATTCTGCTATTTACAAAGGCCGATGTATGAATGAAAATTGTATTAAATTTTTCGTATTTATTTTTTTACACAGTAATTTGTAATTTACGGAGTGGAACACTCACGGTCAATATAATTAATTTCCAATTATTGTGTTGGCAAAATACTTCAGAGAATAGGAGTAGTTTAAAATTTAATGCAACTGCCATTCATCATCGGTCATAGTAAATAGCAGAATAGCCCTGATCTCGATGATAACTGATGATTTTTCCCGATTTTATGTTCCCGAGCGGTCATATTCGATTTGTAACGGGCAGATCCGCGGGCAACAGCTAGTATAGACATAAGTAACTATAAGGCTCTGTCTCAAACATACACAAGCTATTATTTTCAATTGTAGAGAAAGTGTTCATCAAATAATATTACTTTAAGTACCATTTACGAGTTTCTTACTTTCTGCAATCACTCGTAATTGTAAACATTTAAATTTGTAAATTGATACTCTGTGCAATAATAGAAAATATCTAATATTTTATATGTTATTACAACGTACGAAATGACTTGCTTTCGCTGTTGCATAGTCAGTGCAATCACAATCGTTGGAAATTTAAAAAAAAACTAAAGTCTCTTGGTGATCTTTTTTAGTTTTCTGAACGGTTACACCAAGATCAATGGTTCCTTAAAATATATTTTATCGACTTTAAAAATCGGTTTCCAAAATGTTTTACCAATGTATTAAAAACTTGAGAGAAACTGATTTAAACTGCACGGATAGCCGAGAGGTTGAGGTCACCACGCCAAAACCACTGAACGCGACGTGTTGGTTCGATCTCCGCATAGGACAAGCATTTGTGTGATCCTCGCTTGTACTGAGCCTGGGTGTCTGTGTACATGTGACTAGAATGTATATGAATCCCCCGTGACACAAGGATTATATTCATAATAGAGGAAATCGATTTTTTTTTATTTAACTGAATTCCTCCTTACATTACTCAGACACTACTGAAACTAAATCTATATTACATGTCATTGATCAAGGAATTAAAATATATTAAGCTAACGTCACGTCGTCAGATAAAACCGCTAATGTTCCGGTCATTACAAACCAGTCGTCATCAAGGTGAACGTAGGTCGAATATGTTTTATAACCCGACTAATTTATAGGCGCCTCTAACGTTTTTGTAGATTTTTTGTTTGGGACATGTTACTGGCTGTATATTGCTAGGTGTGTGACAAATGAAAGGTCACTTCTAACAGCAGGAATTTAACTAAAGTACTCGTAATAGTAGGCCTAAGCAGACAATTGAAGCGACTAAAACCGAGGGGATATTAGACGCTTGATTTTTGTCTAGAATATACAATGTTTTCCTCAAGAAATGGCTTATAAAACTCAAAAAGACTATCAAACCGGCTCTTAGTTTTGGAGATAGAGCTTTACTGAGTTGATACTTATTACCTTGATACCTTTAGATTTCAACGAACTATATTTTTATGTGTTTGACTTTATTTTATCGTTACCATAAATGTCACAAATATTTATCTTCAGCCAGGTGCGTCCGGTTTTGTGTTTAGTGCAAAACGCGTTAGGACAAGTATAAACGGGTTCGCAACTATGTAAGGATGGGTGGATAAACTGTAATTCAAACCATTTCGAAAGGTAATTTGTATAATAGAAAATTATGCTTAGATTTTAACAAGTTTCTTTGTAATTATAGGTGTTTCAAATATTTAACACGTCTGTAATTAATACCACAGTGTGCTAAACTAAAATCTAATTTCCTCTCTTTTACTATACTGCATACCCCTAAGACTACCGTAATATCATAATTTTAATTAATATAGCATTCAACAGAACTATTCAAAATAGCAAATAAATTCGATGAAGTAAAACTTAACAAAGAATCTGCACAAAAAAAAACAAAATGCAGACGAATTGAAAACCTCATCAAATTCTAAAGTCAGTTGAAATACAAAAAATCTCTAAAAGAAAAACAAAACAAGTTTTACCGTACACATCATCTCATAGTTCACGCAGGTCAAAAGCCAGCTATAACACCGTCACACAAGAAGCGGCGCACCGTGACACAAGCTGCGGAAGATTCATTCCGCACACCTCTTACAATATAAGTAGAGCGGAACCTTACAATGGAGTCGTCGGGTTATATCCGTCACGGTGTCAAATGTCAAAATGTTTTTTTTTTGGCAAAGGCAGTGAGTGAAAAAACAACAATGAAATTTAAAGTAATCAAAGTTGAGAACTATTACTGTCAAATATAATAAATGAACTTAGTTTTTTTTAAATATTTTTCAATCGATTAAGTAATAAAGTCAATACAGAGCTTTTTTCGTTCAAAGCTCGTTTTTTTTTTTAATTGTGCACAGTACTTGGTCAGCTAAAGACAAACTACCATAAATAAATTAATGGGCAGTATTTTCTCACTTATCGGTCACGTTACAGAAACATTAAGTTAAACAAATATGCTCATTAACAATAGAGAAGGCGGCAAGAACTCGTGTTAGTCATGTATTTATAAACTCAAGTGTTAATGAATCATAATCCATGAGTAACTGCGCTCAGGACAACGTAAAAACTTGTTCATTCTTTAGTAAAGAGAGAATTCTGAATTGAAATAAAACCTAGAATTTTTCTTGAGATTCTTTACAATTCGACGTGAAATCCTAAAAATATATAATTATTGCATAAGAAACTTTAAAAAATATATTTTGATACACAACTGACAAACTTCACTCAAAACAAAGATTCTCGATCGTAATTTTCTTGCCGTCTCGAGAAAACATACGAGTCAAAAAGACGTTTTATAATATCGCAGAGAAAAAATGTCATTTATAAATATCTATTGTCGAAAAGGGAAGTCCTGTGTACAATTAGGTAAGAACATTGCCTTTTACCCAGTGCTTACAGATTAACTTTTTACTATAATCAAGCTAACACTACAAACAGCTGTCGCAGTCTTCAACCACAGCAACCACAAATTCAATATGGCTGTCAAATCAATTTACTTAAATCTATTTTAAGTTAAGGCCTCAAGAAACAAGGAAAGATATAACTCGGATAAGTGGATTTTGGTTTATTGTAAAAGTGCTTTATTATGTACAGTACTGGTTTGAAATTTTTGCCAAATATGTACGTGTAAATGTGTAAATAATCGTTTTGCCTAAGATTTCGCAGTTTGGTTTGAACCTTGAGTATCTTCAAAAAGTTCCAACAAACGTGTTTATTAAACATAATGTTTCATCATAGCGTAAACCTACAGTCCCACATATTTTTATAGCATTAGTCATTTAAATACATATCTAATGATCGACCAAACATTCGAATTATATCTAGGAATTTCCAAAGAGAGTTAACCACAGATACAAAAAAAAGAATTCGGCTGTAGGTGGCCGGAAATAATTGGGATAGCCACGACGGCCTTGCCAAGGACTGGGTTCTTTTTTTCTTTTGAATTTAGAATACATTCTGATTGGTGTGGTTTTGGAGAGAGTTTTAACTTAAATTCTTTTTAATCATTTATGTTAGAGGTTTCGAAAAAAAAATAGTAAATAGAAAAATCTTTTTTGATGAAAAAAATATTGAAGGATTTGTGGCGACGTTTACAGGTTTTACAGTTCTTATAAATCCATTCTGGACAATCTGAATATCCTCAAAATCGTCGTTTACAAATGTCACCAAGGACCAACTCATTAGTTACCTAAATAAAGATTCTTCGCTAGGCAACCAATAACAAAATGAACATGTACAAGAAAATACACACAGACAAACATATTGTAAACCAAACCCATCAATATTTTTAACCCGAGCTAGCCCCTAGGAGGCTATGACGTCAAGTCTAGAAAGACCAGAACGAATCTTTAAGAATGTATAACAGTAACCTTAGATTTTCCTTATATAATCGACGTGGGACCGTTAGGCGGTACTATGCTCAGGTACCGCTAGTGCCATGAACACGTGTCGCGTATGAGGTGAAAGGTTGATCTGATCAATAATGTAATTGGAAAAATTCAGAAGATCTACGGTTTAAGCCTAAGATGTTCATGATTATGTTTATAATGATATAGATGAATTGTAATAATACATGGTGTTAAGTAATGAAATCGAGATAAATATAGTTTTCACTCAACTGATAAATCATTTACTTTTTTCCCACTTTAATATTATTTTTAAATACAGAGTTAGATTGACACGTGAAGTTAATTAAACACGATTATACATAGCCTCTCGCTGTCGAAAGTCATTTTGATCTTTTTGGTTAAGAGAAAAACTGTATGTCATTAAAAGTAAAAGATATTTTTTTTTTCAACATTTCTTTCACACTTTTTTTACATTAGGTACATACATTTAGTTAATATGTTTCATGTGGTTTGATTCATATATCATAAAAAGTTTACCACATAAGAGTATTGCGTAGAATAAATTATTCAAAAACAAAATGGAAAATATACTGACTAAAGACTTTTTAAACTCTATCTAGTTGATTTATAACATTAGTCCAAGTTTATTTAAGAGCTAACACAACTCAAAATAAAGACCTAAGTGAGGGTCAAAGAATGGTACGAGAAAGAATTCCAATGACTTGACATTTTGGTAACTGAATTCCAATCGCAGTACCCACGTATTCTCACCTATTTGAATACTACCCTGATTTAATTACACCACTTAATTTAACAAATATATCAATCAGAGATAAATGCAAATGTAAGACACATTGAAATTAAAACTTAAAACAAAAGATATAAAGTCCAGTTTTGTTTAAAGAAGATTTTATGAAAGAACCGGTATTGGATGACCTCGCGTAGCACATATGGATAGTATAACGACTTCGAATTCCAGACAAGGTTTCGTTCACCAGATTTGATGTGTGTATCATCACGGATTTCCGTTGCAAGGTGAACAGGTGAGTTTAGATTTGGTCTTTTTTTAAATGGTCCTTAGAGCCGCACCTCATATTAGAAAGACTTAGCAAGACATTTTGAAAAAGGAGGGTTTTAGTTTTCATGGTTTTCTTTGCAATCATGTTTTTTTTTCTAACACGAATACCATGAAGATTCATATTGATAACGTATGTAGTATTTAGGGTCCTCACTGCAAGTCGCTGCCAATCTTTCCTATAAAGGTAGGTAAAACTATGGTAAATCTAAATATGATAAAATCAGAGACAACTTTAAATGTTTTCTGAAAATATTACCACATTTCTTTTCGATATTTAATTAGTATTCGCGACACCCAAATAAACTTTCTGAAACAACAAACCCAATTTTAATATAGAACCAAAAAAATCGCATTAACAAAAGTAATTGCAAAATAAATTACATCAGTTTTAAAATCAAGTGAAGGTCGTTTGGTTCCTAGCAAGGACCACGCAAGCGCAGGAGCAGACACAAATAAAAGTAGTTCCCTTCACACGATTCAGATGCAATAACAAAAGCCATGGTTTAAAGCGGGTTCCCATGAGGTTCAATCAAAAGATTTTTTTCTCTTCGAGCCCATTTCTTTAATAGAAATTAAAATGTTTTAAAGATTTTTGTGGACTAAACTGAATGTGGTAAGAAAGATATTCAAGGGTGTTTTATGTGATAAGTAAAGAATTAAAATGGAAGTGTATTCGACACAATAACAGTTCTTTTATTAATTTTCACACATCGTCGTCTAGTCTCAAACTATGCAAAGCATGTATTATGAGTACTAGACAACTGATAAACATACTTAAATATTTCTAAGTACGTACACAGAACTAATGTGCTCATCACGAACACATTTGTTATGGGTGGGAATCGAAACCACGACCTCCGGTGTAGCAGTCAGGACCACTAACCACTCAACTCACAGGCCAGTCGTTTATTGTGAACATTTACGTAACACACAAAACTATGCTCTTGCTTGTTTATGCTTTATCATGGACTGTCGACTGTTCATGAACTGACGACGCGCCGTGAACATATCGTCGGCGGTTCAGGTTCAGTCAGTAAGTCTGACACTACATTAAAGAGGCGAGTTCCTATAAGAATTCCCCTTATTACCGAAAGGATGTCTGACTGTTATTCCTTCGTACTCTGTTCTAAATAAAAGATTTGGGGTCAGTGCAATAAGCATTCTTATATCTACCCATCACAATCATCATCTCCAAATTTTCTCACCTCATTACCTACTCATCATCATGCAATCCATTACTTTCTTCTTCCATTTTCTACAACATCTACTTTCGTTGGTTAATCATATACAATCTTCATAACTGAAAACCTCAAATCGAAATAATTCTACAAAAAATATTTCAATAACCTCACTAACTGTAAGTCTTATCGCCAGCGTTCTACATTCCCAAGTAAATACTTATAAAGTAAAAGTAAGTTAAAAAGTTACCAGACCTTATCATACGTTCAATCTGCAAGGTCGAGGTAGGGAACCAACGAGCCGTTGCTAATGTGCTACGAAGTGCAATACAGCGGCCTAAACACTGACACTAAGGACCAAAATTATCTTTTGAAAACCAATAAATTGGCAAGGACTTGTGGCAAGAATGCAAACCAATAAATTGGTAAGGACATTTGTAATGCAAAAAAAAAAACTAGGATGGATCTTAGATTAGATAATGCATGATGAGATTTTAAATGTCCACGTGAATAAACATTTCAAGGAAAATGTGCTATTAGACGACACTAAAAACCAATAATTCCAAAAAGTTTTTTTAAGTAATTTTACAAAACTATAAAATTGGACTATTCAGGTATTGTCTGAAGCTAATTGCTAAGTATATACGAATTAGTGATATAAGTGAACTTAATCAGACAAAAGACGTGACAAATTTTAATGCCGAATTTATTATAAAAGTGACCAAGCCATATACCGATAAGGGCAATAAGAATAAGATGACAGTGTATAAAAACAGATCGTCTAACGTAACTGATCCTACACTTTTCCCATTCGAGTCAAACAAGTAGTACTATCACATAAAAACTCAAATACACATTCCCATTTACATGACTTTATAAACACTTAAACGTAGCCTACAAAAAGTGATTCGAAGAATCTGGTATAATGTATGTAAAACAAAAATAAACGTGTTTATATGATGCTATCGTACTCGCATGCTTGGTGGGTACAAGCCTTTTACTAAAGCTTACTGTAGATTATTAATTAATCGAAGCATAGGTTGTGTTTGAGAATTTTCAAATGCGTACTGAAGGACACGAAGGAAACTTAATGGCACCCATCGTGTAGGTACAATGTCGGAAATTGATTTTAAACTATAATAAGTAAAACAAAGATGCAGACTATTGGTAGACCAGATTGCAGACCAAAAAAATTATCCTCCTTCTAGTCCTCATTTTAAAGGGAATGTTAGCTATCCACATTTCTGTTCAGTTAATTTAAAATGCCAATCCAAACATTAAAGCAGCAAGGAAAGAACATAAGAAGAAAAATTAAAAAGACGACTAGTATACGACACGTTTGCTATAATTTTGATGTACCGTGGTTCTGTACACCAGGAATTCAACGTATGCCAAGACACAATGTTTACAAACAATAAATCCACTACATTTAACACTTACTTACGGTAGTTTAAATCAATTACCTCCTGAGTACCTTATTGTAATTCTCTGTATGATTTCACTACTAGACTTGCATGAAACTAAATTACCAGCACGTATTAAATTTGAACGTGAGAAGAATGATGAGAGAATGGTAATATTAACGTTTTGTTAGTCTTTCCTGAAATGTGGATTAAAGGTAGATGTTATGAGCGCAATTACTGAGCTCTTTCAGCAATTTTCCTTGCTTTAATGATTGCACTTTTCCTACGCAGCTTTTGATTTTCGTTCAAGCGCAACTACTAGAGTTTTACTTTCCTTTAACGTTTTAAAGTGCCCGGGAAATAGCCTATTTGAAATGAAAACTTTAGGATTTTGATTTTTTCATACATTTCTCCTATCATCATTTTTTTTATATTAATGCAACGTATGCCAACTGAGAAAGAAAGGGAATGAATATCGCTCCGCAACTTTTTAGTTTTATATTACAATGCGTTATATTATGGTCTTATGGACAAATTTAATTCAGTCAGCATGTAAAAGACCGACCGACCCCAACATAGTTGGGAAAAGGCTAGGCTAATGAATGATGTAAAAGACCAAATGAGCTTCAAACCAAATCCAAGACTTGCGCCATTATTAAATCATTTAATTTTATTTTACCACTTCAAAGCAAGGACGATTTATTTGCGAAATCATATGGATTAAAGAAACCTGAATTAAATGAGACTTACATTCACATACTTAGCATACAGATGACAATCTCTTTCCGAAACAAAATTAGAGCTGCCCGGATCGAAGGACCAAACTATAAGTCTTGATAAATTTACGTTTTGGGCAATTAAGTTTCGTCTAATTAGGCTCCAAACTTAGCATTTAAACGAAGATAAAACAAATTTATGTTAACAGTATTAATTGTTGGAATTTTTAAGGTGATTGAAAAATGTTGATTACGAAGGCGTGTTACTGTATTATTGACAATGATACTTAAAAGAAACACTAACATAAACAAATATATTCCTACTAGTTTGTTTCACAATTTTACGTACTAGGTATTAACCACCTCAATGCTTTGTGACTAATCCATTGCAGATTTCCTTTACATTTCTATCAAACCGACAGCAGTACAATCGCAATGTATTCAGTACATCTCGTTGTTGTTTAGAAATGTTGTTTCAATACCCGTTTTATAGTAGAAGCTTGCACCTGCCTCCTGATTTTGCCATAAATTATGAACACCACTCGATTCTTGCTTAGAAAACAAGTTTGTACGCAATTATACTGCGATGGCTCTCGGGAAATATGTTATTTGAATTATTTTTCTCATGTGTCTATGAGAACGACTGAAATAGAATTCTTGTATTCTCGAAGACCAGATTCCTGTTTACGCGACTCATTTACAAGATCAATCAATGTTATTATCATTTATTATACTATAAGGAAAAATATTAGTTTTAATTTGTTTAAGAAGATTAAAAGACAAAAAAGGGGTCATGTTTAGCTCCGTGCATAGAGCTTTTTAACATAAGAAACTGAATTGATATGGTAAGAGTCACAATAAGAGTAGATTTAAGAACTTATAAAGATAATGATACTTTGTAATTTTTTGGATCGATTCAAAAAAGTCCTATAGAAGGTCTATAGGACTTTTTCGTTTACGTAGTATGCGTATACGTATTATGTTGACCTTACCAAAACATATAAAAAAACTAGAGATGCGCCGAATAACTATTCGGTATTCGGTATTCGGCGTATTCGGCAATTTTTTCACTATTCGTATTCGGCCGAATTATTCGGTTTCGTGCCGAATATATTCGGTTCTTTTTTTCTCCGCCACATTACCCGATGTAGAACTAATAGATATAACTTACTCTGTTATAAGTCTACGAAATACTATGAGCAAATAAACTTTAACTCACTGTTTATTTTTAACCAAAAATTAACATATTTATTTCTTAAACAACCACATTTTACTTACAACTTTATAGTCAATATTTATTTTAATTTCAAAAACGCTTTAATCAGTTTTTAATCATAAATTATACTTTTAGACCTCCAAGCAAAATATTTCAACCATAGAATAGAATAGAATAGAATATTCTTTATTGTACACCATGGAATTACAGCAGTGATTCTTAATACATACAATGTTAGGGTACAATGGCGGTCTTATCGCTAAAAGGCAGACAACCTTTGGATAGAACAAGATAATAATCCCTACAATTCCCTACTAATTTTATAAATGCGAAAGTAACTCTGTCTGTCTGCCTGTTATGCTTTCACGTCTAAACCACTGAACTGATTTTAATGAAATTTGGTACAGAGATAGAGTTGACCTTGAGAAAGAACATAGGATAGTTTTTATCCCGGACTTTTGAAGAGTTCTCTTGGAAACGCGATATAACCGACCTTGACGCGGGTGAAAAGCTAGTAATATTTATTTCTGAAACTAACAGTTAAAACTTAAAAAATATCATTTTTTTAAATGTTTAATCTTGCGGGTGGCAAGTAAGGACATGTTGAAACCTGTATACGCGAGGTTTAGGCGTTTAGGCGAGGCAATTTTGAACCGAATAGTTCGGCCGAATATTCGGTTCGGTAAACTTTAAACCGAATAGTATTCGGCATTCGGTTATTCGGTGAAACCACTATTCGGCGCATCTCTAAAAAAAACAATCAAATTCAACACACAAATATTCAAAGGAAATCGAATTTTTAACTGCTATTATTAACTTATTATCTTTTTGCATGCGTCTATTGAAACAGTGTCGAAGTAATTTGCAAAAATACAATGATAATGATTTACATTGTCCGAGACAACAATTGAATAGCATTACACCTATTAGTTTTTGCCGTCGCGACAAGAATAGCTGTTATTTATTTAAAGAACTCGAATGTCTATTAATGTCTTTGAACTATTTTCTACTAACTACAGTAACTAAGTACTACTACTAACATTTTAATTTAGGATTTTCTGCCCTCATGCAACTTACTTAATATGCTTAAAACAGATCCGGGAAGCATTTTAAATACAATGACATTAAAAAGGATAATTTACTTACTCAATTTATAAGAACTAAACGATTAAAAAAATGGTAGAAAAATTAATCAAATAAAAATATTCGAGATGGTCCTACAACACTAAGGGTTCCTTACAAATAGGCTTAAGAAAAAACGATTTGAAAAAAATGGTCTTCCATTAAATTTTTTACCGTAAGAACTCATGCTTCACCCCGATTGTCTACTGTCTAGGTATAATTTTTTATGAGATGCAGTCTGGTGGCAGACGGTCGGATCCGAAAACGCGGTCAGACAGCACAACCTTAGTAATAAGATTCCGTTATTACCATGTAGTTACACTAAAAAGGTGAAATTCTCACAAAAAATGGCCATCAGTTGATATTTTGTATAGGACTGGAAGGACCATCATTTCCATGCCTATCTCTCAAAATCCATTTCACGACGAATGTTGAATATTCTTTTTACTCTAGTTGTCATAACCTTGACCATGATTCTCAAAACAAACTACCCGTTGTTTTGTAAACATGTACTATCAATTAAAAATTTGATCGCCGTCTTTTGGTGCTTGATAAATGTTTGGTCCTTTACCACATACTAGATGTTCCGTTTATTTTCGAGTTAACTGTTAGCATAGCTTATGACACCCACAAAAAATGTCTTTCTTACCTTAAAAGGGTAACTTTACAACGCAACTTTCAAACAAGCTTTACCTCTTCTTAATATTATTATAGATAACGTTGATCTTAATTCTCTAAAACAATCCTATTTATTTGTCAACATGGTATGACTTATATCTAAATGATGATCTCGATTTCTTGGTCCTTTGCAAATTTCTGGTCCTTCATCACAAATGACGTTTGCACCGTTTGTTGTCGTCCTTCTAAAATTAATTTCTGCGTACATTAAGCGTTTAATGGCGTTACAGTGTACTAGTGCTCCTTCAACTATGCGGTCACGGTATAAATACTGGCAACCCGGAAAGTAATACCGGTTGTATGTGTCGTGGGGTCGCGGTTGTCCTACATGCAAACTATTCCAAAATACTAGAAAGATAAAGAACTTAATTTATTAGACTATCTATTATTTTTACTACTTGGTCTCTTTATTATTAGACGATTTTTTTTAATGAAATGAAAATTTGTTTGAAATCAGGGAATATTTACTGTTATTGTCAATAATTGTTATCTACACTCAAAATTGACCTATATTTACTAGTGCATAATCTTCACAAGATAAATTCAGTCTAACTCCGAATACATTTAGACAGCTGATTTTGAAGCATTCATACATCGTTTGAGTTTGAAAGGCTTTTAAGTGAAACAGGTTATTCCATCACCGATAACTTGTCGTAAGTAAATGATATGTGACATTTACTCTCTGTACCATAGAATATGACGGTAACACATAAATTACAATTGTAGAGTCGGCAGAGATAATGATGACAAGATGCGTAAAGAAATCAACAACTACCGCCAGTAAAAACTATAACAGTAGCTAACGATCGCAGGAAATTAACACAACTGTACACCTCAATGATTCCTTGGTAACGGATCAGTAAGATCAGTTCTCACGAAACAGAAAACAATTTATTCTAGCTATGTTTGTACTAGGATTCGATAAAGAACGCATTAGGCGCGTGCGAGTAAACACCAACCGTCGAACAGTGAGCATTTTTTATCGAAACCATTCACGAATAACCGCCACTTCGGACCGTTAGCACCTGCTCGCCTACCTCACACAAACACGACGCTGATAAACATAAATATATCGGAATAAAACCGCGGAATTCCAAAATGAACCTTAGAAGTCTCTGCCATCAACAGTTATAGCATTAATTATACGAAAAATACTTAAAAACCCGATAGTCGAGTTGGAAACTTGAAGTTTTCTTACAGTTACACCGTTGTGTAAGAGATAACCTGAATTGAGATAAGTCTGTTCGGAACTGAGCCAGCGAGGCATGCCGCAAGTAATAACCTCCCAGATTATAATATTTGTGTTGGTAATCTTCGGATTCCTATCACCAGACGAAATTTTTGGACCCGAAAAAAAAAACTACCACTATAAGTAACAAAATATTTAAATCACTTACCGTCCATTAGGTGCTGAAGGAGAGTGCACTAATTTAACAGCAAAAAGGAACTGTATTGCACACACGAGCAGACAGCAAAGATTCAATGATAGCGTCAATGCACACAACGCTAATGTCACTTCATACACCACTGCAAACTCCTCGGGAGCACTGGTCGCAGGCGCCGAGATCTTCAGCAAGAACAGCAGCGCTAGCAGAGCGAGCAGCAAGCTGACGAGGCAGAGCAGCGCCAGCGACGTGAGCGCCTCCTCCGTGGCGGCGCGCGTGCTGCGGTTCCGGTGCGAGCTGGGCCGCGGCGGCGGGACCCCCGGCGCGGAGCCATTCGCGAGCTTCGGCGGAGAGGACACCGGCAGCGGGGCCACGACGGACACGGGAGCCGTCGACGTCGGCGGCTGCGCTCCGGGGCTGACGCTCGCCGAAGTCCCTCCAACAGAGTGCTTCGACGAGTCCAGGGTGGACACGTTAAGGGGCAGGTGGTGGTGCGGCCGCCGCGGCATGTTCTGGTAGCGGTGGTCGGCATCGTTCGCCGCCGGCGGCCGCTGCGTATGTTTCAACATGGCGCTACTAGCACGCCGAGACTCGCCATCCCGCCGACTGGTTCTCCGGCATTCGGGCCGGTTTTGTTACACGACGCAGCGACGCGGGCGCTCGGTCGACGGGCGCGGGACGACTGACGGCGGCTCGTACCTGCGCGCGCGCGTATGTGTGTCAATCAAACTCGAGGGCTGCAGGACTGCGTGCAAAGCTTAAACATATCACCTAACTAATCTACCCTAACAATAGAATAATGGCAGTAAAACAATTGCTTGGATAAACAAGTTGCTCATTGATTACAATAAATTGTTTTGAAAACATAATGTTTTGTATGTTTGGTGTTTGGCCGCTGTTACTGGTGCACTATTTTAAACTGTCTAGTTTGATAAACAAATGTCTTCACTTGTATTGTTTTGAAGCATTCACTAAATAGTTGTTTAGTTCTTGACGAAAAGCCGGTTGAGAGCTATTTTGTAACAGAAACAAGTACTAAAGACAATTAATTCAAAGAATAATCTACAGTTCAATGAAACCCACTGCGAATGGAACCTCCTTCCTTAGACAGAACGTACATCCTGCCTATGATTGGGAGGCATTACGAGAGAGGCAAAAAGCTGTACCCAGCAGGCATCAGGTGTACAGTTATCAAGACGCGTACATCTTCTAATGTCGCAACTTTACTGCGACAAGATTGTGTTGCAATAACACTTAGTTCAGGCATATTATAATGCTAACTATTGTACTGAAAATTATGATCAAACGAGTTTTAACCGTTCTTCGTTAACTTATGTACCGCGTACCGTAGGACCAAAATATTTTTAGAGAAATTAGTAGAATTGACGACTTGCCTGACCTTTGGCCTAAAACTTAATTTCAATTATCTATTATTATTTCCTCAAGCAAATTGAATGCACGGATGTATTCAATAAAAACAATGCATGAATATTATAATCACTGCTAACATCCCATTTGTCCATTGACTGAAAGACAAAACACAAACAGCCCTTTCTTCCTGTCATAATAATATATAAAAATACCATTACCATGACATCTCCCTTCTGTACCAATCTGTATAGAAAACCAATGCATAATGGGATGACGCCATGATAACATTAACTTGAGTCAATGAACTTTAACAAATTGAAAGCTTTTAGCAAATTATCTGGCTGATGAAAGCTGTATTAGGGGGCCAGCTTACACCATCGGGTTGGTTGTGGGAAAGAGATGCCGCTCTATGGAGTATATTGTGTTGTCTCGTTTCATCAACTGCAATATACTTTCTTCGATCTGTGGTGATAGGAATGTGAGTAATCTCAGGTGAAAAAATTAACACAGGAAATTTGGGTCCACCTTAAGGATTCAAGTTCAAGGTTGAGTGTAAGTCTTTTGAGACGGCTACTGAAATGTGTACCTTAGGACCAAGTGGAGAATGATTAAGATTTAATTTAAATAAAATTGATTTCATTGAAGTATTAAATTTACTTTTATTTGCCTGTAAATTTATTATGATTAGTCATATTTAAAAAGAATTTTGATCTTTCTGATATAAGCAAGTAGGAAATGATCTTATTCTAAGAACTGTTTTAAGAGAAAAATGGAAAAACAAATACAATATTTATCATAGAGAAAAGGAAAACTCTGTGTCATGCTCCCTCCCCTACAAATTTACCCAAAAAAAACATATGTATTTGTAAAAAAGTAAATTTATTGCAAATTTATTTTAAGCAATTTATTTTTGAAAGATAATGAGAAAAATATAGCTTCTCCAAAGGAAATCGAAATTACTCTAAGCGAGAAACATCAATTAAACTTGTCGATGATATTTGCTGTGACCTTTAATTAATTGACCTTTACCATCGAAACTAGACTTCAATAGTGACATTAAAGCATTCAGATGTAGCAATTATTTTATCTATAATGATCTATGTTTAATGTGGTTAGATTGGTGTGTAATAAAATTAGCTCTCCTTTTTTTTCATTTTCCTTTTATTTTTTGGGCTTGGGAATGGCAGTGGAGTATAACATCTTAGTGGTTAAAAGCAACAAGAATTTGCCCTCCTTTGCCTATGATGAAATCTTTTTTACACTTTAACTGTCTGCTTTTTCAGGGCGACCAGTCCAATATACTAATTTTGAATTAAATTACTTGGGTGATGGTTGGTTGGAGGCTCCTTTCAGTAGGTATAGCCAAGTAGCTGAGGTCACCGCACCAAACTCACTGTGGGCAACGTGTCGCGGGCTCCATCTCCGCGAAGAACAAACTTGTGTGATCTACCAATGCATGTCCGAAATCTGGGTGCTTTTGTGGCTTGAATGTTTCTGTGTGTGTGTGTTTTGTTTAATACCTTAGTACAGAAGTCGATTGTATAAAAAAACTACTAAAAATATTTTTTTTCTATCACCCACACATAACAATGTTCGTATAATGTAGCGTTACTTTTCCAAAAACAAATCTGGCTTTGTTTATCCTCATTTTTGTAAACATAATACATTTTCAAGTGTCAATAAACATATTTCATTTTGGTCTTTCTTCTATTCTTTGTTTTCAATTTGATCTATTTTCGTCGCTCCTTTATGAAGCCTAAGGAATAGGGCAGCTTCTAAAACAGCCCGTTACCAGAACCTTTGTAGCCCATCCGGGCACGTGCGCACCTGTCGTGCAGGTGTCTTCGTATCAAGTTATTAAATTGATATAAAAAATCTAGCGCCTGCAATGTGTAGACCGAAGAAAAAACGACCATTCGACTAGCATGTGGAGATCCATTTGAGCAATTGAATGAAAAAAGTATAACTTAAACTGTCCACTGCAAGGATATAATATAGAGGCCGTTATCCAGACTCTTTAAAGTAACAGTAAGCAATAGTCACTCCTGTAATGTTAAACGTTCCTTATAACTTGTGATCGGTGTCAATGGTGATCACACAAGTGCTTGTCCCATGCGGAGACTATTTTAGCAATATGTCATACAGTCGTAATATAGTAACCAGAAGGCCGTTAAGAGTATTGCCGATTTTGTGGAAGAGACACTTCGCACACCTTGTTGTGCTCCGTCATGCTAACACAAACAACTGTAAGTCTTACTACAGTGTTATTACAATCTATTTTTTATTTTTTATTGATATTCCAATTCATTTGTTTCCAATACAATGACGTACCAAACATTGCTTGATTCATCGATTTACAACATTTAGCACTGTGAGAAAGACGCGCTGAAGAAACCACAGCAAGAATGGTTGTAACGGGATATAAAATATTATATTTACCTGTCTGCCATCGCCAACCACTACCTCCTAAACTAAGAGTGTTGCAGGTGTAAAAGGGACAGCGCACTACAAGATGTAGAATGGCGTCTTGTTTCCACAACCTCTTCCACTTGAAAGAGTCTTCTCCTTTGATATATTGGTTCGCCCGCAGACATGAATCCTTACCGCAAAGATATAAAGTTACCAACGGTCTTTTAGTCCTTGATAACTGGTGTTAATATGTATTGTTTGCTTAATATAGTCGAGCAATATTGATCGAATTGTTTGAATTTATATCTAGGACTAACTCTTAATGGCATAGTAATAATTAGGGTCGAAATACTGTCAAAAGCCAAAGGCTTTTAGTCAGAGTAAGCTCTACAAATAGATTGATTATTTCTTTTCATTGAAAGGAGAAAGAATTTGCCACGGTTCTCAAACGAAATACGAATTAAGAAAACGCGCGCACTAACTACGTAATTAATTCGTTACTGACACCCCACAAAAGGATTAAACTCTTTAGGATATTTAAACAAAAACAATGCAACACAAACCAAAAGACAGCTGTCTGAACGCGAAATAGCAAATATTACGTACAAAAGTATCACTTTGCTATTGCAATAAGTAATGTTTACACTTTTACAGTAGTACCAGTTGTAACGTCTTATGTAAGCCGCAGAGAGCGATGTCCGACCGTCAAGCAAAAACTTGCATCTTTTGTGGGGGACCCATAAATAAAGCGTGTTTGGAGACCCGTTATTCTTCGTACCTAAACATTTTATTCGAAAAGAAATAAAAGTGTTGCTGCTAAGCTGCTACTGTTATTATGTAATGGTTATTTCATTTCCTGGACAAAAAATGACCCGTGTATATTTTCAATTTGATAATTGAGAGATTCAATTTGATAAGCGAGATGTCAGAGATAAATTTCCTTTAGCGCGGCGCTACGCAGCGAGATGCGCGGCCGCTGACGTCAGTTCGACTCGCGATCCCGCCGCGTCTGCTCATGATTAAGGACTCCGGTTGGGTCCGAAACTAGTCGGGCTACCCCGATAAATACGCGTGAGTAAACCGTTACATCATTTAATAATAAATTTCCTTTCCTTCTATAATTAGAATCCCGGTAGCCTGACGGAGAAAAGTCTCCTAGCTTACTGATATGGCAAAATAAAGTCTTTATCCTGTAAACCAATAACATTACCCTGAGCGCTGACTGTATCGAATCACTTCAATTCACTGACCGATCATATCAAAGCAACGCTCTTCCAACATCGTAGTCATTTTGACAATGAATCCTGCTGATAACACAAATAATGGTCACAGTACCCGTCGGTCGCGTGTCACCGCGTTGGATAAGAATGCAGCTGATCCTGTTGGGCTCTATCAGCCTCTATGTACTTAGCGTATTAAGATACAGACTAGTGCAATACTAGTCTACACAACCCTATCTGGTAAGACAGAAAAAGTTGTTAAAAGCTTTAAAACTGCTACTTTCGAATTTTGCTCTCCTGTCAAGAAGGTAGATAAATGATGTCATATTTGTTAATGAAAAACGACTCCCGCATTAAGGAATTCAATCCTTGTGTCGCTGGGGTTTCCAGTCAGGTCGGGACAATTATTTGAGGATTACACAAATGCTTGTACTACGTGGGGATCAAACCCGCACCATTTTGCGCTCAGTGTGTTTGGAGTGGTAACCTCTACCACTCAGCTATTCGTGTAACAGTTGCACAAGCTGAAGGGCCAATCGTATTGAACATTATAGTATAGAAGAAGAAACCCCTTAACCTTTTTACTTGTTGGTGAATAAGTACTAGTAGTAATAAATACTATTCCGGGATCCAGGGTCCAGGTTGACCCTGTACTGCCATGGCTGCGCGGTTAGTACACCAAGGGTGAAGGAAGGAACTTTAGTGGCATTCAGTCAGTAGAAGTCCGACACTCCTCTCTACCCAAAAGGAAAGAGTCATTTGATCATTTACCATCCGAAAAAAAAGGTTTGTCCAATTGTACGTCGAGTGGTTTCTTGAGAAGGCCTGTCGAGCCATCCCCATCGAAGATAGTCATTTTCATAGGAAGATCCATAGCAGAGTTTATTTCGTTTCTCAACTGTTTGCGCTTAACTCAGTTTGTTATACAAGAGCGAAGCCATTCACGATTATTAGTATTTCAATAATACAGAAGTGTCCTTTGACCAGAGATAAGATTATTTTAATAACAAGATTCTATTATAATGTTCGTTACGTAATTTACTCATTATAATGGTGAATTAGGTATTAATCATTGACTAGTCAAGGCCCGTGTTTTACACGTATTCTTCCTTCTTAAGATGGGATGGTAATTTTATAACTACATTGCCTCTACATTTTTTACTGGTATTAAAACTGACATTCCAAATAAGTTTTCAATAAAATCCGACTGACATCCGACGAAGTGGGAATCGGACTTGAGACTATAAGGGTCCATACAAATTTGGAAAAAAGTTGGTCATCACATTGATGACCGTACCAACAATGCTTAGCGAAATTTGTATTTTTTTTATAAACGCATCAGATACAAGTGTATAAAAATTCTACTGTTTAGCTATTACAGTTGATGAGTTACAGCCAAGAAGGATTGACACGATTGACAGAAAACGGACAGAAAGCCCTAAAAAATAAGATGGACATAAAATTGTAAAATAACTCTACATTTATAATTTAAAGACATCATTATATTTGTTTCTTCACGATTTTGCTATGAGCATTTAACTCTTATTGATTTCATGGTTACAAAGATGTACAGACAATTTGTAGATATTATTTCAATTATATTAGTATTAAGTAGTTATGTAATTAATGTTTACTTGATTTGGTAGGTAATATCAAATGGCTACCTAAGCATAATTTTTCTAGCTTATCGGTATACGTATGGGTTAATGCATAATATGATAATATTTGAAGACCTTGACTTTTTCTTTAACATGGCCTGTACCTAAATTTCGTCCATAACCAAATGAAAATTACATTATATCAACTACTTTCGCTGTACATTGCGCGTTTACACTATTACCAATTTTAGTTTTGATGCAGAGCAAGCAATGAAACCGCAAAATTCAATTAAAGAAATACAATCACGCAATCGAAATGGTCACTGCTGCACGCTGAATGATGTGAAGTTAGTATACAAACGGAGTCAATAGAAAATCAAGTCTATGTGCTTGTATTGAGACTCAGATTACCTTGTAAATTAATTTGCCCAATATTATAGGTTATCATTGGCAGTTACTATACGATGATTATGCTTCATAACGATAAAGAAGATAATGGAGTGTTTAACATAGAATAGATTTAAGCGGTTGTTTTTGCATTTAATAGTTTATTGTGGTGTAAAGTGCTATAACGTAAGTACACAGTTTCGTTTATATTTTTAAATATCTACGTACTTATACTTATATTTTTCGCAGTAGATATTAGTTGTAGAGTTTATAATCTTGAATGCAAATCCCTGAAGTTAATTATTTTTTGTGCGAAACATTCGTCTCTTGTTTAGAGGTGCTGGTTCGATAATATATTGAGGAGGGCTATGGGTTACTATAATAATACTATCGAGTCGTGTCCCCGCCGCGTCAGCTCATGAAGTTTTGCGCTTGGGTCCGAAATTAATCTTTGCATAATTTAATATCATCGGCCTAGCCTTTTCCAACTATGTTGGAGTCGGCTTCCAGTCTAACCGGATTCAGAAAAGTACCAGTGTTTTACAAGGACCTCCTCAACCCAGTTACCTGGGCAACACGATACCACTTAGTTAGACAGTTTGTTAGACTTCCTACCTTCTTCAATTCGTAACGACTGTCAAGGATGTATGAATAACAGCCGGGACTTACAATTTAACGTGCCTTCCGGAACATTAATTCATTTAATAACAGATACCTACTATAAAAAGGATATTACTTTTCAGATTCTAAATGACGGATGTCATAGTGATAGGATGTGGCGCCGCAGGGCTGGCGGCGTTGAGGAAGCTGCACGACGCTGGTCTCCGAGTCCTGGGCCTCGAAGCATCTAACAGGATCGGTGGTAGAGTCTGCACTGTCAACTTCGGAGACAAGGCTATCGATATTGGAGCTGCATGGTAAATGTTCAGGTTTCTACTAAAATGAAAATGCATACTAAAACTATCCGGTGTGAGACTTTTAAAATTAGTTTTCTATTGATAGATAAATTCAACTAGAGTACCGTTAGCACCGATTTTTCCCCTCATTTGTTTGGCATAGAGTATATTTTCACTTCCCAAACTAATTATTACGACACATAATCAGGATAGAAAATATCTAAAATTTCATCAAATTCCGCTCAGTGGTTTTTGCGTACAAGAGTTACAAAAATTCATCCATACTTTATTCTTGAAAAAGGATACACTTACATGTTCGCGAATGATTCTAGGTGTCATGGCGAAAAAGACAACAAAGTCTTCGAGCTGGCTAACCCACTTGGTCTTCTTGGAAGACCAGAGCCAGATACCAATTGGTTCCTGCTTTCTAACGGGGACCAGGTTCCAGAAGAAAATGCTCTAGGTATCCTAAAGGCCTTGGATACAGAAATAGAAAAAGCGGACAAGTACGGCAAGCAATCAATTTCTGAGTGTATAAGGAATGCGTAAGTTCTTCTATATCTTCACTCAATGTAATCATTAAGTGCAAGTGGATGATTGTTAAGTGTTGTTAAGATCTCAAGTCTCAACCACACTTATAATTATTGTTCACCAAAAGCAGAGTGTCGAGGATTCGATCCCAACAAATGCTTGCCTTGAGTCTGTGTGTCGTTATGCATGTGACTTGAATGTTTGCGAAACCGGGACCACAAGGATAAAATTCGTTAGTGCGAGAGAGAGTGTTTATTTTTAAAGAGAAGTGACGTTTGACCTCTATCTTAATTTTATAAATTCCAGAGCCAAAACAAACGAAGCGCTAACGAAAGATTCCAAACTATCGGAGTCTTTTATCGAATGGTTTGAAAGGAACAACCATTTGGGAGGTCAAGATGATCCCAAGAAAGGCAAGTCACTGCGAGGACTGGTAGAGCATAAGCCTTGTGAGGGCGAACCACTTTTGCATTGGAAGGGAAGGGGGTACAAAAGTATATTGGATATCCTGTTGGTGAGTTTTAGAGGAGGCAAAATATATTGACCATCTCCCAGGGTGTCCTAATGTATTAACTTATGGAATGTGATAAATAATTGAGGATTGAGTAACGCTGATCAAGGCAAAGTTTGTAAATCTTTAGTTGATATTTTAAATTGATTGAATTTAAAATTAACTCAATCTCTGTGATTGGTGCTAATACTAATCACATTAGAAAATTCTAGAAACTAAGAATGCTTGGTTTGGAATTTCGGTAAAGTTGAGTCTAATCATGTCACATTTTTCTTGGAGCCTGGATGCAGAAGAATCTTTCGGAAAAATTGGGGCTATAATCTTTTTTTGCACATTACTGGAGTACCGTTTTAAAGCAGTACGAGATAGAAAAAACACGAAGGTTCAAAATTTTCATATTTTACAGAATAGATACCCAGACCCGTCCAAAGCAATAAATGTACAAATAGAACTCAACAAAGAAGTTGAACACATACAATGGGGTTCAACCGAACCAGGGTACAATATTGACAACCCGCCGGTGCAAATTACCTGCACTGACGGTACCAAGTATGCTGCGGCCAGTTGTATCGTGACTCTTTCAGTGGGAGTTCTAAAGGAAAGGTGAGAAAAATATAGGTAACAGCAGCAAAACAGAACGACTTTGTCAGGGCCGCAAGTTATGTAGAAACAAGTAGTCAGGTTAGAACGTCACTTTCTATGGACAGTCTATTTATTTCTTTCTTTCAAAGTTCAGTCATAGTGATATCCCACTAGATGTTCTTAATTTTTTACCCTATTACTTGGTATGATGACCATGATCCTTGTAAATGACTAGCTGTTGCCCGCGACTTCGTCCACGTGGTAAGAAGATCATGAACCGTTTTCGCAGCGCACGCAACGGGAGCCCTCAAAGATGAATAATTCTCCTTGTTTTTTTCCACATTTTCCATTGTATCTTCCCTCCTATTAGTGGCGAGATGTTATATAGCCTATAGCGTTCCTTGACAAGTAGTCTATTCAACACAAAAAAAAAATTTTAATTCGAACAGCTAGTTCCTGAGACGAGCGCGTCCAAACAAACAAACAAACTCTTCAGCTTTATAATATTAGTATATTAGGATTAAAACTAAATGAAAACAATAGTACTATAGTTTTCAACAACAAATTCATTTTCTTGAAGTAAAATATAAATTTCGCGCACTTAGTAGATTACCTACAGGTAAAAGACATACCTAATGTCAACTTATTAGACGTGTTAAACAATTAATTGGGGCACACTCATGAACAAACTTCCAAGTGCTAGACATTTCCGTTACATCTATAAATAAGGCGGTTTTAAATAGGCCAGGTCTGGGATTCGTAAACAAGGAAGGAAAGCTCAAAATTGCTTTAGAATCATAAATGCTTTTGTAAACAGCATATTTTATTGTTAACTGACTCACAGAACTATGAGCTCTGGAACAAGTACATAGCATTACTGTAGACGCGTCTCGTACGCTTCAAATGTATGGAATAGATTTCTCTATAAATGTCTGAACTTTGTCTAGTCAGTTCTTAACACTTTGAGCGACTCGAATGCGCTCGGAGACATGTAATTTGTCTACTGGTCCAGGATTTCTTTGATGTGAGATGCACGCGTTGTTACGCTCCATCAAGCTCCCACAGATTAAAACGTCTTTCCTTAAGAGCTGATTATTATGGCAGGAGACTGATGTTATTTTTTTTATATTTCCAGACACGAGAAACTATTTTTCCCCCCACTCCCAGCGGAGAAGATAAAAACCATTGAAAACCTTCAAATGTGTGGTCTTGATAAAATCTACATTGAGTTCGAAAAGCCGTGGTGGCCGAAAACTCCTGGTAAATTCACTATCCTTTGGCGAGATGAAGACAAAGCGCTATTCTCTGGCGAAGATGCTTGGGTATCTGAAATTTTTGGTCTTTGGACCGTTGATTGCCAGCCGAATGTCTTACTAGCATGGATCTATGGGAAAGGAGCTGAAGCTATGGAGAAACAGAGCTTGGAAAACGTAAAAACCGGAGTGCAGAAACTTTTTGCAAACGTTTTAAAGAACTTCGAAGTTTCGCCAATTAAAAATCTTATAAGGTAAGGCAAAGTAGGCTTTGTTGACTTTAACAAACATTTCTTTGCATATTTTGTAAATAGTTTCCACTTAAACCAGGACATAGATGAAGGTTTAGAGGATATATCTAGAATCTATAAGGAAACGAACCCGTAGTAACCTCAATGACATTTTCAAATCATAACCTGATCAAAATAACTGATGCATTTAGTCAGGAGTCGAAACTGAAGAGCTGATAAAAATAATATGCATATGCGTATTTCTCAGAACAGAAATACTAGTTTTCCCTCAAATCAATACCGTTATCATTTTCAGATCACAATGGCTCTCAAATCCATTAACACGTGGATCCTACGCATACCGATCCGTCGCCACAGAAGAGGACGGAGGCAGTGCAGCCATACTATCAGAGCCTTTGGATCGCGGTGACAGGTTCCCAACTATATGCTTCGCGGGAGAGGCCACCTCTCATGAACAGCATAACGCTGTACATGGAGCAGTTGAGTCAGGGTTCAGAGAGGCCGAAAGGCTAATAAAAAACTTTAAAATGTACCAAAATTATTTTTATCAAAGCTTCACGAGCCAAAGTCCTAGTTTTCAAATAAAAAAATAAGTTTAAAAAGTTAATATCGCTGTCAAAAATGGAATGGCGCGAAAATTTTGCACGAAATCTTTTCTTCGGTAAATATAAACTGTAATAAAACAATTTATTACACAATTTCATATAATTTGTAATAATAATATTATTATTGATTATAATCCTTACAAGTTTTTGTCACATAAAACCCATCTAAAACTTTGATTTACACTGAATAATTCTTCTTTATAAAATTATAATATATCTTGCAAAGACAGCCATACATTGCATATAATATAATAGAAGTAATACACAACTAGACGGCGTAGAAAGACGTGTCTTTCAAAGCTGCATTTATTTATTTCAAAAGGTAGTAGTAGGCCCCTGGCCAGAATAAAATGTCATTACATAATCGAAATCGTAAAAATAAAAACTACAAATTCCCTAAAACATCAGACTTAACAATGACTTCAGTACTAATAATATTCCCCTCTTCATCCACATCACACATCATGATTTCGACATCTTTTTTTATATTTTTGAGATCAGGTTTTATGTCTCTATCACTTTCATCGTTTTCTTTGTCTCCATTCTTCAGAGTAACTACAAACTGTGTGGGTGTGGACTCTGTAGCGTCTGCTACCTGTCTGACTTTAAAATCTGCGTCAGACAAGGATTCTGGCGGTCCGCTGTAGCCGTCCATTATCTTTGTTGACACTTCCAATGATTCGTAGCGGGTCGTTGTCAGTCTGTACATACCGTCTTCGCTAAGTTGGTACCTGAAAGATTTGTTAGAAAATATTTTTTCTGGACTGGTTTAACGAAGTTTGTTTTTTGGGTTCATAATAATTAGTATTTGGTATGGTTCCGAAAACAGTAACATTATAACAATTTCAATAAAACTGCATCGATAGCCAAATGGTTGAGGTCATCAAGCCTAATCCTGGGTGCGCGACGTGTCGAGAGGTAATTCCCCGCGTAGGTAAGAGTTTGTGTGATCCACATATGTCTTTGTGCTAATGACTTGAATGTCTGTGATACCCCCCACGATATAACGATCAAATTACAGATTGCGAGATCGTTTTTAAATTTGGTAGAAAATTCAAGTTTCTTATGTAAATAAGTAAGTTTGTAAACCTTATTTTCTCGAGACCATATCAACATATTAAAATTATTACCTTGGCAACATTTTCTATAAGGCAGTAAGCCTCTATTTTAATGTCATTATTACCACCAGCCCTCGTATACTAACGACATTTGGGCGAATCTTCAGCTCTACAATTGGAGAGTTTAGGTAGTAGACTTAACAAAAGGTTATCAAAGAGATATTACTCACCTAAATCTACTATGCCCCGCAGACCATTGAGCTCCGTGTACTTTAACCAAATGTGTTGTCAGTCTATTGCCCCTACTAAATATCTTCATGTTTTTCTCCGGACACATATGACAGGCATATTTCTTCAATGATTTCTTCCTTTTACTTTTCTGACTGACGCTGTCATCGTCTGAAAGATCATCGTCACTTTCATCTTTAACTTCTTTATCTTTTTTCCTTTTGTGTGTTTCTATGTGTTTTCTGACGTCCCATCTTGTAACGGCTCTGTAAAATGTTACGATTTGAATTAATTATATTTGATAGAATATAATAATAATATTCCACAACGCCATCTAGTCTCAAACTAAGCGAAGCTTATATTATGGGCACTAAAATACAAACATAATATAGATAAATAGTCAGGCTGATTGTTATTTGTTCAGTTTCTAGGTGTAAAACTGAACAAATAATAACCAGCCTGACTAAGGGATAAAGTTCGCCCAGGGTTGACCGGTAACTGGGTTGAGGCGGTCAGAGAAGCAGTCGCTCATTGTAAAACACTGGTACTTAGATGCAGCCGGTTAGACTGGAAGCCAACCACAACATAGTTTGGTAAAGGCTAGGATGATGATGAGTTTAGGCGTAATTCGACACGTGCTGCCTAGTAGTCCAGTAACTTAAGTTAAACTTACCTGTAAGGGCAATGTGGACACGCGTACGGTCTGGTACCAGTCCCTGTAAGATGCCTGTACCGCACGTGCTTGGCCAATGCGTTCGGCGATGGGACCGACATATCGCACATCGTGCACGCGTAAGTTGACACGTGTTGCCTAGTGTGCTCGTTTAGTAAGTACTCAGTCGCGCAGCGGGTTCCACATAATTCGCACACGAATGGTGAATTCTGGTATACATTCTGGAAGTAGAAAAATAGTTTTTACATAACGGTACAGTTTGACGCACAAAACATCTTTAAAAAAAAACATTTTACATACGTAACAGAATAGCTTAATTATTGAGTGATGCAGCGATTTACTTACGCGTGATTGCCCGACTAGTTTCAGACACAACCGGAGCCCTTTATCATGGTAGCGAGTCCGTTGCATAATTTAATAATGAATCATTCTCACGATAGTTACTATTAACAGTATTAACGGAAAAAGTTTCATCAATAGAAACCTTTGTAAGGCAAGAAAATGAAGATTCTACAGGTTATAAATCATTTCTCGTGATTTTTCAGCATTTTCAGCTTCAAACAAACACATACCTGCCTTCTGAGATGATCAGACAGTTTTCTATTATTAGCGAAGTGTTGCCCGCAGTGGTAGCAAGCGATCAGTCTCTCGCCAGTGTGGCTTCGCACATGGACTACAAGCATCTCTTTACGAGGGAACACGGCTCCACAGCCGGCCCAGGAACAGAGATAGTTCTCTGAATAGTTCGTATGTACTTTGACGTGGTCTAGGAAATGCTGGAATATGAAAATGGTATAAGGTTACTAATTTTCTTCGAAACATAATGAGCTTCTGCCATATAAGTGTGAAAGTAGACGAAACCTGTCTCTCGTTGCTTTCCTGTTAGCTACTCGGCAAGGACAAACATTCAAACTTGCTTTCCTAAAGATAACACAAGATAGAAGTGCCTTGGGGGAAGGTGCAATGACGGTATCTCATGCTCTGTAATAAGTAATGTTATGACTAAAAGAAAGTCTCATTTTTCTTTTGCATCAGTAAAAGTCTTACTTCAAGATTCTGTTAAATAGCAATTCATTTTAAACATTTCATTCAAACAGTATGTACCTGCATAGAATTATATTTCTGATCACAATTAATCCACATGCAGACGTAATCCCCAGTCTGTTTTGGAAGATGGTTTCTCTTGCTTGAATCCTTCTTGCACCTCGCTAGTTTCAGTGTGGCCCTGCCATTGAAGCCAATAGCAAGCAACTTCCCATGGTAAGCATGGTAGTTTATATGGCGGATCATCTCATTAAAGTCATTAGTTTTGTGGCCACAAACGTCCCAAAGGCAGACATACTCAACTGGAAAATAAGTGTTATTTATTAATAACTTGACTTGCTGTTTATTGTGGCTTGGCCAACCTGGATATCCATTGCAGATGCAAAATCATTACCCTTCTTTGATTAAACTGGATTAAATAGCCAATATATTAGTGTGATGTTAGTTTGATTACATATATTATATTTTGGTTAAGAATAATTTGACATAGAAGGAGACTATTCACTATTTCTTTTTGTTGCAAATTTTGAATGGATTACTCAGGCATGGCATAAGCAGTCAAAATACAAATTAGGCACTGGCTAACTTCATTAACTATTTAACTGAAATAAAATTCACAAAAGGAAAAATATATAAAATAATTTGCAATTCGCTGCAATAATTTGTGAAAATATTTTCTATTCAGAATTAGCATTTTGGTTATCAATTGCCTCCTATAATGTCTTAACATAAGATAGCTTATGAGGTTTGGAATGATGGGTTCATTTCTTTTAAGTTTACCATCCCTAATAAGATCAATTTACTGTCTGTCTAACTGTGTCATTGCTTCTTGTTTAATTTAAAAAAAAAACTTACCACCTGCCTCCCTCTCTATAGCATGTGCATCTGATGCATGCTTGACAACATGTTTCTGATACTCATTGTAATCTTCAAATGTGGACTCACAAGATTGCCATTCACATGTCATAAACAGATTGTCAACCCGTAACTTGTGTAAAGACTGAAAATAAATAAGTAGTTCAAAATTAATAACTAGACACTTTTTAAGATATTTTTATCAAATAAATCACTTTTTAATTCAGGAATTGGTGTGAAGTTAAACCCAGTAGGATTATCTAGTCATTGGAGTGTTTGTTAGTTTCACTTTGCAGCATAATTACTTCTAAAACAATGGCCCATTTATAATGCAGTTTTTCTCTATGAAAGCTGACCTTCACACTGTTTGTAGCCTGTTAATTGCAGTAATGTAGAATTTATCACATAGTTCCTGTAGTTATTTTCTCAAAGGACATATATATAAAATGATATTATATCTGCATTTAATAAAGAATGGCATAAAATTGGACTTGTAGTTTCAAAAAAAGAACATTACAACAAACCCCTCACAAACTTTTTTTATTTATTGCATGGGCTATAGCAGGCCAGTCTATTAGATAAAAACTATTAATTTATTTTATATCGTTGTTACTTACAACAGCTTTTGGTTCGTTTGAAGGCTCGTGAATACCATTTGGCACAGTAGCGTCGTCTTCGGCCACTGCCAATAAAAAGTTCTTTCTAGCAGCATGAGTTTGTATTATAAACTGAATGTCATTTTTATTTTGTAACGATAATTTCATTGGATCCTCATCATTCTGTTTTTGTAACCAATCCATACATCGTGACAGTTTCGTTTTCGATACACTTTTTGACTTAGATTTAACTTCGTTTGCCATGATTATCAGTTAACTAAACGATTAAATTACTTAATTTCACTCTGTAATCCCTTCACATATTGAACTGTCGAACTTCACTCAACTCAAATTATCTTTAAAAGTTTCAAATTAAGAATAGAATCCACAATTCCACAGTTGTATACAAAATCCAGCCGCGTTTTTTGACATTAGCTAATAAACAGCTGCCAGCTAACGTAAACTGTCAAAGCGACAGCTTATTTTTTAATTTTTAAAATTTGGTTTACGTGTTTTCTAGATTCAGTATTTAAAGCGGGATTCCATATTCATTTTATTATTTTGTTTTTCGCACTATATAATAGTTTAAACGTACTCATTATAAAATAAGGTTGAAACTATTTTCCTTATCATACTACCTATGTTTATTAATGTAAACAAAACATTGACCGGAAATCTTGTACTTTTTGTCCCAACCAACAAGCACCCAAACAAAAACTTGCAGGATTTTTCCATTCGGCATGTTAGTATTATAGTTCGAAAATTAGAAACTCATTTTACTGAAAAGTTCATATAGGAAAAATAACATTAAATGTAGAAACCAAACTATAAAATATGCAGTTAATGTTATTACTGCATAAATGAAACACAATTTAGTCATATGACGAATGGACGGTAATATTAAATTCAAATATTTTGGCATGTAGATGCTAACATAAACAGATTATTGTTCTTGACATTCTTGACAGGTCAAATCAATTTTATTTTAATAAAAAAACGTGCGAGTTCGGAGTTAAGACAAGACGAACGCGTGAAGTGTGGTCAAGTGCGGTGCGTATTAACAGCAAGGCGCGCGGGTCCCCACGTTGCCGTTGGTGTCTCTTATCGGTAATTAGACACACATAAATAGTTCATCTTGTTATTCTCGCCGCATATATCGCGAGTGACGGTCGAGAGGTCGTTTCGGTGCTACGCTGATGAAATCAACCGTAACTCTAGAAGAAGTAGTAAATAAATTAGATCACATTTCCTTACCACTAACTACCAGAATGCCGAACATCAAAGTCTTCAGCGGGAGCTCCCACCCAGACCTGGCGCAGAAAATCGTGGATCGTTTAGGCATCGATCTCGGTAAAGTTGTAACCAAGAAGTTTAGCAACATGGAAACATGTGTGGAAATCGGTGAATCTGTTCGTGGAGAGGATGTTTACATTGTTCAGAGCGGCAGCGGAGAGATTAATGACAATCTGATGGAGCTACTTATCATGATTAACGCGTGTAAAATAGCCTCCGCGTCCCGAGTGACGGCGGTCATTCCGTGCTTCCCGTACGCGCGGCAAGACAAGAAAGACAAGAGCAGAGCGCCGATCACCGCCAAGCTCGTCGCCAACATTCTGTCGGTGTCCGGCGCCGACCACATCATCACAATGGACCTTCATGCGTCTCAAATTCAAGGCTTCTTTGACATTCCCGTGGATAACCTCTTTGCAGAACCTGCTGTATTGAAATGGATCAAAGAAAATATTCCTGACTGGAAGACCAGTATTGTAGTGTCTCCGGATGCTGGAGGTGCGAAGAGGGTCACATCTATTGCTGACCGTTTGAATGTTGAGTTTGCTTTGATCCACAAAGAAAGAAAAAAGGCTAATGAAGTAGCTTCAATGGTGCTTGTTGGTGATGTGAAGGACCGGACGGCAATCCTGGTGGATGACATGGCAGATACTTGTGGTACCATCTGTCATGCTGCAGAGAAACTGATAGAAGCAGGAGCTACAAATGTGTATGCTATTCTAACACATGGTATTTTCTCTGGGCCAGCAATCTCAAGGATCAACAATGCTTGTTTAGAAGCTGTTGTTGTCACAAACACAATACCTCAGGAGAGGCATATGCAGGAGTGCCCCAAGATCCAGTGTATTGACGTGTCTATGATGTTGGCAGAGGCTGTCAGACGTACACACAATGGTGAATCCGTCTCCTACCTATTTTCTAATGTTCCATACTAGTTTAGTTTCATTATTTTACATTATATTTTACTTAAATATAGGTGAGTGTTATGATTCTTATCATAAAAGTGGCGCATAGCTGATAACTGTTAATGGCTTCAGTAAATCTTAGAGTTACATATTATATTTGTTATGAAAAAAAAAATAGTTTAATATTGAGATGCAGAAAGAAATTTTGTTGGAGCTTGGTCTCCTGTCTCTTAGAGAACTGGCATGCAAGCAAAAAGGTATAAATATGTTAAGGAAATAAATGTATTATTTAGTAGCAACCTTAATCTGCAAACAAAGTATACAAAGCAATGTTTCAAGGTATGATTGTTAAAATAAAATTTAGTCTACCCTCAGTTAAACTTACAATATAATGCTATATTCTCATAAAATTACTAGCAACCTCTTTTCTGCAAAATATCAGTTCATTCCATTTATTTCATTTGACATTTGGAAAATTAGGTCTGCATTTGTATTTTAGCTAATAACTTCCATATTTGCCTCTATGAAACTCACCAAAACAGGTTTATTGATATCAATTCTTAGTTTAAAATAAAAGACATTTTAGTTTTTAAACTTATAATCTATGTATTTCTTTAAGTTCAGTTGGGTTGTTGAAGCAGAGCCATAATTTCAATTTTGAATTTCCAAAATATGAAATTAGTTTATTACAAACTTTTAATTGAATGGAATACTAGCACTTCCACAAGACAATAAATATAATGACAGTGCCTTATCATCAAATTAACACAGTCATGTTCTTACACAAAGTTTTAATATTAATTTGAAACAGGAATGCAATTGACAGAATGTTTAGTGCCTAGATAAATAAATTAAAACTCACTTTTATATTCATATCAAATTTTTTTTTTTTACTGTTTTTATTGTTGATGATAAACAAATCAATTGTTCACAATGAACTAATTAGACTCTAAATGGGTGATTATGAAAATATTTGATGTGATGTAATGAGTTAGTTACTTGAACTTCTTTCAATTGTGTGGTCTAATTTTAAATAAGTGAGGATATTGTAGATGGCCAGCTTCAAACAATCCACTGTGATTTTTTTTATTAATTTTGTCTTTTTTTCTGTTTAGATTAGTTGTTTGTGTTACAACTAGCAATAAAAATGTATTAAGTTTTATCTTTCTTTTTATGAAAATGCTACATGATAAATGGAATAAAAACCCATTAATTACAAAAATGCTGTGCAAAATTCTAAATCGTTACAATTATTCGCAATTATTGGCTAATTTTCTAATGCGACGCGTAATCGAAGGCTATCGTTTTAATTGGCCAATAATGTTAAATTAGAAAAAAGTGATGTATAAACAAATTGCCTCATATTGTATATTTTTTTCTAAATTTATATAAAAAGAATTACATAAATATGTATATTTGGTTCTAATACCTATAATTAAGATAATAAAAAATTAAAAAGATTTGACTAAGCGACAATTTTATTATCCAAATCTCTTTAGATATTTAGAAATGGAAAACGCGCGAGGAGATAGTTTGATAATTTCGTAATGACGTCACTATGTTTAATGGCGCTAGAATTGTCTAGCGGGTTGAGTGTTTCATCCGGCCGAGAGGCCTGCCGATGGCAACAGACGGTCGTTGAGCTTTAGTAAAATAAATAGAACTCAAAAAAACATTCAATATTTTCTGCTGATTGCATAAAGGATGCAAGATTCAAGCCGCATTTAAACAAAACGATGGTTAGGTACGCTAAGACCGCAAAATCCATGTTATATTTTTACACAAATGCTATCCAAAAGAAAGTTTTTGAAATAGGTTGGTTGGTAATAAATAATTTTAGCCGGGCGACTAAACAACAATCTTAACTATTAACACTGCGTAGGATTTAACGAAGCTCTTCTATAATTATTAATAAATTATGATGTCACAGGTGTCAAACTTGCTTCCATTCTTAATACGCGTCGGTGATGACCTTGGCGTTGTGACGTAGCGACAAAGCTCTAAAATAACTATCCAACTAAGGCGGTTATGTCAGGTCACACGCGAGAATAAATACTTTACGCTCTTATTGTTATAACCTTGACCTATTACTGGTTCTTGGCTGCTTTCAGGCTATAAGCAAGGATTTGTTCGGATTAATTAAACGTGCCGCTCATTGTAGCGAATTCAATTGTTATTGCATGGCACCTATAGGTTCATATCGCTACTACAAGGCCAAAGGCTCCTTTAAAAACAAAGGACAATTTTATCATCAATTTCTATTCAGCTTAACAAAAATATGTTTCTTCAATGTATACTTACATCAGTAATTGGTCTTACATCACAGTACTCTTGTATCAATATGAAAACTGACCTTAAGGTCACGGGCCAATGATGTAAATTGTTTGTCAGTGGGTGCGTCCACTCGTCACAATACACTAACACAGACATGTCGATTCGCACGGTCAATGGGATAAAAAGGATGGGATAATACAAGTAGGTTCCTAACCACCTGCTTACCCTCATTTTAAGGAAGAGAAGTAGATGCAGATTAACAAAAAATGGCCTGCCATTTCATCAACCAATTACAATTGGTTTGTTAGACAACCAATCCAATTTTAATATTAGACTTATTGAATAACTTTTTGTGTTGAAAACTAGTTCTCTATGAATTTACTAGACCTTTGCCCTTTAAATGGTGCCTATATTATCTTCCTAAGTGTGCTGGGATACATTGAATAGCGAAATTTGATACGTATTTGTATACCATTGCGGATTGAAAAAGTACTTAATTTTTTCAAGTAGGCTAAAACGCGCAATGAAACATGAAAAATAACGAAAAATTGTGCCGTGAAATTATCGCAATGAAACCTGTTTTGTGATAACCAATTTGTTTATTACATAGATATCAGTTGTTTATATTATAGTTTATTTTTAAGATTAACGAAATAATGAATCTAATTTGCTATGTGGAAGGTTATTATTGGGTGGAAAAGAATTTGCTCTGTTTAGTACCACACGTTGCAGTTAATTCTGACTCAAATCGCCATGGGATTACCAATGAATAATTGCTAGCGCTACACAGTTGCCCGGACAACATACAATTAAACACATTAATAGCGCTTTTACTTCAGAATAAGAAGATAAAAATAGGTATCGTTATTTGTATGTTACCATTGACGACTCGACTTGTGACGCAGTGATCAACATACAACAATTGTTCCGGTTGCCATTCGGTGAGTGCGCCTCATAGAGGCGCCTTTTTTACGTCTACGTATGAGACGCTGAATATTATACAGTCAGCCAAGACATTCTCGCGTCGCTGAACCATAGGGTTGATTTTCCCATTTAAAACCACAAATCTCATCTTTATAGCTATTTTACTTGCTCATACAATATTTGTTGGAGTTGGTAGACTTTTTCTTCGCCGTCTTACTGTCTATGGTAAATGTTCAACGATCGCATTGTCCGACTAAGTCTACATTAGTTCGTCGCGGGCAACCAACACCTATAGTCACAGCAACCATCGAGCGGAGTCATTTCTCTTCCACGAACAAATTTCCTATCGTCTGTGCCTTAAATAATCGATTGAATACAATGCCGTGCATTGTTGTGCTTATAACATAAATAGTTCACTAAGTTATTGAAAAATTAACTTACCGTACCGGTCGAGTCTTGGTACCTGTTCCGTTACCACCGGGATTTAAATAATGGATTATGGTGTTTGTATAGAATCTATTAACAATGTTAACAAGCATAGATAAAACATGCAAAAATAAATATATGTAAAAGATAAGAGTAATCTTCCGCATAGTAGCATTAATAAAAAATTGCTTCGGTAATTTAATAGTTGGTAACAAAAGTACCTATGAAATATCGTACGTAGGTCCTCTTGATACGCCAACATATCGCTCCCAAATTGTAATAGGTATTTCGTTAACCTCTACTATCGCAATGTAATTAACTAGATGTCGACAATTGATAACATTAGGTTATTCGTTTTATTAACCACAATTTAATAATATTTGTAACTGACGAAAGATAGTTTCGCTACTCACTCGAGTTAAATTGTTGTCACAAGCAGTATATTTCCAAATATCGGGGTCAATAAACTAGAAACAGCTGTTTAAATGTACCTAATCCGGGTCAAAGCGGCTGTCATTCATTTGTTTTAATTTTAGCGCTCATCATAATTAAGTCTTGCTATTATTGTCACACTGAGTTAGAAAAAAAAGTAGATCGTCATTTTTTAATAGCAATGTTGAATTTTCATAATTTTATTTCTGTTATCCAAGCAAGATTTGCCTACCTACATACATAGTACATGCACATTATTTTAACCGTGCTTACTGCTTACTTGGACTATTAACAAAACATGCATATTAAATCATGAATCGGTTTCGGGTTAGCTCATGATTAGGGACTCCAGTTGGGTTTAAAACCGTTTTCTTGTTTAAACCAAATTCACCAATCCCACTAGGGTTTTAGCATGGGCCATTCACCTATTTTCTGTCTAAAGTCGACGAAATTCAGCAACTTTTTTTCCGGTTTAAAACTTCGTCTTGCCTTCTTTTAGACATAATGACTACTTATTTTGGCAAGGCAGCAATCCAAATGATACCTACCTAATTAGGATTTGTCACGATAACGTCATAATGCAAAACGAAACGTTATTACAAATCATTAATAGAAATTTTCCTCTGTTGTCGTATTTTTTAAACGCTCTTAGCTACTTAATTAGGAATAATCTCGTAATTACCTTATAAACAGCTTTTGACACTGATCAACTGAAATAATTAGGTTAATTACTTACCTACCTGTCAAACTTTATGACAAGGGCTGTTTTGGCTATCAGGCTTCAAATTGACCAATGACAATAGTAGTCACCATTATTTGAAAACAGATTGAACCGTTTTTTTTTCTAACCAGCGGTAGTAATGGAGGGATCTCTCAAATATAAAATTAGGCTTAAGAATAGTACTCTATGGGTAGTTACCTTATTCGGTATTCTTTTTCCCTGTTCGCCAGTGGTGTCGAATGACTTAAGAAATTCTTACATGGTAGGAGGTATTATGCCATTGAGAAGCCGCATCGGGTATCAGTAACGACAGTAACTACTCTGAAATATTAACGATTTGAAAACAACCTGTTGGTGTTGAGTCAGTTGGTATATTTATTGGGGAAATAACTTTCATTTACCTACTCATTGTTCGATGATTGTTCCACAGTGTCCCATTTATTCTTCAGGAACAATATATTTATTATCTATCTGCAGCAGCTGCTTACAGAGGGAACCTTGACACAATAACAGAATAAGATAACGATCCATTTAACGATTAGAATTATTTATAAGCATTTAGTACGTCTTCTTATCCGTTAATACGGATGAAGATTAAGTTACAAAATTAATATGTAAAAATATTTTTTATGCACTAACTAAACAAGTTATAGCAACGATTGGTTGTATAACTTAAGCCTTTGCCGTTTGCAAAAAAAAAGTAATAATGATTCAAAATGGCTGCAGTCTTAAAACCTGTTGATTGAATTTCCATAACATGTGTTTAATCCAGTAACGATGACCGACAGCTATTGTTTTAGATAGATATTCGTGGATATATCGCTAACTATCGTGTCATTGATAAATGTTATCTACGTCGTAAACACACAACGCTTCCACGTTCGTCTTTAGGCTCGACATTGAAACTAAAACATGATGTGTTCAACGTCGTAACTAAGTAAGTATGTAATTATTACGAATATTATGTAATGGGTAGATATCACAATTAGTATCGTCGATATTTTTTCTGAACATAATATTAGGTATACTTAACCTGGTCTCGTTGACTACCTTTAGACAGGAAGACAAAATAATAGACTCGCCTTAGGCCGGTGCTTTCTGTCCGGTTATGCCTTGGCGGGTCCATTTATTTCTTTATAAAGCGGTCTCTTAGTTTGAGGGCCCTACGTATAAGTTGCATTCGCTTTTAATCTAACGTACACTATGAATTTAATTACATAACCGCCAAATAGTATCGTCCAAAATAGTGTGAAAATCAAAGTTTCCATTTTCAGAGGCCTTAACTGAAACTTAATTTAAAACTGTTGTTGTTTATTCAGAAGATAACTTGAACCAGTCTACGTCATGAAAACATAAGCAAAAGTAATGAGATGTGACACGTAGCTCGAGTTTCTTGACGCAATGTGATAGCCTACCTGACCTTTCTGAGACCCCCACTAGTTAAAAGTGTAACGATAATTTAATCGAGTCAATAATAAATAATACTTCATTGCAAAAACATAAAACTGTTTACTTATTTTTCTCGATACATCACTATGGTAAGGCAGCGCCAGCCGATTTCAAATAAAGAATCCAATAATTTTCTGCTTGAAAGTTTATTTTCAATTTTACTTCATCTAGGTACATTTTTATCATATGACTTTAAAGGATTTACTAAATTGATAAAGTTATCTAAACAGTCGTTAGGCTGAATGAACCAAAAAAAAATTGGTGTCATTGACTCGATTTGACGTTATCCACCATTTTGGATGGTTTAAAAAATAATCGTTTTCGAGTACATTGTTTTTAAACGGTATGGTTTCTGTCATAACTGCCTACAACTTAAGAATACATTCAAGGTATCCTATACCGAACTATCCTAACACTTACCGTCGTTTTTGGGTCTACCACTACGTCCTAAAGTAGGTATATTATTCTTGTTGTGCGAGCGTGACAGCCCAATACACGGCGTAGAGCGTCATCACTTTTCCATGCCCCGCTTGGCCCCGAATTTCTTTTACCGACGGAGCAAGTACCCTAAATTACTCATAAGTCATCAATTTATTTTTACCTGCTTCCAAAGTTAAGTATAAGTTCCAAAGTTAGGCAGTGCAGTGTAAGAAACAAATTGCTGTTGTAATCCTCGAAAACTTGTATTATATAGATTTTTGTGCGCAGAAGATAGAATTATGTATTTTTGAATGCCATCGTTACATAATATACGACGTTACACAGAATAAAAAACTGGCTTTGTTACGGAAGTGTACGTATCTATAAAAAAAAGCTTACGAATAATCGACGCTGCTGTCAATGTATTTGTTTTGCTCGAAACACTTCTCGAACGAAATTATCTTTTTTGTGCAGTCATTCTTGCTACTCTACTGCCGTTTCATCAGCTCACAGTGCAATTCGTTTTGTGGTATACATAGATAGGTACCTATATACCACTTATTTATTTAGTTACGAAATGTAACTGTGAAACGTGAGGGTTTGATTTTGTGGTTAGGAAATAAAGTAGGTGATCTAAGTACCTTAAAATAGAATAGACCTAAAGGGTTCAGTACCTAAACAGCAAATCCGGAACCTTATTACTGAGTTTTTGCTGTCTTTCCGTATGTTGTTTACCAGGCTGTATCTCATGAACTGTGATAGGTAGACAGTAGAAATGTTCACAGATTATGTAAGTATTTCTGTTGCTACTATACCAACAAACATCTATGTTAAGCGACTCTGTTACTTTGTTGAGGTCATGTTGGTGGGTACAAAGTCATTTGTCAATCTACTGATTTGTTTATCTTTGGCCTGTCTGCACGGAACCCTCAGAGGCGCACGTCCGCCTCAAATGCCTGCAAGTAACGTACGTCTAACGGATCTTACGAGTGTGTAGTTGACGTTCGGGGTCACAGAATCGATTCCCGCACTGAGACAAATATTTTCGCGATGCAGTTTTCTTACGTCGTAAATATATTATTGTTTACATACAAAGGCACACGTGGTTGTTTGTTTGTTCTGACTGAACGCAAATGTACATACACACGTCTTTTGCAAAATATCATGTTCAGTATATTTAGGTATTACTTATGAGGATATCACTAGTTAGCAACTGGATAAAGTTATAACTTTAAACTTAGCTTAGGTACCTATACCAAACAATCTAAAGATAAAAAAAAGAATGGCTTAAGTACACCCATGACGCTATTTTTCTGTGTTGTATTTCTGGTCATCATCTACTGATTTATTTTCAAGTGCGTTAATAAAATCCTCTCCGCTGTGCTCCGCTCTGTCTGCGCTGAGCCTTACAGCATGCATACATCTTCTGTAAAAGAATCAACTGTCTCGTTATTATGGTTAATGACATATCGTGTTGTATTCTGGGTTGTATAGAACCCAAAAATCACCATTAGTGTGATATTACACTCCATTAGGCACCTATCTTGCTTATATATCGTAGAAAAGCCCCCAACCCATATAAAATGATTCATCCCAATAACTTGGCAACAGCCAAAAGTACAGCCCTGTTACATTCTTTTTCGACACTATTAGCATAGCAATCTGTCATGAGATAACTAATATAATTGTAGCAGATTTTTTCAGCATGACAGTCATTAGAATTCAAGAACTCGTACAGGTGATATCGATAGATCTTGGACGAGTGACAAATTATTTCATGCTTACTTACCTCAATTAATCGACTACGTGCGAAGATGAATGATTTAAAATCGAAGCTTAAGTATCTAGGTATGTACCATGTTTCATTTATGATAGAGATGAGACGATTAAGGATTTTTTCAGGGATGGGAAATCATTAAAATACTCCTCCCGCTTTGTGTAAGGAGGGAGTGTCAGGATAACCGACTAAACCCCCCCTCCCCCCCCCATGTTCCTTTGCCTTTCCGGCCCTGGGACCGCGGTACGGTAAGTACACTAGTTTTTAGTGCCCATAACATAATATCAAAGGTTTCACAGGCTCCAAAACTATGGTTAGTCGAGCTCTCATTTGAGAGAAAACAGGGCCCCGATTCTGCAATTTTACAATGGCCGAAGAATGAATGGCAATTGGATTGAATTTGAAATTATTCCTATTCTCTTAGCGTTTTGCCAAAACAATCAATGGAAGTTAATTGTTTTGACCTTGAGTGTACCGTCCCGTACTGAATTTCCAAATATTGTTTAGGGAAAATGCTTGAGATAATACGAAAAGTGTAATTGTAACACAACCTACAGTGCATTCCCTGCATCAGATTTTACCGAAAATATAGGCTGTCACTATGTCACCCCCTCCAAATACACTAGTTGTCCCGCATTAAACACAAAAATAACGGTCTTCGTTTTAAGTTTACAGTCAGAAATCCCACACTGTTTCATCTGATATACATACTATACATAGATCTATCATTTACACAATGTCCAGGCACTATTTGTAACCAGTACTCGTGAGAAAGTTAGCTGTTAACTTAAGGCCCCTTAATTTGATAAAGTCCGGTGTGACGGACAACAACACTTTATGATGTTAAAACAGCTAACTTACTTAGGGTAATATGAAAACAAATTAAAAACTTATCGCATGTTTACGATGTTGGCACAATATAAAGTCATGAACACCATAAAACATCAAAAGTTGAGAAAAAATGTTTTTAATGCATAACTCAGTTTTGTTTCAGTCCTAGGATACGTATATTACGTCTTTCAGTCAACTTTTCAGTGTTGTCACTAAGCTTCTCACAATAGTTACAAATACTAGCAAAAATTGTTATATACGTAGTACCACATTTTCGCATTCGAATGGATCCACTACATCGACGCTAAATACATAATCATCTTCCGTTTGTAAGTAAAAAAAGTAATACCAGCTCTTGATGTAAGCTCTTCCAGTTTAGGGAAGGATTGAGCCTTGATCAACCGGCTAGCTATTTCTGATTCCATATTCCAGCAAATAACGTTGGTTTCCACATAATGTTACACTGTGTGCTGACTGCTAACTAGCAACATGATGATGATTGCTCATACCTTTAGAGGAGAGTATGAATACCTATGAAAAATCAATGACAAAACTGCAAGACCACCTCAACAATATTATAGGCTCATATACAAGAAAAAAAAAGCAGAATAGAAATAAAAAACATACATAGATGTTATTCTAATTAGTTTATTGTTCACTTAGTGTGTGTAGGGGCATGGTGTGCCTGTGCGGCGGCCTTCCTCATCTGTGTAAGCACGTTGCTGAGCTCTTCACGCTTCCTCTTGGCACGGATGTGTGTGCCCAGACGACGCTTCAGGAACTTCAGCGCACGCTTGTCCTTTGACACCTGGAAGACAGTAACAAAAATGTTTAAACTACAGTAGAACTTGGACAACAACAACATCATACAATTGAAAAAGAGGGGAATTGTTTGTTGTTGTTTTAAGTCCTTGTGTTGTTTGCAAACATATTATGACTGCTTTCATAGATGTATTAATGCATGAAAAATTCAAGTTAGCAGAATTGTAATTCACATAATATTTTGCTTGCACAAATTTGCCAAGAAAATGGTGCAGGCAAATTATTTTTGTTCGTATTTCAAGTATTAGCTACAGAACTTTGAATGTTGTTGTTTTATCAAACTCTTATGGTGAAGGTTATTTTTAACTCAAATGCTTTGTAACAGCACCCACCTTGAGCAACTCCATTGCCCTCTTCTCATACTGAGCGTGTCCAACAACTTCACGGACCAGGTCACGAACAAACTTTGAGTGTTTGGTTTGGAGCTGTAAAAAGAAAATAAAATTAACATTAATTACACATAATTTTGGGTTAGGGGTAAGAATTGACTTTGAATCACAGGCTGACTTGTTGTTAGACTAGAATTTCATCATAGAATCCTACCTGGTAAAACTACTCTTAACCTAGCTAGGTTTAAAAAGAAGCAATAATTTTAGAATATTCACAAGGTAGGCTCTATCGATTATAATAATAATTCTAGAGAAATAGGAGTAGACCGATAAGCACTAAGTATAAACAATAGCATTTCACAAATATTTCAGTTAAACACTGTTTACAGACTACAATAAAACTGGAATAATCTCTTAAACTAACACCTACTAAGACTACTTAGATATTTAGGATCACTATTTCGAACGAGGAAGATGATTGATACTCGAGACATACAACAATCACAAGGTACAAAACATAACCTCGATTACCTATTGACTTTTATATATACTTACACCCTTTAGCCTGGCTGGCCTGATTTTGATGGCTTTGTCTGTAATACCCTTCCTGCCAGCGGATATTTTAGTCGTTTTGTGCCCCTTTCGGAGACCGACTGCTAACTCAAACCGGGGAGCCATGCTGAAAATAAACACAAACTATGTAGGCGAAATAAACACACAGTCACTTAACTTAGCCTATAAAGATTCATCTATCACAATAACAATTATTAAAATCTCTTGGATTTAATTGATTTTGTAGGAATTTATTTTAACGAAAACTTTTACGTACATTTCGGATTGACAGATCCGACCAAAAAGAATTTGGATTTTTTTATGCGGTTTGAATTGACAGAATTGTAGAAGCGATTGTCAATGGTTATATTAACATATGGCAATACTGATATAAAAAGAGTTTTGGTAAAAGGTAATCTATACTTTCGAAACAAAATGAATAGGAATGATGAAAATTTTTATCATATACAGAAATACAAAGACAAAGCATAACCTGGCAAAACCCTAAGTTTTACGTCAACAGAATTACACTAACTAGTTTACAAATTAAGTAAAAAAAGTATATTATCTACAGAATTAAAAACAATTTTATTGCACGCAGAAAGAATTCCGTGTTTTCAAAAAGCTTGGAGTTGTTAATTATTGGGCACACACGTCGCCATCAACTGGCAGCACAGATTATATGTCAAAATGTCAGTGTCAAAACGTGATAGGTACATGTGTGGAATGTTGACAAATTGATATAAATCTTCATATTTGAAACACGAGAAAAAAAGATTTTATTCAAATAATTATACGTATGTTAGTTGAATTCAATATCAAATATTTAAATCTGCATTTATATTTCTGTCAAGTTTCTTTCAGAAAGTATGTTTTGCGAATCACAACATAACCTATTTGTGCACTAATAAATCCGAAAAATAAGTTAATATGGAAGTCGGAGCGGTAAAACAAGCCTTTAATAATGAGGTGCGTATATTTATATTCTAGACATACTTCTATTATGTATAAAAAATAAAACATAACGAAGATTTAATACCGGAGACTTGGTCTAAGTTACGACCGGTTAAACGCTTTTTTCTTAAAACACGTTTTACTGTAGCATATTATACAACAGTAATAAGATAACTTTATTACCATCTACATAATGTACACATTTACAGCAAACAAAGCAAGAGCCTATGTGATAACTATGATTAAAAAAAAATCTTGGAAATTTCAGGTTATACTATTGAAAAAGAAGTTAAACCAAGCTAAAATTCAGATCATACATAAATTGACTAGAAAAGCAAAACAACTGACGGAAAAGAAGGCTCCGGAACAATTGAAAGAGAAGCTTAAAAGAAAAGCGGAGTCTGCTGTGAAAGAAGTTTTGATTATAAAGGTAAATACTATACGAATAGTAAGATTAGTAGAAGTACGGTAGAGTGAGTTTAATGTGAGTGAACATAGTAGAAACTATAGTTTGCCATGATCTAATTGCCTCTATGTAACCCATTTCTTTAAGTAAAAGAGTAGATAAGATAGTACACCAGGTATATGTGCATTTGACTGGAATACGTGTGTATTGTTTCCCAAAACATTGGACAATTACATTTTATTTGTAAAATATATAAAAATAAATTCTAAAATGATTTCTAACGGAGCATTACTATCCCATTTTCATACTTGAAGATTAGTGTATTGTATTTCATAATCATTTATGGTTGATTCTTTTTTACAAACATTTTGTATTTCTACATTACAGAAAATCAAAGCAAAGGACATCGCAAAATTCATAGTAACACATAAAGGAGAATTGAACAGCTTCTTAAACAAACCTCAAGTGGACAATGATAAAGCATGTGCCAGATTACTGCTGCATAAGGCATTACAAGACAAATACAAGTTTATAAGAGGTAGGTTCTCAAATGTTCCTATTAAAGACCTATTTATGTCTAGAATAGAAAGAAGAAAGCTTAAGAAGGAAGCAAAGGAAAAACAAAAGAACAAAAAGAAGGGGAAAGATAACAAAGTTGTCAATTCAGAAGGTGATTGGAATGTGGAAGATGTTGGAATGGATGGTAATGGTAAATTGGGTGATGATGATGGTGACGTGACTGATGATGATAATCAGATGTCGGGAGATGGTGAAGTGTCTGGTAATGATGAAGAGTCGGGTGACGATGGAGAGTCTGGTGACGATGGAGAGTCGGGTGACGATGGAGCATCCAGTGATGAAGGAACCTCCGGTGATGAAAGTGAACCTGCTGATGAAGCAGATTCATCTGATGACGATGACAAAATAGTAGAACCACAACAGAAGGGTGAGTCTCCTGATGAAGACAGTGGCAGTGGTGAGAAATATATGATAATTATTAAACCTAGTCCAAAAGTCAAAGCGGCCATAAAAGAGGTTAGAACTAAAGACTCGGAGATTAAGAAAATAGATACTCCTAAAGAAGAAGCTAAAATTATTCCTCCTAAAAAAGTTGTAAAGAAAACCCCAGAGAAGAAATTAAAGGACCTGAATAAAAGTACGAAATTCAATGAAAAAATAAACCAGAAGAAACTAAGAAATGCAGATGGTCCTGCAATACAAAATAAGATTGTTGATCCATTCTTTATAACTTCGACTGGAGAAAATTACATGTCTGTAGTCGAACCTCGTGCACCAGATGAAATCAAAGATGAACATATGCAAGGTAATAGAAGACTTCGAAGAGCAGTCATGTTTGGACATGTCCCTAAAAGCAAACTCCGACAGAATAACAATTACAATGACAACAGATTCAATAAACAAAACAAATTTGGTGGGCCTAACAATTTCAAGTCAAATTTCAATGATAAACCTCAGTATAATGATAGGAAGACTTTCAATAACGATTTTAATAATAAAAGAGGTTTTAATAACAGAAATGATAGAAGTACTGTTGAAGAAAAACCAGAAAAATTGCATCCATCTTGGGAGGCTAAGAAGAAGAAGTCTGGTATTTTACCATTTGAAGGTAAAAAGATTGTGTTTGATGATAGTTAAGTAAAACATTATTTTATTAATATTGTTGTTTAATTCCATCTGATTTAACGATTCCGTGTCTATTGAACCATCTTCTCAATGCTGTTGTCTGTAGTGTAAGGCCATTAGCCTGACAGAAGTGACAGTCGGTTCACATTAGGTCCGATACGTATCTTTTTTTAATCTCTTCCACCTGACCGCCTGGCCGCCTCAATTCTTTTTCTTTAGCCAGTTATCATAGAACCCTCAGTATCCGACTGTCACTTCGATTTTTATTAATTTATGACGGAGGAAGTTGAAAGAACTTCGCATAGTGACACAGTCTTCTGTGAATAGTAAAAAACCAGTTGGTACAAAAAACTTCCCGTCAAATCAACACAGTAAGATACCATGCTAAACTGGTTTACTGGCTGCGTTTTCAGTAGGGATGCGTAGCGACAATGAGTTTTAAGAACCAATAGATTTGAACCTACAGTCTGAGTTAAGAAATAATATAATACCAGCCTCCTCCAATATAGGGAAGGTTTGAGCATTGATTACTATATTAACTCACCGTAAGTTGGCGATTTCATATTCCAATATTTAGAATCCCCTCAAAAGTCAGTGGTGTCTTAAAGCTATTAAAAAATACCTATTATAACTTTTAAAAAGTCACATTGGTTCTTGGCCTGCATAAGAATTCAACCTACTTGAACCTACACCTCGTCTAATGTTAGTAGTCTGTGTAAGTTAAAAGTTTTGATAATCATGCAATTCTATTGGTTCCCAATAATACACATCTCAGGTAGACCGAGTTAAGTTACAAGTAACATGTCCCAAAATGTAGTATCCTCCGGGACATAACTAATGCGGCTAAATTCACGGAGGAGTAGAAAATATGTAGTTTCTCAACCTATTGTCCGAAGATTTTGAGATTAGAAGGTTCTTTCGCGACCCCGCCTCAGCTCATGATTATGGGCTCCGGTTGCGAATGCGTGTGAGTAAACCGTCGCATCATTTAATAATGTCCGAAAATATTCTTTGTGTGCTAGTTCGTATAAAGTTAGACACTATAATATTACATGCCACATTTCGTGTTAGAATTATTTTAGATCTTAAATCATTAATTAATTTAGTCGATATTACTTCGAACCGCAAGTTCGCGCAGTATGTGTGCCTTGACCTATTTGCGGCTTGCGTGAAACCTTGCGGAGCGAATATACATCCAAGAATGCAGTAAGCCGTTATATGTAGGTTTCCTATTATATTTTAACGATTTTTTTTTTTAATTTTATATAGACCGGTTTTGCTGGTTTTTCCCCGTACTACGGTATTTTGGGCCGTGCAACAAGGTGGTTATTTTTCCAAAAGTTTGTAAAAATAATCTGGTTTAAATTAAAAGTTGAAACCTCTTTTTCGTCTGCGTCACTTTAATATAGAGAAAATTTGTTTAACGGATTGCCGTCCTATTGGGCTATAAGTAAGGAAATAGAGAGTCCACCTGTGTTTACCCTTACGCTTGTGCACTATAATATAGCCTTTTCTTGGTAAGGCGGGTTAATGTTCATAACCTCCCTGTTCCTCAGGGGGGAGGAAGCGGGTACTTACTGACTAAACCCGACCCGCCGTGCAACGTCTCCGGCATAAAGTCGTCGGCTATGCTGACTGGCTGACACAGCTGACTGGTGTCTAGCTGTACTAGCCACCATAGCCGAAATCGATCAGGATATTATTAAATTAACGATAAACTCAAGCATTAATGCTCAAACCTTCGCTGTGAAAGAAGGGTCTATATTTAGCAGTGGGAAATTTACTGGCTGGAAACAATGAAACCAAAACAGCATTTTCTATACCTGTCGATACAATTTCGCTGAAATATCCTTGTATGTACCCAAGAATTTCGAATATCCTCTAAAATCCGTAACAGAATTCCGAGCAAAATATTTCAAGTCCACCTGAAAGAATGTATACCCGCTGATGTCCAAGCCGATATTACTTCGACAATCATAAATAGCTTCGGTGTAGCAAGCAGTATTGCTTCCCTTATCGTGTTCAGCACCGTATAGTTGTCGTGTAGTGTGTGGCGACTCGTAATGAAGCATTTCTCAGGTCTGACGGGATTTATCGTAGACCGCCGGCTAAATTGCGAATGCAGCGCGAATGCACGACATAGTTGGGTGGCGGACATTTTGCAAATACCGGTGTAACACCTGGATTGCTACTTAGATTTGGTCGATTTATTGTGCATTGTGTTCAGTATAGGTGTTAGGTATTTGGGTTAGCTGTAAAATGTGTGCCGTTCATGGTATTGATTAAAATCTGTGGTATTGAAATGTTGACGACAGAATTGTAGATGAGAATTGAAATGGGAATCTCGACCTGTTATAACTGGTTTTAGCACGGCTTTATTTTTTTAATGATGCTTGCCCTAATACCATATTGCTGTACATAAATGCTTTACTTGCCTTAATCGTTAATTAATAAAAAAATACATATGAAAAAGAAGTGGTCAACCCCCGCAACGATAACTGCCAAAGGAGTAATCTTTACAATAAGAATTCAAATGCCAAATGTTTGAGAAAATCTTTAAAAAATATGTTGGGAAGCGTATATTATGGACAAATAAAACTAAATTTGATTCAACCTTAATCTTGAAGCAAAAATAATAACGCTGAAGACAGGGAATGAAGTAAAAGGGCATCCTCTACGACATTCAAGACTACGCACAAATTTATGACGTCACTGTATTCGGAATGAACTATTAATTCCATAACAATGCAGTGAGCTAATACAACCGTAGGAACGTGTAATACAGACATCCACACACAGGTGGGACGTTGCATACGGAATTTGTAATACCGAATGTTGCCGGCGACGCGGTGAGCGGTGACCCGCCATTAATTTGTGTGCAGCGTTGATTCAACGCGGGAATGCTTAATTACATACCAACACAACACTTAACAGATGACTAGAAGCGATTTACTGCCGGCATATTGGATTGCTTGAGTGATGGCGCGAACGGGACAAGGAGGCCGTATATCAGTTGCAATCTCTTGAGATATTGCTCGAATTAATTGTTGCTGGCCAGTTACCTAATGTTTGCACGGATTGAAGATAAATCATAAGATTTATGGGATTTATATTAGTTAATTTATATGGTTTAATAATAGTGTAGTGAGGTGGGTTTGGGTAGGAATTTACCCACTATTGTTGTAGTGGCCTTGCAACACAATTTTGCAACTTTGAAAGCTGAGCACCTAGTTTTCAAAGGTATGATGAATTTTTCGGTGTCTATAGGAATGAGAACAGGAATTTTCCTATTAGTGGGGTAATCATAAGCTGGTAGGCTCTTCATAAGAGTTTAGTGTTTTATCGTCGGGTGTTTCAGAAGTAGAATAAACCCAGAGTAAATTTATCTTTGTCAGGTTAAAATACCTCATCAATTTAATCTTGAAAGGTAATACGAAATTCAAAAATCCACTTCTCACAACCCTATTTCTCCTGTCACGTACAACACTAAAACGTCACACATGTAAACGTGACAATAAAATGTCGCATACATATGACGGAAACATATTGTCCGACATTTTTTACATGGCCATCGATGCAGTAGCTATAATTTAGTCGCGTCACTGCGTGGCGGTCCGCAATCAATTCTAGGCAGAAGGTAGCAATAGGGGTTCTATGAATTCCAGCATTTATGTCACAATTAAATAACTGATGAATTTTTGGACGATTTTATAGATGAAAATTATTTTAAATTTATTTAAAGTTTAATCCCTGGTTTATTATTTTATTTTAGAAAAAAAGTATTGTTCACAACTATATTCAAGTACGAATCGATCTCCTGATGCTGAGGGTTCATTGTACATAGGCTGAAAAAAAATATCGATTGTGTGGCAAATAAATTTTATGATCTTTTAAATTGTTATTTAACCTCGAACTTTATTTTTAAGCCGTAAATACATCGACAATTTCAAAGACCTCTTGATGAAAAAAAGGCACTCTAAAGCTGCTGAATTTTTAGGTTAAATAAACACAAAATTAGATTAAGTATTATTTACAGATCGAACCAAGAAGTTACGTTTCTGGAAGCAGTAAATTTTTCCATAAAACGTATTTTCCACATGCAACCAAGGAAACAGGTTTCCCTCTCGAACCGCCTCATTGTAACAAGAAGCAAAGTCAAAAGACTTATCCCCTTACTGAGAACCTTAATACAATCTCATATACATTACCGACTTTAACCCAACACGCTTTGTGAAAAACCATAGCTATCATAAAGGGCATTTACGGTTTAACGTATTCATGTATTCAGCCAAAAGGGCCCAAGGGTTCCCTAACAAAAACTTACAAATTGTTTTTGCCCGAATAACGTTTGGCCCCTGACCGAGTGTTGCCAGTTTTTTACCAAACACTGTAATTCTAAATAGAGGTTATTAGATTTGTTTTACAAACTTTTCTTCGATATCGTAAGAATTTTCAATGTTAAGTTGTGAATAATTTAGTTTGTTTAACGTTTTCTTCAAATGAAATAACTTTTAATAAAATACGGACTTGGTAATAAAGTAAGGGTAAGAGTATCCAAAGAAAGGACGTTTTGAATTACGTTATAAATGAATTTTGATTCGTTTATATATGGATCTTACTGAATGTTGCAACTGCTTACTCATCCGTATTTAAAACGGAATAGCTAGTTTCAAACCCAACCGGAGACGCACGTGGTGGCAAGGTCGCGCTAAATTCTGAAAATTGTTGCAGAATTTGATAACGAATAGTACTCACGAAAGATACTATTAAAATATACAAGGGTCTGTATTTGATGTCAAGAAAATAATTATCTTTGTTATTTTAAGAAAGTCTTGATGTTTTGACGATAAAGTTTAATCAGAAACCTGAATTGGGGGTAATCCTATGGAGGGGAAAACGAACAACTTAGCTACGAGGTTTTGTCTGCTGACATTCAGGCAAAGACCTCCGTTTTACGCAAGGCAAAGCTAATACACGAAAATTTCCTCGGGTCATGATAAAGTCAACAGCAAGAGTCCATGAACACAATCGTCTAATGAAAATTTGTTGTAAACAAAATATGCTAAAGGATCTCTGTACATTTATAGCAGTTTCTGAATATGTTTTAAAGACTTTCTTTCCTCATCTACTTATATAAAAGGTCATACTATAAAAATAATTACGTGATAGTCAAGAAACGTGATCGCATGCTTTGCAGCTTGTTAAAAATTGAACAATGCATGTCTTCGTTTTCCACAATTATTATAAAAGTAAGATTATGCGATACTTATCTCTCATGAATAAAGAATATGCAGATCTTGTTCTAAATTGAGGTAATGAGTGTGAACGGATGAAAATTATGACTTTATTGACCTGAGGCTGAATATATTAATGCATTCAATAGTATTTTCTTTTCAAAATGTATTGAGGTCGGCTTTATTCTTACAGGCTTCAGCAGTTTACCATATTTAAGATTTCTATTGCTTATCTACACTATACACAACACTGACCAATTCGAACTGCGCTCCCCATTAGACGGACTGAATGGCTGGATTTAAAGGTGAGAAACATTCAAATTTCTCTTTCCGTAGAGCAAGAAGTCGGAACAAGCTCCAGAAATTTTGAGAAATGATTAAAATTTTTGAATCGCTGAATTTTTAACTGCAGGGGTAGCCAAGTGTTGGAGGTCAAAACGCCAAATCCACTGAGCGCGAAATGTCTCTGGTTGGATCCCCTCGTAGGACAAAAGTTGTGATCCACGAATGCTTGTCCTAAGTCGGAGTGTCTTTGACTTCAATATTTGTGAAACTCCCCGCGACACAAGAATAAAACATATTTGTGCCGGAATCATTTTTTAAAAAAAACGTACATATATTTTTTTATATGCCTTTGTGACCGAAGTTCTAAAATCAGCCTGTCATAATATGACCTATATATTAATTGTCAAATCGTCATACAATCGGAAAGTATTGATGGAACACAAATTCCCAAAAGCATTCAGGACGTATGAAGTACATATGTCAAGTACACATGTAATTTAATTAAGAGGAAGGGCATTAAAAGTCCACATTATCTATAGCTTATCTCCAAGGTTCAGTTATCAGTGAAATGAATAGGCCTTTTTATATTTATATTATTGCTAAGTCCACGCAGTCACGTCCAACGAAATGGGATCACGTAGTAAACGCATAATTACAATTGCGAACGCTCCCGTTAGATGCAAAGGACCGTGGAATGGAGCGATTTTTTAAAAATATTGCCCCCTCTGAACGAATGTTGGCTACTTGGCGCCAAATGCTTTTGACGTTTAGTTTTTTTTATTAAATGTTCACGTATATTCAGCAGATTTTGATTCTTATTTTGATTTTGATATTGGTCCATGGCTCCTATGCGATGTGAAGTTTTAAAACTGGTAACGTCACAAAATAGTAATTTAATTCGTTTTAACGAATTGCTAAGGAAAGGGTTTCCTTAAACCTTGATCCTTATAAGTAGTCAAAATATAACTTTCTTTTATTATTTACCACATCCTTTGACAATCACCAACGTTGGCCAAACATCTCGCCCAATATTTGAGGCAAGGGGTAATACGTCAGTTTTTAATCCGTTTTTCAAATTAAACCTTGGACGTGGACCGTTTGGGTTTTATCGCTGGCCAGTTTTATTTATTTTGCCGAAAAAGTATCTAGTATCTAGGCTGAATGACTTTTTCGCAGATTTATTTTTAAAACAACAAAAAGGTTTTTTAAAACCTATTTTTGAAAGATACTACATGTAAAAATTGCGTATGAAATTGGAGCATGATTTTACACGTTAAATATAAAAATTGATACTACGTAGTTCTTGTATAGAGTATCTAGTACAATCGGTGACTAGGAAGGAATGGTACTTATTCATAAGGTAATACGGAAATAAAAAAAAACGAGTTAAGTAAAAACCTACTTTAATCTATTATCACGGTACTATCTACAATCATAGTGAACATATTTATAACGGTACAATTATACAACAAAATATAATGAGCGATCTGAGGGCCTACTATCTCTCAAAATGTTGCAGGTGTGGAAAAGTGACGCCGCTATAAGCTGTCTAGTGCTATCTCGTTCCAACAAGTGCAACAGGCTTACTTTAAGAGGAAGTGGTAGGATTTTAGAGTAAAGGAGTGAAAACGATTTCCTAAACTTGTAAGTTATTCATCATTAGAACCAATCAGTTAGTGAACCAAAGAGCGTTCCACTTGTGGGAGTGAGACAGCGCACTATCCCACATAGATCGGCATCTCTTTTCCACAGCTGCAAGTGGCTTGCTTTAAAACGGGGAATTGATGTTAGAAATGTATTGTAATCGTATTTAACATTTCCTTGACGCTGTCGTTCTCCCTCCTTCACTACAAAATTCACTTAATCGTATAATATATCTTAATTATTCAACTAATATTATTATGTTCCTACGTCATGTTAATTGCTTTGCATTTTGTACATTAAACCTTGAGCTGAATTTTCGTGTTACAATAAATATTCTCGGACTGTCGCGATATGAGTGCCCAGCCTAATAATTTCCAAGATATACAAATTCAAGTACTTGTTTTGGATATTAAATTTGTAAACATGTACTTAATTTTATATATTTCAGTGGTAAAGTTGAAATGTATTGTGACGTCATTTGCAAATACACTTGTTGTAAGTTAGCAAGTGACACCTATGTGGCAAAAATGTTGTAGAACTTATTTAGGGAAATAATTTCAAGTGTTTTATTCAATTAAACAGTATTAATGGGATGCACAATAGGCTACGGAGCGAAAGAGCATCATCTTTTTTTTAAATAAGTAAGTTTTAAAAAAGTAAAGCTCTCACAGCTTTGTACAACTCAACCCAAAAACTATACGGAGTCTGGACCCTGGCATCTTGAATTTACAATGATTATAATGAATGATTTTTGACGTAGGTTTGGTTACAGTAAAAATATTCCTATTTTTTTAAGTTACATATTATGTAGTTGGCAACCTTGTATTAATAAGTTATTCGGTCATAGATTTAAATCAAATGCCTTGTTCTCGGTAATATTTGTTACATTTTTTTTATTTCATATTACATGTTTCTTTTTCGTCTTACACTTAAGCTTATCTAATAGTAACAAATAATTATCACAAGCCTTGCTAAGTTGCTTTAAAATATCCTTTAATTTTTATTTTAGATTTTTACAACTCGTTTATGGTTCTAAGTTCATTCATGGTAAACAGAAGCCCGACCACCGGGAATGAAAGAGAGACGTCATACATTGTCTAACGCGCTCTCTCTTTCCCCAACTGTAATTATATTTTACAAGGAGGTACTTACAGTTATTAGTAAGATACCGTTCGTTGAATATGTTTTTTATGTTTTTTTTATAGTATTATTCTTTTAAATAAAGATTATCAGCTAGTCCAGGCTCTTGAAGCTCTTGTAATAGGACCGTTACAATTGTAGAAACGGGACATCGTTCTATGCTTTGTAGAGTCCTATCTCGCTCCCACAATAATTAGCCTTACTCCAAAATGTGGTATTAGGCTTCTAGATTAGACACGAAAGCTTTTGTGATAAAACAAAGTCTTAAATAAACTTATAAGTACACTTATAAAATAATGGTACAATTTCACTAACTTCTTTTACACAAACAAAATTAAAAGTGTTATATTTGCCGGTTTAATTTAATTCGGATTTGTACATCAAGTATCATCTTAGACTATTAGAAATAAGATCTGTTTTCTTATTGCACAGGTCTTATGCGAAATTATGAGAATGCCTTAAGCCATGTAGTCTCTATGTAAAACATACGGAATCAGGTACTTGTAATGAATCAACCTGCTTACTATAAGCTCTTGGAGAAGGCCGTATCACTATGGAAGAGTCCAGTGCACTAAGCTACGCGTAGTCGCATCTCGCTTCTATAATAACATCAGCCAATCTAGAAGAGTTCGTACTGAAGGCAAACATCTCAAGCTAGCTATGCAACAACTTATTTCTTCGTTCATTACTTTGTTCCAACCACATCCTTGGGTTAACACACTATTATAACCTAGTTTTGTTATCTGCCAACGTTTTTTCATCTGTTTCTTTCACATCTTGCCTTTTGTCTTGATCCTGAGCTTCTTTTAAAGAATCGGGTAGTTTCAAATTATTTGTCTCTGGTAATGTTAAAACTAGGAAGCCTGATATTGCCGCCATCGTGCCAAATATCATCGTTGGCATGTATTCGTAATACTTTGTCTGTGAAAGAAATGAAATTGTCAGTTTATTTGTATTTCTTTTAGATGTTACAAATCGCCCCCCTGAACAAAATTTAGTAGGTAAAACAGAGCTTTCTTCAACTTTTTGGCGTAAGAATTTTTGAAGTGCAATTTAGAATTCGAATTTCATACGATAAGTGGTCCCAATAAATATCTAGGTTATGATGTGGAATGACTTACCAACAAAGGTGTTTGAGGTGCTACTGTAGATCCTATCCTTCCAATAGTAGAGCACATGGCTAATAACGAAGTTCTATAGTTTGTAGGGAATACTTCAGCAGCGAAAACGTACAGAGAGTTATATGCTAGAGTTATGAAGAACTTTCCTCCAAGATATAGAAGTATTGACCAGTTACCGGCTGCAACAAAGAAAATTAGACTTATTGTTCAATGCTATAAGATATGATTTCGAAAAAAATGATAGAGACTAAGCAACTTACGGAATACTAATACATATATATCTGATTGATTTCATTAAGATGACATCAGCGTTTGCTGGTTATATTTTTGAGTTTCTTAAGAATTTACAAATACTTAGTGAAATTAATATTTATATTAAAGACTCTTACCAGGAACAAATCCATAGTTGATCAAAATCAATCCAGTCAGAAAATATGCCGTAGCAATCACTCTTTTCCTTCCGAAGCGATCCAAGAATATCAACTTGCAGATATTAGCAGGAGCCTCTATCACCAAAATTACAATATAGTTCACGTAACTGTTCCCGGACAACTCTATAGCGTTGATCGAAAGACCGTAGTAGACCAGGGTAGACGATATCCATAGGAAAGAACAGATGAACAGTCTTTTCCATATCATGGGAGAAGTTAAGAGCTGGTTGAACGTCGACTGGTTCCTCTCCTCATTTTCGCACTTCCTGTCATCTCTCTGTTTCGTAGCCTGTTTCTCCACTTGTTCATAATGGTCTTTCGGTACATTTACTTTGTTCATCTTCTCTGCTTTACTGAGGACGTTCAAAGCTTCTTCGTATCTTCCCTTGCTGAGCAGCCATCGGAAACTTTCGGTGAGGGACCAGATGTATATGAAGACGAATACTGCTGGAGTGTAGATGATGAAGAGGAGGTACCGCCAGTTTAGGAGCCACCAGGAGAGTAAGGTCACAGTGACTCCTCCAAGAATAAACATCGTGTTGAATAGAAGACTGACAAAGACTCTTCCCTTTGGGCCGACCAGTTCCAGAGCTGCGAAGAAGAAAAAGAGATTTAGTTGTAAGATACTTATATATTGTCTAACTTTAATCGATGGTCACCATTTGAGACTATGAATGTAAGCTACATTAATCATATTTATTTAGTCTTAAACACTTCAGTTATATGTTTTTTTCATATATAACGTGTTTTTGTGTTATACACGAATGAAAACTATTTGCAATAAATTATGAACGGTTAAAATGGTGATAAGAAAATCACAGAACTTTGTGAGAAGTTAAGAACAATTAAACACTAATGAAATAATTAGTTATTTAATTTAAATATTCCGCTTCAGTGATCAATAATTCATAAAAAGTAAGCCATTATGAATGACATTTTTTCGGTCGTAATCGCAATGTTTCATGAGTAAAAGGACCAAAAAATGTAGCCTAAGTTTAACTACCGGTAAACCACGGACACTGAAAGAAGGCTTTAAAACAAAGACCGGAAGATTCACAAAAACTGTAAAATTAGTTACATCTGATTCGTAATGCGATCAGACGCGAAGGTTGGGTGACGATGAATGCTAAACATAGATGGGTTTTTGTGCACAAACAAATAAATGGAGAATTGTAATGTACAGTCTAGATCAGAAGTTGTTTCGACTATCTAATTGAAGGAAAGAAACAACTACGCTGCAATCCCAACCCTAGCAAAAGTATTTGTGTTGCGCTTGTTCTGAGCCTGGGTGCTTTTACATGTGATAATAATGTTTGCGTATCCGACATGACAAAGTTTTAATTTATGTTATACAATTGAATATTCTTTATTGTACACCACAGACAGACAACGAAAAACGTGTAGGACTTTTTAAGAATGTTTTAAGTCTAATGGCAACGCAATCACAATAGCAATTCGATTTTTTTGTGTGCAGTTGTTTTGAAAATCGGTTTTCGACTGTTGCTGACTGTACAGCGACAGTTGAGGAAAATCAGCTGAATTAAATGCCTTCGAAACATTTGAGTTTTGGTAAATAGTGTTTTCTGGTAATACTGATTACGCATTTTCAATTCGGGGACTCATTGCGAACTTAGTTTTTTTTTTATCATCGTTTCATTGGCAGTGATATTGTTCTTAAAGGATTCTCAAGGGGTGGTTTTATAGCATCAGTGTATACGTTATTAAAATGTATTAAAAGGTTATCGAAGCTAAGAAAATTAAAAAAAAACGGTCAAGTGCCAGACGGATTAAAGGAAAACAAATAAGTTTAAGGTTATTTGTTGATGTAATGCCATAGTTCATGAGATACAGGTATAAAACGGACGAAGAGAAGGCGGTGGCTATGTAACAGGGTTCCGATTGTTCTGGAAGGATTAAAAAAAGACTGCTCCGACGAAAACAAATGGAATGCACTTAACCTAATCAATAATAAATAAATCTTGAAACTAATACTATTATAAAGTAATTATAAATGGAATTTCACGGGCACATAAATATGTTGAAAACGTTACCTTGACAAGGTTAATAATATATCTATTAAGTTCACATTTAATTGCATCAACCAGCAACTTCCAATCTCGCTCCAAAAGCCATTTTAATCAACTTTTAATGTTAACAAAAACTCGCACGAAATAATTCGGTACAAATAAATTGAAGTGAATGTAATATTTTTTGTTAATATTAAAAAAGTTTTATTATTAAGAGCGAAGGAAAAAGGAGGAGCAAAAAAACGAGAAAAAGTTCAAACTGCCAGGAATAGCAACGGCTTAAAAACCTAATGGAGTTTAAATTAACTGAGCGTGAATAACGGTTTGTATAAAACGTGAAGAAATAGATGCTCTGATGAAGTCTAGATAGCTTTTTTATTATTTTGGGTCTACAACTGTCTGTACCCGTCAGGATTGAAATACTTTTTCGGTAATAATAATAATGTTGATATTTATTTCTAAAACGCACACAACATTCGAAAAGCCAGCTTGGGGATCGAACTCGAGATCTTTGACTTGACAGTTCTACGGTCTACCGCTACGTGGGCAATAAACAGGCAGGGAAATTCCAGCCGTAGTTAATTGGAAAGCTGATTTAAATAAAAACTTTTTTTTAAATGATTTTGGGCTGCTAATGAAAAAAGAATCGAAACACGATTCTCCATTCGGAATGATATTGATATGATATCAAAATAGTCAAAACCATATCAAAGTTTATTTTCATACGTTTCGCGGTCAAATAAATCTTGATTGCTTGTTAACATTTTCCGGTCAATGCCAATTTCTCCTGGAAAAAGGGGCCAAAAGCCTCGGTAGGAGTTTTCGTTAATTTCCCTTCCACAAATATTATTTCAGAGACGTTACTTAGGCCCAAAATCAAGTATTTGCGAAGGCAAGTCCCTAAACTGTGTCCTAGCCGGTTTGTTTAGGACAATTCCAACTAATTTTGGTATTTACTAAGACATTAATTTGGTGACAGGGACGACGCAAATACTGTTGCTTTGCTTTTTTAATTGAGTTGTTCTATTCATTGGAAAGGAAGTACCTATTTTAAGAGGTTTTTATATGTCGGCAAGGTTTATGGTGCTGAGGTGGCCTTGAGATTCTTTGTATAGAAAGGTTCGAAAATTCTGACTTTTTCAAAGTAAATATAGTGCTTCATTAATTGCTTGATTTGTTTGACGGTAAATATTGAAATGTGAAATCGCCAACCCACAGTGAGCTAGCGTGGTGATCAATGCTTAAACTTTTCGCTACATGGAAAGAGGTCGGTGCTCAGCGTCTATACCTATGGAGTTTCTTACCGGTTATTTCCCATAGGATAAAAATTTGAGACCACGAACCTCAAGTCATTAGATCTGTAATAATTGGTTCTACTCTAGGTTTATCATTTAGACCTACTGGGAACAGAAAAACCTAACTAATTTTGCAATTGAATACAAGTAATGTTGCGACTTTTCTTTAATTGAGATAAGACTAGAACCTGCATCTTCTGTCTATACACGCTAGTCACTTTACCAACTATGCTACCGAGGTCACTAACCAAAACTTTGAATTTGTCCATTTGCGCACGATGTAAACACGACGATGGAAAAATTCGCTGCTACCGGTTTCAACAAACGATACACCCATTTAAAATATGTCATTGTGTAACAATATAATTGATATCAATGGCTAATGTTTCCGTTAGGACTATCACTTCGCCTTCGTACGTTCACATTCTCAAGGAAAATGTTAGGTAGGTATCTGAATCAATGCTCCGAGCACAACGACCTTAAGTTATTGAAGCATGATTGGGCGTACGGTATTTTCTGATAGAATTTCTGACAACTTCAAAAGATCCCCGTATTTTCATGTTCAGTCGTCCGTATTAATGTATTTATTAATTAAATTGCTTTATATCGAATTGACAATTCACTAAACATTCGATATGGTATGCGGATAAGAAGCGATAAAGGACCGGATTTCATGTGAAACAAGGAAGATCTATATTCAATCAAGGCGGATGATTTTGATTTTCCATTCAAACACAATGTTATTTTCAGCTTGTAATGATTTTAGAATTGTTTTGTTATCAAAAGTGAAGTGGTAGAATTCATACTCATGGAAAAAAAACTTAAACTTTAACATATTTGTATTCATTACCGAAAGGTTTGTGTAGTGTATTTCAAGTACCTACACTAAATATTATGTTACAACATGAGTTAATTAACAATTAAAGTTGGAGTTAACACCGACGAAAAAAATATTATGAATTAAATACTTACCAAGAACAAAACACGCTGTATAAACGCCGCCTCCAAAAGCAGGTTCCAAAAATTCAAATACAACGAACATGTCGTAATTAACCGACAATGCCCGAATGACTCCGAATATTCCATTGGCCACCGAGGCGAAGACGAGCGCTGGACGGCGGCCATACTTGTCTGAGATGAGCCCTGTCAGAGGGATGGCAATGAAGAAGCCGGCGTTGTGGACTGTACCCACTAGGGAACGCTTCCAATCCTGGCAGCCGAGATCGAACTGGAAACAAAGAGAAGATTTGTTACTTTGGAATGTAATTCTGGCTAATCGTCATTAGTAATTGTAGTCCACTGTTGGACAAGTACTTCTCCCAAGATACCCTACACTGGCAGTCGAAAATTTCAATCAATTCAGTCTATATTAGTTTTCGTCATCATCATCAGCCCATATTCGGCCACATAGGCCTCCTCAATTGCAAATTAAGTTAACTACATAATTAATTTCATACTGCGGGAGTCGTACAAAAACATTATAATAGTTTAGTATGCATTACACCGCCTAATGCCGATTTTATACTTCCAGTCGCTCTCAGGCGAATTTCGACCAATTCACCTTATTGGGGTCCACTGCTAGACAAAGGCCTCTCCCAAGTTGCACTTCTATACCCGGTCTTCCGCCTTCCGCATCCGAATTTACATCAGGTTAAAAGGGTAATGACGAAAAATATTCCTCATATCTTAAAACAAAATAATTATCATCCCAACTCCCAACACAAAATTTCAAGAAGTGCAGCAAGAATTCCTTCTTCTGATGTCAGTATAAGTGTTTATTACTATTTATCCAACAACACTGCAATATCATAGGAAGTAGATAAGGCTATTATATTTTCATCCATATTTCATGAGACATATAAACTTGTCATTTACGATGGTCTTAATTTAGACGGCCTCGTGAGCAAAGCCTTACTTACAATTGATAGTTGCAGTATGAGAGTGAGTCATGATGCATGACCGAACAGGTCGCATACTGTGAAATTCGATTATCAATAGTACGTAAATCAAAACGTGATCATTATTCACGGTCACCGATGTACCATTGATTTGTTTTTCTACGTAACCCAACTCTTATTGTATCGTTTGGATTGTAACTTGTGATTTCCTGGTTTTTTTTTCGGTGTTTAAAACTGGGTTAGGTTTAATTTTTGATTTTCTTTTAATTTAATCATTATAATAGCTTTTACCTCGCTCAGAGGATTAGCATTGCCATTCAACGTGGCAATGCTGCCAGCCTTTTGGGCACACTCCCAGCCGGCAGCGATGCCGATGAATTTTTTGATGCTTTAATTTAATTTAATAATTTTTTGTTTTTTAACTTGTAAATATTTAACTCTGTAAAATTGTAAATAAATCATTATAATATATGTAATATTATTCAAGTGTTATTAAATACGAATAGTTAACCTGACCTGATTTTCCTAACAATTTATTCCGAAATAGTACTTCTTCCGTTTAGTGAATTCGTAAGCGTATAGTCCATTTATGAATAAAATTCTTAGCCAACAAATGATTGGATTTTTTTTATTATAATTAATAAAATCAGATTGCTGTCATGTACTACGGTGTAAGTAAAATAACGGACTGGAAATTATAAGTACATATTTGTTAGCATTTTCTTCACACCTATTTGGGGAGATCGCACGACTGGTATAGGACCCAAATGGAGTTCTTATTCGCGATCCCCGTTCCGTCATCCCATTTTTGTGGACTCCGGTTGGGTTTGATATTAATCGTTTATCCCAGTAAATTTGTCGTTTCATAATATGGTATAAGGGCCTGTCAACATACCAACACCTACGTTTTGACTTTATATTTGCTCTGCATTAAGATCAGGACGCACTACGTTATGAAATCAGGGTGTATTTTGACTTTCAGTCCCACGATAATGACAAGGAGACCAATGGAAAAGTCTTAGTATGAGAGCAACTAATACAGTAGTGACTTAGTGTTATGACTGTTAGGCTGCTAATTCAAACTTAGAAGGTACAAATCCAACAATTTATTTCTGGATTCATGTGCCTACAATTTTCAAAATAAAATTTTAATTTTGAATACATTTCAAAGGCGTGTAATGCCACGTCGAAGAATGAGGTAAATTTAAAACTCTTACACCAGGTTGAACATCACCTATAAGATAAAATAATAATAATTTGCATAACCCACTAATCTTTTTAACAAGTGGGCCTTTTGTCTTTGCGTCCTGTGGTGATACCAAGGATGTAGGCTCAAATAGAATAGTCTCTCAATGAAATCAAAGCCGTAAAGATATTTCAGTTATTCATTGATCCATATTCCATGCGAACTCGGTTCAATGTAAAGTGCGTATTTCAACTGTTTTATGGCAAATGATAACACGTGCAGTGTGCATTACGGCGCTTGAACATTGATTCGATCCGTTGAGTATTTTGATTATCAACGAAACTACCACGAAGTAATCTAATTTACTTTTTAATAGCATTTATTTCTAGTGTAGGTAGAGATTTCACTCTCTTTCGGCTTAGATGGTAAACTAATAAAAGTGGTTAAGGGCGATACAAATACACACTTTTCAATTTATTTATCACCCACCACCAAATGTGTTTATATAATAACCGTTGCCTAATCTCAGCGTCAATGCAAATACATTATCTGTAAGCATTTCATTTGTCTAGCTATAACGGTTCAGGAGATATAACCTGGTGATGGACAACGGAGCCTCAGCAAAAGGATTCTGCTTATACGCTTTAGATCCGCTAAGATCCTGAATATGTAAGGTGTAGGATATTTAAGGGAAGGTTCAAGACATTACTGACGGTATTAAACGCAGTTAAGCAGTCCCATATAATAGTATTACCATTTTGAATCTTGGTATTGGTAGTTACGTTATAACATTTACAGAAATATTTTTTAGTTCCGCATTTTATTCGAAATAAAACACTTAACAAAATCTTGTTCGAAACGTTTATACCTACCAAGGCGATTACCAGATCAATCTCCACCACACCAGTTCTAAAACATATTTCTATTGTATTCATAACTGGCACACATTTCACACACGACGTTTAAATAAAATAATCTTGCCGAGAAAAAAGTATAAAATAATAATCAAAACATAGGTGCTTTGTACAGTCATACTTATGTTTGAGTCGGGTACAGTCATTAGCAGAAGGATTACGAGACAATATTGCAGTTTAGAGGCATAATTAGGAGCGCATGTACGATAAAAACACGCGACAATTTGTCAAAGAAAATCAACAGTTAAATCCAAGAACAGTGTACCACACAAGTGGCAATTCCTCAATACTCACAAGCAACTTTATCACAACGAATTATGGTTCATTTTTGCCAGTAACTGGTATCTGATATTCGGTCGACTGTTCGTCACTTAATGCTCACATAGGTATGCTGAATAAACATGAACGATTTGAATTCCGTTATGAAGGAGTTAATTGTTGTATTTAGTGTAGATATAGAGTGCGCTGGGTAAGATTGAGATATGGTGCCGGTATCTAAGGTCATTCTGGTCGCTGGGGAGCTTCTTCATAATTTCTTTTTCACAACTTATAGTGTTTAAGAATCCGTGTAATATGAGCGAAACATTGTGCAGTAATGCCATGCATCCTGCCAGAGCATCGGGATTATCCGAAAGGGCTACCATAGCTCCAGTCAATGGAGGGCAAAAGAAGGATCTTGGTGGGTTTTCGTCAGTAGAAATCTGAAACTCCCTTAAGCTCAACCCAAAGTAAGCAAAAAGTACTGGAATAGAGAAGATATAGTTTTTGGCCTTTGAAAGATGTTACTTTTTAGATTATTTCGGACAGAAGACACCTTGATTTTGTAATTTGCGGAAATTACAGTAATGGTGTTGGTCTGATGTCTACCCATTTTTGTAGGTCACAGCCAAATGGGTACTCCCGAGGAAATTCCATTTACGTATAATGGTTCTGGTAATTTTTAGTGCTAATTGTCCTTAGATGTCAGTATCTGTACCTACTAGCATCACTTATTCATTTACTAGCTAACCCGGCAAACGTTGTTTTATAATAATATAAATTAATTGAAAATTTTAGTTTAAAATGAGATAACAATCTACCAGGTGCCATGCCGGCCTGAGGTAGCTAGAAAACTATGTTTCCTTCATAAACTAGGGCTTTAAACGCATGAAAATGGAATTAAATTTGCACGTGATTTTATTATTATAGGTACTTTATTTTTTCACGCGATCTAACATTGTTGAAGCCATCAGAACAATTATGCGCAATCATAAAAAAATAAGACGAAATTAAACGACAACCAATAATTATCTGAGATAAGATTGAAAAAAAGTGTCCGTTAATTTCAGTCTTCCACGTTAGCAATTTAAGTATTTATCCAACGTATTTGTATAGTAATTTACGCCGTACCCATTTATCAAGGGGAATTATAATAATTCAAATAGTTAGAGTGGTCAAGAGGCGTTTCGAAATGGGTTCTATAAATATATAAATAATGAAGGCACATTAAGTGCAATGCATTTAATGTTTTACTGAACAATCTTGTGAAATTAATGTTGAAGTTTCCATTTTTTCAACTGAAAAGGATGTGGTTGACGGAACGTTGTTAATTTTGGCATTGACGATAATTTTCAATGAGGCTTATTGGGGTAATTATGTTTTTAGCTGATTCTAAAAATAACAAATGCGGAATTCGAGACATGTGTTTTTTTAAGAACAAGGGACATTGTGCAGGGTAAGCTTAGCCAAATAACTCAGTTCATTTTTCCTTAAGCACAATGGTCTACAATATCTTGACACACATATTTTTTCTTTTATTAAGCCTTTGAAACTTCAATCACAATTTAAGGACAGTTGTAAGTTAACAACAAAGAACATTTTACACGTGAATCTCGATGTCCATTTGTTTAAAAAAGCATTCAAGAAAAAGAAAAAAGGTTTTTTAAAAGGACAAATAGTCGGAAAAAGAAGTATTCTATAATCTCGCGATCAGCCATGATGTAATCTTTCAATAAAAAAGACTGAACCCTACTTTCTCTGTACAGTTGACACTTTCACTGAAATAGCAAAGATATTTTGCCTTTTTTATTGTATTGTGGTTTTTAGTGGTTTTGTATAAAAATCAACCGCTCATTTGTTGATATATTCTTAGTTAGCTTTTGCTCGTGAATTCCCAAAAAATAAAATATTGATTTGATTTAAAAATCGTTAAAGAAATATACAGTGGAGTCTAAATGGTCACGGGGAAGAAGGAATCTTTTACATAAACTCTGACTCTTATGATTATTTCAGGACTAAAAGAAGTAGAGCTATCAATGTGCTAGACTTTTAACTTTTTGGAAGAAAAAAAAAACTGGCCAAGTGCAAGTCTGACTGATTAAGGCTTCTGCATAAATAGGCTGGAGATAATCAAATCGGTTGGGTGTAAAATTAAGTCTTACTTTTTCGGTACGGAATCCTAAAAAATATATTATCCATACACAAAAGGTTATTTTTACTATGACTGAATTTGCAACATCTAGAAAATGTAAAGAATTTATGACTAATACGATGACTTGTTCAATGAATCGAATTTGAATAAGTCACACATATTATTATTTCTTCAATAAAATTAATTGTTGGTAATAGGAGCAATTATTACTTTACAAACAACTTGTAACGAGTAAACAGTTAATATTTACATTGAAACTACTCGTTTGTAGTCATTTTAATTATTATTATATGAACCGTTATCTGTATAACATACACTTACCTATATAACTAACTCATAATTTTAAACCAAAAATATTAAAGGGACGACAATATGATTTCCGAAATGCCTAATTTATAAGCACTTACATTCTTTTTTTTTAACACGTTTCCTTTTCAAATGTTGTTGTGTATACAAAATTGTATATACAAAAGCTTGTGTCACAACCAGAATTCGGACAGGTATATTTCGATTTATTTCTATTTATATATTATACCAGGGCCCCAATTCTGCTATTTACAACGGCCGATGGACGAATGAAATTTGGCTTAACATGTCATTTTTCACGTTCTCTTAAGAATTTTTCTACACAATGAAAATGGAATGCAAACTACCAAACGTATCGGCGGTACGCTTGTACTTTAGAATTAAAAACAGTTCTCTATCCCTTTCATTCTATCTTGAAAAGTAAGTGATTCGAAAGAGACAGAACATTGATTAGCGATACCATTGTTCAAATATTTTTATAGTAAAATGGGTTACTAAGATATGGTAAGGAAATATAATTATCAAACATTCCTGGTTCAGCATTCGTTTATTGAATGTTGGTCGAATTGTGTTAATTTATTGTCAAGAGACTTTGCCTCAATTGAAACATGTCGCGAACAGGAAACTATGTGTAGGAAGAAATTAGAAGACATACATAATGTGTGAGTGATGTGTGATAGGTCACCACGCAGCGCCCAGTATGCGTGACGTGTCGCGGATTGGATCCCAGCCTAGCCAAATATTTGTGTGAACCACGAATGCTTTTTTTAAGTCTGAGTTCCATTGTGCATGTGCCTTGAATATTTGTGTAAATAATCCCTAGCGACTTAAGTGAAGACTTGCTTATTGCTGGAGTAGTTAATAAAAATAATTCAAAATTAAATAGAAAACTTCAAATGTATAGGAATGACATGCTTTTTGGACAAGTGACGTAACTTCGTTTTGTCAGTTCAATAAATTGGAAGTTGGAACGATTTGTACTCGGAGAAATGTTGACTTGTTTACAAGCTAAGTAAACGCATACTTAAAGGTACTATTCGAAATGTTTATTCTATTACATACATTTTTATTTTAATCATTGGAATTTTTTGAAACAAAAACTCACAACCTTGATTTTTTATTGGACCAATTGACAGCTATTTCACATTAAATGAAAAAAATATTGAACAAAACTTGTTAACACAGTCCGAAGTTCTAACGTATCAAACATAAAAAAACTGACGAATTGAAAACCTCCTTCTTTTTAAAGCCGGTTAAGAAGACAGAAACACTAATGTTGGATTTTCTATAATCGGTAGAATGTGTGAGTATGTAAGCTATGTTCGCAATGCGGAACAAATAACTTGACTTGTTTTAATGTTAACAACCTAGTCGATAACAGTTGCAGTGAATAGTGAAGTGTTTGAAATTAACAAATAAATCATACTAATATTATAAATGGGAAAGTATTTGAGTGTGTTTTTATCTATGTATGTTTGTTACGTCTTCACAGTTCACACCCAAAGGGCTGGCCTCGATGAAATGTCTATGTCTCGCTCATGCGACTGCTCAAAAACTGCCTTTCATTGTCATCCTTTCATTGTCATATTCTAGTATTCATACTTAAAAGCATTCGAAAACCCGAGCAATAATAGAATCTAGTTAACATTCAATAATGAACCTTACCTCTTTAACAATAGAATGCTCTTCCAAATAAACGTAGGAATCACATTCGATCTCCGTCGAGGTGTCATAGAAGTGTGGTGAGCATTGGCTTGAGTTGGCGTTTGTCACGTTTGAGAATGGTGCGTAGCGCAGGCACTTGGCTGGTTCACCGTCCATGTCGTGTGGTATCGTGAAGTTGATGTGGTGGGGGTTGTCTTCGCATTCTGGTACTGCACATCTGGGGGCAAGAGGTCAAGTTAGGATGGTTGTGGTAAGAATCGTGGGATTGAACTTGTGTGAAGGTAGTTTAGCGGCATTAGCTGCATTTTTTCTTGAGTAGTTAGTGCGGTCATTTTATCAAAGGCAACTCTCATATTCTTCTACGCAAATAATTTAGAATAGACCATTAGTAAAGAATTAGGTTACAACTCCTGGACTGCATCGTTCAGAATAAGTTTTTGCTTTTACCTGCCACCTTTGCCAAAGGATATATGGACAATAGTTTGCGAGGATAAAAACGCTCGAACGTATTAAAAATGACAGATGGAAGTCACGTGACAAACCAATATTCAAGATAAGAAAGAGGAAACTTTGCCAATCTTTTTCATTTCTGATACTAATATTTCTGGTGAACTAGTTTTAATTAGTTACGCGTCAGTATTTACGATTTTTCCATGATAAAGGTTGTCATAAATCAACCATCTTACTCTCCTTATAAGATACTGACAACCAGTATATTGCAGAGAATACCGCATGAGGTCTATATTTGTTTTCTGGTCGCTGACTTCATATATCAATCGATCGCAGCGCACGTATGCACGTCTTTTGGATGGCACGAACGTGCTGTATTTTATTCCTCCATTTCTTTGCTTGCGACGAGTAGAATTTTTAGGAAAGTAAATAGGTAAAATTTCGTGTTTATTTATTAACCGACTTCAAAAAAAGGTGGAGGTTATCAATTCGACTGTTTTTTTATATTTTGGGTGATATATTTGTCACTCGAGATGTTGACAGTCTGACAGCCAGTCTCAGTAACGCTTATTGTGTTGCCTAGGTAATTGAGTTGAGTTAAGATAGTAGGCAGTCACTCCTTGTTGAACACTGGTACTTAGATGAATTCGGTAAGACTAGAAGCCGACGAAAACATAGTTGGTAAAAGACTAGGCTGATGATGATATTGGTCGCTCAAGTGATTTTATATAAATGTACAGGAAAATTGAAAAGAGATCTGAAACAAAACTTGACTTTTCTTCTCAGGGTACCTAGCTACCTAGCTAGGTACCCTGAGAAGAAAAATCAAGTTAGTAGGTATAAGTATATTCAAAAAATAAATCAAGTTAGTACATAAGTAATTTCGAATCTAAATTTTTTACCGAAAAGCGTTTCAATACATTGATTCGAATTAAAAATTGACATTAGTTATTGCAACTACATGACATGTACTTCCCCAATGCAATACTTAATTCTATTAATTTTGCTGTCATTATGCTCAGCTGTGTATCTTTGGAATGTTTTGTCTTTTTTTAATATCCTCTCATCATACTCAATGGTTTTTATGTCAATATCCTATTACAGTAGTTAATACTTGTGTATTTTCTTCACGAGGAAGCCATTGTCAAGCTACGGAGACTTACTGATTAATTTTGTTATTCAAAACATAGTATTTTAATATATTAATAAAATGGTTACTTGTTTGTCATTTTGTAATACCGGACTTACAAGCAAAGCGATTAGCAAGACGAGGCGAGACGAGAGCATACAAGATACATGCTTTTCTCTTGATTTGTCTCATTTTAATATAACCAGGGTATTATATTGAACTATTAGGCAGGACGAATATTGAACACATAAAGGTGACGTTTATTTATTACAATTAAAAATGACTTTTTCATAGACGACTCCCGCATTGAGGAACTTAATCCTTTTATCGCGGGGGTTTCACATGCACAAAGGCACCCTGACTCTGAAAATTTGTGTGATCACACAAATTGTCTTCCGCTTGGATCGAACAAGCGACACATCGCGCACAGTGGGTTTGGTTTCGGCTATCCGTGATACAAAACAACATGATATGCAAATTCACGAAAAAAATATAATTTTTAAATCCAAAATTATTACAATTTCGAGGCGAACAAAGCCACGGGTCTGTCTAGTATGTAACTGTTCTATCGATGCTAACCATCGTGAGAATGTGTCATATCGCAATAATGCTAACATTAAATAGATTATAATATGATTGCGCGCACGCAGACTTCAAATAAAACAACACGTGTGTTCACGGAACATTAACTAATTAATTATTATATTTCATAATTTATAACTAATAGGAATAATGTAATAATATTGTAATGTCTATGTAATATCATTGATAAGACAAAATCATATGTTCACTGCCTTAGATTACAATTTCATGTTTTAAGTGAACTGTTAGTTTGTTTGTTGTTCAAAAACAATCAAAATGGAAAAGGTTTTTCTTTCCAGTAGATCTTTTCAAGATCTTTTCTTTCAAGAGTGGTGATTACTTTGTGATGCGCAGCCGAAGATAGATCTCTATGGCGTGCAATTGGGGAGGCCTATGTCCAGCAGTGGACGAATATGGGCTGACGATGATGATGATAATAATGATGCCCACAGGAACTCGAAAGAAACAAAAAACAGGTTCTAAGATTACCTAAGATCTCCTGCAGATCAGTTCATACTAAAAGACTATTCCTTTATTTTCAGATTCAATTTAATTGCTTTTACAATAAGGACTAGAAATTAGGCCACCAGGCCGCTAAGTAAAATATTATAATTATAATCGTAAAAGAGTGGTACTGTATCAGTTTATCGCTATTGTCCTTTGGGGTTATCACTTAAAGAAAGACAAATAAAGTTCTCATTGTCAGATACTCACTCGATTATACATTTGCCTGTAGATAGCTTACATTTCACCAAATGTATCGAAAGGACAAGTCAAAGTCACGTCACTTGTAGAAAAAGAATATCATTCTGGGATATCCGACTAATATTAACGGCGACAATATTTGGTACACAGTTAGTTTATAAACTGGCTACAGAATTTTATCCCAATTTGATGTTTGAATGGGAGCATTTTCGAAGTGTAGTGGGCGGAATCAAAAGAGTTACGTTCTTCGTCGAAAAATATATTAATTTCCATATTTTTTTCAAAGTAGTAGTCGTTTCAAGAAGGCATATTATTCCAGTACACAATATAACGATTGGCTAGAGGTGCAGGTATCTCTTGAGTACTGGCTAGGGGTGGACCAGAGTAGAGATTGTAGCAGCAAGCACTGTGGTGCCCATAAGGGATGGTGCCTGCCTTGCTAGCGGGGTTCTCCGAAAGGGTTACAAACGGCAAAGGTAAGAACATTGGTGGGTCTGTAAAAGTCTAACACTTCCTTCTGCTCAACCCAAAGTGGGAGCAGACATTTGATAATATGATATGTGCATTTACTTAATGCATAGAAAGATAAAAATAAAATTGTAGATATGTGTACTATTAAAATATAAGGCCATTTCTTCCTCCTCCTAAGATATTGCTGTGCCCGACAGGGTCCATAGTGGTTCTGTATTATTATATTTTTAAGACCTTCAGGTAAATTATGGAACGCAATAAATGATTGAGTATTGATGGTGAATTATTCACCATCAAAAAAAAAGAAAAGGATAGGGAATAAAAAGTAGATTCCTGGATGAATTTCCCAGCAGTGGTTATGTGTAAGGTAGAGTATAAAAACAGTATTAGATCTTAAAAAAGAGCATTTTTCTACAAAGATCTAAACCTCTTCTATAACTTGTGAAGTATATTCAAGAATTATGGGCATTTAAAAAAAATAAGCGCTTTAAAAATAATCTCTAATAAATATAATCTTATGTCGCTATAAATTGCTTGCCTATTTATAGGTAACTAATTGTCCATAGTGACTTCATCTTGCGTGTTATATATAGGTATAATAATAGTAGTATATGTTAATGTCCTAATACTTGAACCATCTCCTAATTCAAATCTTATTAATATTGATCTAACTGTTACAGAGATGATCCTTGGACAAACAAATAAATGTTTTGTGTATCTTTAGCAGATTTGTAAGTGCCTTTTAAACGTCTCGTTCTGCGGGTCCGATTCGCACTTGACGGCTTTCTTTATTTTTGCTCCTTACGTTAAGAAAAACGTTGCTTTATATTCTTTAATATAATAAAATATATTTGACCTTTAAGGATTATCGAGGCTTCTAAAAAGTATGCCAAGGCATTGAGGACTTTATTATGATGGAAGTGTCAATTAGAAAAGTCGGCGGTTCTGTATGTCAATCAATGTCTCGTGCATGAGAATATAATGAATAAACATTATATTCGTTATAGTAGTGGACGTTAAGCCCTATGTTTGAGTGTAAATACTTATTGGTAATCTTTTCTGGATATTTTTAAGGATAAAATGGAAACTTATTATTATTATCCAACGCTGTCTGTCCGTCCATCTGTCACCAGGTCGTCCTTATAAAACACTGATACATCCATACATGCAAACTTCCGCGTTTATAATTTTTATATTAGTAGGACCCCGCTGTTTATTCTTAATTTTTATTTTAAGTATAAGTTGGTTTTTATAACGGCAACAGAAAAATGCATCTGTAAAATTTTCCACGGTCCAGCTATTACGGTTCTTGAGATACAGTCTGTTCACAGACAGCAGATCCTCATCAACAGGGTTTCCTTAAAAACCTTTAAAATATAAGTAAATAGTAAAGGATCGGCATTGTCAGAGTGATCGATTGATTTAATATACTAGTGTAATAGTTTTCCTTAATTATAACAGTTTGAGTGTGATTATTATTAATTATTTTAATTATACAATCGTTAACAGCAAGCAATAATGATTTGATTGATTAATTATATTATTAAAGGTGAAAAAGCATTGTTCAACTAGTCTTCTAAGTGCAATTGTAAAAATAACTTCATAATTAAATACAAAAACTGCGAGCGATCTTGCTTTGAACCTTAAAGTCGCATAGTCCAATTTAATCCCTAGGCCATGACGATACTATTATAAATAGATGAGTTATCTGTATAATCTATACTTATAATTAAATTGTAGAGATGTGAAATGAAATTAAAAGTAATATTTAAAAAATATGTTTGAAAAAATGAAACAATTTTTGTCTGTATTTTTGTAGTAACTATCGTGAGCCGGCGCGCCGATCGAAACCCGCAACGTCAGCTCATGATTAAGGACTCCGCTTGGGTCCGAAACTAGTCGAGCAGTCCCGATAAATAAATAACGGAGAGTAAGCCATTGCGTCATTTAATAATAATATATTTTTTGTCTGTAAGTTTGTTTGCAACGATATACGCAAAGGTTTATTAGATTCTATTCAGACTTTCTCGGCTGTATTAAGTAGGATGCTTCATATCAAAACGTTTATAATTTTAAAAATATACCAATTTAGGGAATCACTTAGATTCGCTTAAGGGACCGAAAGTCACAAATTCACGCGAATGAAGTCGCTGGCTTAGCTAGGCAAGTTACGATTTGTAAAATATAAGAATAATAATTGTGGTTATCTGATATTCTATGCACGTGCATAGGTATAGGTACTTTATTTGCAAGAAAGTGTGATAAATCAATCAATTTGCTATGAGAATATTGCGTTAGAATAAATCCATCAGGATCTTGGCAAAGAGCCTATAAAATCTCCATTGCACGGAAATACAATAAATAGTACTACAGACTACACAATGTTACAATACATCATAATAAAAAAATAATAGAAAATTATGGGAATGTCATTCATTTTTGACAGGTGACGTGACTGACTTGTCAGTTTAATACATTTGAGCGATTTGTCAGCGTTTGAGCTTGGAGGAGTGTACCTTGTCTTTAAGCCTAGAGAGTCTATCACCTCATCCTAAAGTAGCATCATATTATTACGATTGTGGAAAAGTGACAGCGCTATAAATGGAAATGAGCGGCCTCTCTCTTTAAACCCGTATTGCTTTAGGAGGGGGTGTGACTTTGTTAAACAACTATATTTGAAAGATTTTTTTTAATAATTAGGAGGGTTAATTTTTAATTAAGCTAAGCAACATGTTACTTTTGAAATGATAGGTAATGCTTAGCCTCAATTATAAAATTGCCAGCAAAAATGGAGATCCCTTTTTCCACATTAGTTTAGAGAAGATACTTTAAAACTAAACAGCTCGCCCAATTTCCTCAAAAGAAAACCAATATTTTTGTAAAAACTGCGAATAAAGGGGGCCTTTCCAGTACAACAAGTCTCAAATCAAATAATCTTACTTTTCTATACTTTTTACCGCAAATCTGCTAATACCCCTTAGTACACCGAAAAACAATACTTCGGTAGTCATTCACGAAGTCTGTTATTAAATCATTTAACACCAGTTTTGTAATACTTAGACCATTCATTTGCTAACAATGAAAAGTAAGTAATATTTTCGCGTCGTCGTGTTAGCGGGGTCAAATGACACTGGGCAACTCGCTGTGTTTACAAACAATAACATTATTTTTATACCTGACCTACGTAGCTAACACGTGTGATTGTAACATGCCATGTTCCTGCTCAACTATCGGTTTGTATTTAATTTATTGTGATTTGAATTGAATGTGGCATTGCGGTTTTATGCATCCATGGATTTCTGTGCATAAGGTTTGCAAGGGGTGCAGGTTTGATTCTAACGCAGGCAAAGTCCGAATGTGAGTTTTTCAATGTGCAATATATTGTCTTAAAATACTACGACACCAGTGATAAAAGGTGAAGGAAGAAATTGTGTGGAAACCTGGATGGCAGTATTAGAATCTGAAATCACGACGATGGCGTGTTTATCAATGCTCAAATATACACGAAAAGAGTCCTATGAACAGCAGTAGGACGTTTATAGACTGGTATAATTTAATTATAATTGAATAGATATGGAGACTATCTGGAAGATATTGTTATCCAAGCAGAAACTTTTAAGGATCAGTTAATAGAGATGTAGAGACGTCTTAAAGACTTGATATAAAGAACTAACCAATAAATAACTTCGACAGTTATTTTATTTAAATAACGTTTTTGGATATCCAATTAAAGACCTTTTTTTATAAGAAAACAGCCAGCCGGCTGCAGCGAAGATAGATTTTAAAATGACAAGATGTAATAGTAATATGTGTGTTTGTTTATTACCTCAAACTTTAACTAACTCAGATATAGATTTGACTGACACCATAGAATAATACCTATTTTATTCGCAGGGCTCGTGAAGACATAAATAAATTGAGCATGTTAATGTATAATCCTAAGTCTATGATTGTTTTCGCCTAAGACCTATTTCCGCCTAGTAAAGATTTTAAAGAATACAAAATGATTTAAAATGGTGGGAAAAAAGGAAAGACCATTTAATATAGTTTTCGGAATAAAGTAAGAAACAAATTAAAATAATCATTAATCACTTTAGAGTGCCTACGTATATGTTTCATCAATCAATATTATTACAATTTTATTTTATTTCAATTAATTATAAAATTATGAAGATGAATTGGTTTATTGGTTAAACTTTTTTGAAGTGTGAATTTGGGGTTTTATAATAAATTAGCTCTTCCGGCGTAATTCTTTCTTTTCGGGCTGATTTGTGAATTTAACTATACCATCCCAGTCGCCACGAAAATAAAGACAAAAAAACATTGGGATCGTTCTAGCCGTTTAGGAGGAGTTTAGTGACATACACACGTACAGTAAAATAAATATTTTATCTTGTTTATTCATAAATTTCGAGAGGGATAGCTTAACAACGATCATTTATTATGTCGGGCTTCATTTATTTATGTAATCAGTAAATCAATGAACACATATAATTAACCTTATATAAATATTACCAACGTTATATCGAGTACGGTACAATTGCATTTAATTATATTATAAAAATAAATGCAGGCTTACCTATATTTGAGATCCATAACTTCAAAGTTATAAACTGAAGAATACATTCCCGCCAAAAACACGGGGAATAATATTAAAATAAAACCGTATACATTGAACTTTCCAAAAGGTCCCAGGATCGTTAAGATATCGTCCACTGTCACTTCATTATTCATTTTCTTCTCGGGATCCATTTTCAAAACACTATTTACAAAATTATAATTATAAAATAAACTATTTTATTTTAACTTTATTTATTTATTTATAAAGTTTTATTTTTATTTGGAACTGTATTTGTTTGTATAAAACGCGCAAAAATAAAATTATAAAATAAACTATTTTATATTTTTTATTATTTTTGTCGTAATTTGTAAGTATTTTTATATGGAACGCGCGCGCGGCTTCGCTCCGTCTTGGTTGTGCGCACGGCTGTGCCGATCTATGCTTTTTATTGTTATAAAATCATTGGCTATCGAAGCATAGTTTATTTACGATAACATTGACTATTAAAGTGTTTACTATTTTTACTATTAGGCGTAATATTTGATAGTGTTCGTTTGTCTGTTTGTTTTCGACTAATTAGGGATAGAATGTTCCAGTTATAAGGAACAAGTTTTAGGTGGTGAAATCAGATGCTGTTTTGTAATTGTTAATTCATTATTTTCCAAGGGTTTTTCAGGAGTTTAAATAAACAGGTTTCTATAATATAAGGGAAATAATGGTAACTCATCTGAAAACTTATCGGTGAAAAATTTAATTGTCTAGCAAGCACCGTTTATCAGTTTGAATACAGACGGATGAACAGACAAACCGACAGGTACAGAAACCTTAAAAAAAGTAATGACCCTACTTTTTTAAGATAGCCGTCATAAATAAATAATAACGGATTGTTTTGCACCTGTTTTATTTATTGAAATATATACACATACATTTTACAAAAAAATAAATACAGCGACAGATTGCTGGCGCAAATATCGATCGTTTATTAAGGACTCCGATTGGGTTCGAACTTAGTCGAGGAATCCCGATAAATACGCGTAAGAAAACAGTTATTAAATAAATAATTATGAATCTGCCTCAACTAAAGTTTTTTATATTATAATAATTATCTTTTACTTTAACTAATTATTCTTTAAATAGAAAAATGACGACACTTTCACCAAGGCTTCAGTTATATTCCATGTCGACTAATTATTTTTTGCAAGTTATTGCCATAACTCATATAGAAATTGCTGTGTTATTGCTAAATATCTAATACGACTTACGATATTCGTTTGATGGGGCTTTGTCAGTTCCATACTTAACATAACAGTTTATTTTACCTAGTTCTTGAGTAACGACATTTTGTTTGAGTGATTATTTGTGAAAGTACGTAGAGGACATATCTTCGCGTTTGTAAAATGGCAAATACTATGATTCCTTCAAGCAAGACGGTGGTTATTGTAAAAGCAAGATAGCGCTATAGATTGTGTGGTACGCTGTCTTGCTAACACAATGGCTGGGTCAAGAGATCGTGTTCTCCAAAGCTGTTTGAAAGCTATTTTAAATAATTATTTTTTTTTGATTTGGAAGATGACGCAAAACGCGCTCTATTGTTTTCTGTCCCGCTTTTAAAACGACTTAGCTGATTGGTAATTAGAAAGTGAGACACCATAAGACACAGTGTATAGCGCTTTCTTGCTCCCACAAGTTAGGGAACTGTTTGGTTGTATTCGATTTGCCCATATGATTGTTGATGCGGAAGACAGGCGCAATACATACCGTCATGATCACTATCTTATGATGATTGCTAATGCGGAAGAGAGACGCACTACGTGCCGTCATATTTGCTGTCTCGCTTTTACAACGGCGTAGTATCACGAACTCATACTTCGAATTTGGTGAAAAGAATTGACAGATGTCGAGATGAAGAGTTTTGCAATAAGACAAATTGATGAAGTACGTCTTAGTTGCAATGGGCTTGATTATAATTATGTTTATTTAGGAACAATGTTTACTTTATTCTTTCAATCATACAAACTCTTTGGCTAGTTATTGTATTACGCTTATTCGTGAAGGTATTTTATTAAAGACTACTTAATCAAGTCTCAGATTTAGATGAAAAGAATATTTACTAATTTACTTGTCTGTACAAAAATAGACCATTTTTTTGTTAGACCATTTCATGTTATTAAGTTAGCTAAATTAGCAGGAATAGAACAGAAATAAGCAAGACAGAGATAACAGTTTATTTTAGGTGTTTCCAATATTTGAAAGACTATTGCTTGCTACTGTTTTACCTGTATAGGCCTGCAACCACGCCTTTTTCACGTTCTATTGAGCTATAAAACTCTACTTGCGACGTTAGAATTCTTCTGTTTGTTAAAGAATTTTGGAATGGTCTAAAATTCAACATCAAGAGTAGAGGTAATTGTGGTTAAATTGATTTTGGATTGTAATGTATATTGTGTAAGTATGCTCGCTTTTTTATAACTATCGGAGAGTCTATGTTTTCTGTAATTATAAATTTGCAAATTGTAAATAAGTAACACTAATGCTTGTTGTTCTTTTTCATTCTTTGTAAACATTTAATTTTGATTATCAATCAGTATAACTTTATTAGAACTTATTTTAAAAAATAGAAATAATTTCATACGTAGTCCATTTTGAGAAGGTAAACCAGGGTATTATCCGCTTACAGTTTGCGAAAACCTTCCCGTTTGTATCTCGCCTATCAGGAACGGAAAAGCGTCCCGGTTTTAGCCAGCAAGAGTCCTGCATGTTCTTTCACCTTATCCACATGAAGATATCTACCAGATCACATAAAAACTCCGCTTGTATTGATGTTGCTCTACTTACTAGCACCGCATGGCAACAAAGCACACAAAATAATACTCAATACACGGCGGTGGAAAAAACCTTAAGGATTTAGTAGATTAGTCTAATTATTTATTTAAATAAAAATAGATCCAATGCTAATGTCCTGTCTACGGTCGGCGGATCAACCAGTACAGCTTAAAGAAAGACAGGTGTGGGAGGGAGATAGCACGCTACACGGTGTAGAGCGTCCTCTCCCTTCCACACCTATCATAGTGTCACATTTTTTTTAATAAAAAAAGCGACTCCCACATTAAGGAATTTCATCCTTGTATCGAAGGTTTTCACAAACATTTAAGTCACATGCACAAAGACACTCAGACTCCGAACAAGCTCTTTAACGGCAGACTCTTTGGTCTTATGACGTCAGTACGCAACCTCAGCAGTCAATTTCTTAGATCAAAAATTTTGCAAACGGTTTACCTGCTTGTACGTACGAGGCGACGTATGTGTGAACCATGTTACATGCACCGTGACTTGCTTTCGTAGGTTTAATTAGCACATTTCTAACCTCACGTCATTGTTGAGGCCTATATAAGTCTTTTAAGATGTTTTTTAGTATGACACAATTTTTACAACGCCATGTAGTTAAAACTAAGCAAAGGTTGTATTAAGACGACTAGACAACTGATAAACCTATATTTTTCTTAAATACATATGTATAAATATGGTACACAAATGATCGTGCTCATATCACAATGACTTGTCCTGGGTGGGAATCGAACCCATAACCTTGAACCCGCAACTCGGGCCTGACAAGCCTACATTGATCGCCTTACACTGCAGCTTAGTCACTGCGGGCGATTTCAGATTTCAATATTTCCAGGTTTATTTTTACTTAGTAATTTAGCCACATATTCTTTAATTATTATGTTGGTTTAACAACAAAAACATACAACCGATTAAAATTAAAAACTATGGTGCCAAACTTGATTATTTTTAATTCACGTTAAATGTATAATGATCTAAGAAAATCAGTTTATTCAGTCCGAAGAAAAAATGAATAAAAAAATTGAGGACCCTCTCCTTCTTCAATGCCCTCTTATGTCTTCTAAGTAAATATTAACGTACATCGAAAGTAACATTACAATTGTATAAAAAGTCCTGCCATCATCGGAATCTAATTTCTCTCCCCCTCTGCGATTTCACAAATTTCATTTGCACCGTAGACTGTTCCATTTTGAGAAACGACTATTCAGCATATTGAGGAATTCCATGTGAAATGCATGCCTAAATCGAAATTTGGAAGATCCGATGAAGCATTATTCGGAAATAATACACTTTTGCTGAAAAAGTGATTTGTGTGATTACAATAAAAATGTAAGCCCAAAAATCCTAGTCTAAATAAAGTCTAGCTGACCCACACTATTTTCCCTTCCTTTATGCTCATGCATCTATACATATAATAAAATTGTAGAAAAGTGAAAACTGTACATTGAATATTTAAAAAAAAGAATAATTGGAGGGTGGTCTACGAACGATTCCGATGCCGAAAATATGATTTTTAGAATTTTTGTCTGTTTGTCTGTTTGTCTGTTTGTCTGTATGTATGTCCGGAAAGATCTCGGAAAGTACTGGACAGATTTGATTCAAATTTTCAGAGAATATCAACAAGAGGTCCGGTCAACATACTTTTTACTTATTATCTCGCTTTTCGTTACAGGGGGTGAGCAGGAGCCTTTTATATCTATACACAAATATCAAATTATCTCATAAACTACTGAATATATTTCGTTCAAATTTTGCATGAACCTTATCGTACACATGATACAACAAATATACAAAAACCATAACGCTACTATGCAGGGGGCATGAGCAGTAAAGTTTTAAATTTTTGGACTCACCCGTAACATCGTGTAATACAATTATGAAGTGTATTTTCACCCCATTGAGTAGTAGGCAGCACGGTCATCAATTTACTCAAAAAACATCACGCTATTTATCTTAAGACTTTTGGCAGAGCAATAATATATTTTTTCGAAAGTAAATCTTTTTCACAAAATCAGTCATTTTATTCTCTTTCAAGTCTAATGTAGACCTAGCGCGACAATAATTAAAATAAAAGAAACATAAACTATTAATACTTTTATTATTATTATTTTGATGCAAATGTTACTTCGTAATCGGTACATTCTTGAAACAAAGGAACTTAAATTATTTTTATTTTTACTGGTGTACTAAAATTACTCAAGTTCAAATGTGGAATGCCGTAATATGATTTTGTGTTTATTTACGATAGGAGTATATACCTATGTTTTTAGCTCAGTAATGTTGGCGATGCTACTTCAAGATAAAAGAATTCGTAGTGACACTCAACCCAAAGTTGCATGTAGTTCACATTGATCTCATGTATAATTATGCATAACAATAAATTACTGAACGACACAGTTAATTATATTACCTTGGTTCATCTGTAACAACTAGCAACAAAAATATAAACTTTCAAACAAAAAAAGCCATTCAAACAATGAAATAATGTTTTCTTAAATTTGCAACATTACATAGGCCAAAAGTATTTCGGATAGAAAAGCCCAGAAAACTTGCATAGAAACTGCATAATAGGTATGCAATGTGAAAGATCTATAAGACCAAAGCTATCAATTAATAAGAGCGTACGCTAGACGGTTTTTGACATTACGTATCTATTGATAGAACAATGTCTACTGATACCTAGAATTTTTCAATATTTTAACGATTTGATTGGTCTACATCCGCCATTATAGAGACCGCACACGTGGTCCTTCCAAAACCTCCTGTAACAATTTATTGTAATCTCGACTTATTTAAAATTTTCTTCTTTCGTACCCTTTTAAAAACAGGGGAAGGAACAGGACTGAATGAATTTCTGAGATCCCAAAGCTAAGCCGACGAGGATTAGGAACATATTTTTTACATCCGTCACACAATGTCTGGAACATTCATTTTGGCTGTCGGTATCGACAGCCTCATAACCAACCTCATGTAGTCTTTATTTAAGTTCCATTTATGCAGCCCTACTGCATGACGGTATTTTACTTCAATGATCGTCAGATAGGTTAACGAATAAAATACGTAATTTTTCTTTGTAAATTGGTACAGTAAATAGAACTCATGCACATGAAGTCACTTTTATGTTCATATTTTACTTTGTTGTAACATCAGAAATAACACACATTCTATAGGTACTATAGATTTTTATCATAGTTAAAAAAAGGGGTGTCTGATATTTTTTTTTATTATCACGCTGTTTATTTATCGGCAATTTAAAGGCAAATCATGATCAAAACAAGATAACACGTTTACCAACTTTTTTATTTTGGAAATATTCCAAATGTTTGTAAGGAAGATCAGTTTTAATATTAAGAGGACAATCAAACATAACGTTTTGCAAAATCTTATATACACGACACTATGTAACATCCACAGTTACCGAGCCCGACTCTCACTTCACCAGCTCCGTCCACAAAAATAATTTGACATCTTATTTATATCGTCAGAAAACATCGTGTGTGGAAATAACAACTATCTGGCTATCACTGTTCCTGAGAAACAGCCAGGTGACAGACAGACGAACGGACACCGGGGCCTCAGTAATATGGTTCTGATTTACCTCTTTGGTTACAGTACAATAATCATTTTATGATACCTCATAATACCTCATAATCATAATCCGTCTAACAATTTCAGGTGCAGGCCGACCAAAAAACAGTCGTGCTCGAAAATCATAACCCACCCAATTAGAAAATGGAAACCCTCGAAAGTAAAACATTTTTAGCAGAAGTGCTAAGACTGAGTTATACCTTCTGTTATTTTTTCATACTTGCACCCCCCCCCCCCCATTTTAAACGGCTCGATTTGTCAAACATGTCTTAACGAACACTCGCACATAATTCACGTTCAAATTAAAATTGTACAATTCGTTCGGAAGCTATGATGTCACAGACAGACAGGCAGGTAGGCAGATATGTCAAAGTTATAAGCCCCTCTTTTTGGGATTATATAAGAAAAAGTCATTAAATTAACTGTGAAATATTTCACACCAGGAAAGAATCGTAAATGATGAAATGTGTTTGATTCAAACATTTGATAGTCTTTAAGCCGCTCAAGATCTATACATATAATAAAATTGTAGAAAAGTAAAAACTGTACATTGAATATTTTTAAAAAAGAATAATTGCAGGGTGGTCTACGAACGATTTCGATGCCGAAAATATAATTTTTAGAATTTTTGTCTGTTTGTCTGTTTGTCTGTTTGTCTGTATGTATGTCCGGAAAGATCTCGCAAAGTACTGGATAGATTTGATTCATATTTTCAGAGAATATCAACAAGAGGTCCGGTCAACATACTTTTTACTTATTATCTCGCTTTTCGTTACAGGGAGTGAGCAAGAGCCTTTTATATCTATAAACAAATATCAAATTATCTCATAAACTACTGAATATATTTCGTTCAAATTTTGCATGAACCTTATCGTAGACATGATACAACAAATATACAAAAACCATAACGCTACTATGCAGGGGGCATGAGCAGTAAAGTTTTAAACATTTGGACTCACCCGTAACATCGTTTAATACAATTATGAGGTGTATTTTCACCCCATTCAGTAGTAGGCAGCACGGTCATCAATTTACACAAAAAACATCACGCTATTTATCTTAAGACTTTTGGCAGAGCAATAATAGGATTTTTCGAAAATAAATAATTTTCACAAAATTAGTGATTTCATTCTCTTTCAAGTCTGATATAGGCCTACCGCGACTATTTCACACGTAAAATAAAAGAAACATAAACTAATACGTTTTTTTATGCTATTGTTACCGTAATCGGTACACTCTTGAAAGAAAGGAACTTAAATTATTTTTATTTTTATTGATGTACTAAAATGACTCAAGTTCAAATGTGGAATGCCGTGATAGATTTTGTATTTATTTACGATAGGAGTATATACCTATGTCTTCAAGATCAAAACATTCGTAGTGACACTCAACCCAAAGTTGCATGTAGTTCACATTGATCTCATCTATAAATATGCAACAATAAATTACTGAACGACACAGTTAATTATTACCTTGGTTCATCTGTAACAACTAGCAACAAAAATATAAACATTCAAACAAAAAAAAGCCTTTCAAACAATGAAATAATGTTTTCTTAAATTTGCAACATTACATAGGCCAAAAGTATTTCGGATAAAAAAGCCCAGAAAACTTGCATAAAACTGCATAATAGGTATGCAATGTGAAAGATCTGTACGACCAAACCTATCAATGAATAAGAGCGTACGCTAGACGGTTTTTGACATTATGTATCTATTGACAGAACAATGTTTACTGATACCTGGGATTTTTCAACATTTTAACGATTTGATCAGTCTACATCCGCCATTACAGAGACCGCACACGTGGTCATCATCATTCCTCTGCCCTTATCCCAATTATTTTATTTGGGGTCGGCGTAACATGTCATCTTCTTTCACACCTTCCTATCGGCCGTCATCTCACAAGAAACACTCTTTACAGCCATATCGTCTTTCACACAATCCATCCATCGTTTCTTTGGTCGTCCTCTTCCCCTATATCCATCCACATCCATGCTTAACGCCTTCCTTACCACATGATTTTCATTCCTCCGCATAACATGCCCATACCGGCCGGTTACCACGTAGTTTCTCTGTAACCGGTGCCACTTTCAAACTTCCCCTTATATTCTCATTTATTGCTCTATCCGCTCTCGTAACACCACACGTGGTCCTTCCAAGAAATCCTTTAACAATTTGTTGTAATCTCTGCTTATTTAAAATTTTCTTCTTTCGTAGCCTGGTAAAAACAGGGGAAGGAACGAGACTGAATGAGTTTCTGAGATCCCAAAGCTAAGCCGACGAGGATTAACAACATATTTTTCCAATTAAAAAATGGAAAACCCTCGAAAGTAAAACATTTTTTGGCAGAAGTGTTATTATTTTTTACTTGCAACCCCCCCATTTTTAAACGGCTCGATTTGTCAAACATGTCTAAACGAACACTTGCACATAATTGACGTTTAAATTAAAATAGTTCAATTTGTTCGAAAGCTATGATGTCACAGACAGACAGGCAGGCAGATATGTCAAAGTTATAGACCTCTTTTTGGGATTAAATAAGAAAAAGTCATTAAAACAGCTGTGAAATATTTGACACCAGGATAGTATCGTAAACGATGAAATGTGTTTGATTTAAACATTTGATAGTGTTTGGGCCGCTCAAGATTACTTATAATTTAGAAATAAAAAAGGAAGTTTAAAATGTAAAAAAAATGTTTCATTTTCAATATTGCATTACATTTTTGCGATGATCGTTATTATTAAACTTCTTAGTTTTTCACATCTTCAATCAATCTCAAATCACGCAGACAAAGTCGCGGGCAACAGCTAGTTCATTATAATTTAGAAAAAAAAGCAAGCTTAAAATGTAAAAAAAGTGTTTCATTTTCAATATTGTATTACATTTTTGCGATGATCGTTATTATTAAACTTCATAGTTTTTCACATCTTGAAAATCACGTAGACGAAGTCGCGGGCAACAGCTAGTACTACTATAAAAATAACTGGTTAGGTACGAGTTGGACTCATGATCTAGTTACCTAAAAATAGGTTTAAGAAAAACTAATAATTTGATATCATTTTATTTGTCACCCAACCAATATATAACCGAAACAAGCGACTCCGATCTTTATTTTTTTTTTTTTTTTGTGCTCTAGTCTCCAAATTCCATCGTCCATCACAGTCCATGACTTAAAGCCTGGTGAAAGACATACTGACAGATTTACAGCGGTGCCTTATTTATAGGGTTCTGAGTTAACTCCTTGCTTACGTAACCCTAAAGACTAACAACCAAGAATCCTTTACTTTCATACCTGCGTTTACGAATTTCCTTTAAATCTTTTACCACAATAGAATAATTTGTAATTTTATTAACAAACGAGAAACCGCAAAGCTTTTATTAAAGACATTTGTCGTGAAATAAACTCCGCAATAAATTAACTAAACTAACCACAGTAGAGATGATGAATTATTTGAACGCCAATAACGTTTGAGATAAAATCCACAATTTCAATGGCAAATTGTTTATCTGTCATTTTCTTTAGATTTATTGTTATTAAAATTATTACTTATTGATTTATTGCATAGATAAATAAGGACTCTGTAAGGAAAGGTTAAAACAGGACACAATTACTAAGGCTCTGTCTGTCCTTCCACCTTTCAGAAGGCTGTATCTCATAAAGCATGATAGGAAGACTGTTGAAACTTTAAACAATTATGTATTTCTATTGGCTACGACAACAATACGAATAATCAAGGTTAAGCAACGGTGGTATTGTTACAACTTGGATGATCTTATAATTTTACAATTTTGTGTGGGCTTTAGACAATTTTTACTGTACCCTCAGTGCAATGTATCCAGATCGTAATTGACTGGTTTTATTTAACTTATCTTTTCCGTGTCTTAAAAATCACGGTATATCCAGTGATTTTCTACAACAAAATAAAATAAAGCTGTTCCAAGTGTAACTCTGTTTATTCAATTACAAACATCTTCTCCATTGCACCTAAAATTCTCCATTCTCCAATCCAATACGTCGTGTATTTCTGCTTCTCCAAGATAAGAATATAATGCAATAGCGCAAACAATTTACATTCGCGGTCACACGACTTGTATTGCAAGAGATTTCCGTGTTTTATTCCGACGACGTGAACTAGTATTCGATATTACGCTTCGTTTAGTGATGGGACACATAATTTCTATCGATAAAAACGAAATTAAACGAAAAATGTTTTTTTTTGTTTCGATACACTTTTGACGGTGATTACGGGATGAACTCGATCCTTTTAAGTTCCAACACAAAAAGAGTTTCGGTATAAGTTTGACATCCCTGTCAGTCTGTGAATAGCTCCTGAACGGATCCAGCGATTTCGACTTAGTTAATTTTGTATGAATTATCTATGTGCGAGTGTTCTTAAGCTTATTCGGGAGAGTCTCAATTCAACTACATCTCAGTTTTTACAATTTCAGATGATTATGTTTGATGGTATGATGGTTCTTACAATTTTTTATGGTTTTTATAGTATTTTCATAGACCTTGCTATGCCAACAGCCATAGGCTGATATGAATGGGTGGACGGCAAGAAAGAATTGGAATTAATATTAGTTGTAGTAATTTATTAGGAACTAACTGCATGGCGTTGTTCATTGACACGCCATTTCTGAATCACATTAAACATAGTTTCAGTCCATGGCTACTTTTGTCCTTTTTAAAATAGCTACCGTGAGACTGATTCATTATTAAGCTGACGCGCTTATGATTAAGGACTCCGATTGGGTCCGAAACTAGTCGGGCTACCCCGATAAATACGCGTGAGTGAACCGTTATATTACTTTTGTCATTACTTAACTATGGTAAGTGCTTCTTTGACCTCGTTTTATTCCACACAATTTGTGCATTAAGAACATTTACAGTGTCTGGAAAATAAACTGCTTTCTTCAAGATATGAAAGAGCAATTCAGATTTACTAAACATTGCTGATACTAAACGTTAAAGTCGTTGAGAGTATTCTATTTTCCTACTACAGTACCTACTATTGTATTTAAAAAAAACAACAATGTACTAGCAAAAGAAACTAATTAAACTATCGAAATGTCACAGTGTAAATCGCGAACAAATAATTTAAGTCACAATATTTGCTAGGACAATAATAAAGGAACGAAGAAACTAAAAAGAAGACAATCGATTATTTTAACCTCTCAGTGACAACTTAATAATGTTAACAATACCTTAATAAGGCACTTGATCAATTACTTAGAATGTTATCGTCATCCTTAATTGTCTTAAGAGTTTAAAATAAATGCGGCAGGAAAATTTGAAAATGAATAATTCATTATTCATCGATTCTCTTTAGTTTGGTACCTTTTGAACTTGAGTTATCAATTCGATATAATAATTGAATGCTTTTTAATCGTTTTGTATAAAAAAGTAAGAGTCTTGCTTTCTGATTGAAAACGTGATGAGGTTTCAATGAAATGAATTCTGTGAAAAGGACTTTGAATAAAGGACGTGTTTATGGTAATTTTAGTGTTGTTTTTGCTGTCAAGGCATGTAATAAACGTTTTACTTTGTGAACTTCAGAAAAACAGATTCTTTGTGTTACAATTGCATCCATGTTGGTCGATATTAACGCTTACCGTACGGGCTGGTTCCATGAGGCCCAGTACAGAGAATCGTGGAAACATTTGGGGGAGGCCTTTACCCAGCAATGGGTCACAGTGGGCCAGATAAAAAAAAATGCATCCATAATTATTTAACCCAGATGCGTAAATCATGTACCTAAGTATAAATCTTTTTTTAAACTTATCGATATATTTGTGTACTTGCAAGTCCCATCACTAAGGGACTCTATTCTCAACACAAGCTCTTTGTGGGATTGAAACTTTTTGACTCAGAGGGATTGTTATCCGACAAGTAGCTTCAAATGTATGTTCCAGACTCGAGTCAAACCTATACGTTAAAGTTTGTCTAGAAAGCGAATATTTTAAGCCAGTGTGATAAAATAATTTGATTAGCTTGTATTTTATTCATTGAAAAACAATTGTATACATATTATATTTATTTATGACCTCATTATTAAGTTTCTTGAATGTGGTTTCTTCTTGGCAATTTTTTTTTTGGCTATGGTTGTTTCAAATTGATTCTTCTACAGTCTTCAAGTTAGGGTGTTAAAAGTGTCTACATCGTTCCTATTTATCATTTTACTAAGTAGGAGATCAAATGAAAGGGTATGATGACTTATACTTTTTGACTTTATCGAATTTCTCACAATAACGGTATTATTTTTGAGTGTCAAAGATTTGCTGAACTTAGGAAGTCACTTCACGTACAAAAGTAGTATCATTAGTCTAAAAGGTTAAGGCACCATTGTTCAACTGACTGGAAAAATCTTAAAATGTACCATTATAATAAAACGTAAGTTTGACGCAATTGCTTCAAATTATACTATCTCTTGCGTCACAAACTGTGATTATGATTGTATTAGGAGTATAAATCACTTTAATCGTATTTAGGTGAGCAACTAATCAATGGTTTTTACTATGTTTTAATTAACATAAAAGATTAATAATGTATCGAGTTTTATATCATCTCCCACAGCCCTCGTCTTCCCTTTACGGTCCTATTTTAGCATCATCCAGACTCGACCCGAGACTTTAATTTTGTGGTCTTCTTGCTCCCAAATGACTTCTATTTTGTAATTATCTTTTATAATCATGGACAAAAACGTTATTCCAAATACATCCCGGCCTATTTCGTTGTATAAAAAACCGGTCAATTGCGAGACGATCTTACGACACTCCGTTCCGTACGAATAGAAATAATTGGTCAAATATCAAATCCATGATCGTACCAAAATCAGCTTAATGTCTTTTTACCCTTCTGGCATAATATTTTGTCGTGTCTCAGTATGTTATAACCATTATTAAGAAATATTTAGGTATATTTATTAAACCGGTGAAACACTTAATAAAACTCACTTCTATTGCAACCTTCATCTTTTTTGTAGTCATAAAATTACTTACCAATTACTTTTTAATGGGTTGACTCTTCATCAATAATTTATGATTCTTTTGGCTTTATTCGCAAAGTAATACTTAACGTAACTTCTGAAACTAATCAAAGTTAAGTGCTATTATTGTTAAAAAACAAAACGCCGTTTTCGTAAGAAAAAGGCAACTTCGTAATTATGAAATGAGAACTTGTAACTTGACGGTTACCAGTCGTTGTAGGGTGACCATGCCATTTACATTCCTGATACTTCATTAAAAATAAGCCTTTAAAAAGTCCCAAATATTTAATAATTAGTACGTGACAAGGGTTTGATCTCAAAACAAGTTGTGTGGTCCCCGAATGCTTGTTCTGAGTCTGCGTTTCTTTGTGCCGCGAAGCAAGCATTAGATTCCTTAGTGTGACGGGTGTTGTTATAATCTCCATCGTCCATAGACACCGGTAGCACAAGACACAAGACTACCTGTTTTATGTTTTTTCTTTAACAACTTCTCACTGTGCATATTCAAAAACTAGTTTAAACTCTTACAACATCATAGTCACCCTACATTCACCTAAAGGTCTAAGGACGAATGGTAATTTTCTTAAATAAGTTCTGAATTATGAATACTGAAAATCTGACCCGGGAGTGTTGTGGAAGTTCGTGGAAATTCCAAGTACTTTCGAGTAAGCAGATTACCCGTCTTATTTGTGGGGAATTCGAATGGAAAATATAATGATTTGCAGTAATTTGAATGATGACACTGTCTCGAAATTGTATGGGAGGAAGGAAAGTGAAGGTTTGTATTGATGGTAGCATGGGGAGGGTCTAGTTGCATTATCATTGCACGGCTAGCCAGGTATAAGTAAATCCACAGTCCGACGTGTCGAGAGTTTGACTCCCACGTAGGACAATCATTTGTGATCCACGATTGCTTATTCTAAGTCTGGGTGTGATTTTGTGTGTGAGTTGTATGCTTGTGAACCGTAATAATGAGCCTGCAACTGCTATAGTAATAGCAACTTGTCAGTAAAGGTTTTTTAATAATATAATTTCAGCCCGCTAGCATATCGGAAAATGCCTCAAAATTGAGTTGCAAAAATCCAACTGGAACGACAGACAAACAAGAAAAGTGAGAGTATAAAAACGTGGCAAAATATCGTTACATATGTTAAGTAGATCAGTACATATCAGCACACCTACACCACACTTAAGCAAGCACACGACATCTCTCTAAATCTCTACAGAACGAAATACCACCTAAGATTGATGCTTCAATTTACTCATGATACACCCTTATATATCTACTTACTCCCTAAAGTAGCATAACTCCTTTTGCCTAAGTGCGTCGTCGTGTACTTTATAATACTATACATACACGTACCTTTGTAATTTCGGTACACACGGCCCTTAATTAGTCTCAAATGAGCCCCTAATTTGGAACAAAACAACCGTTTTTATGGTTAATGTTTACCTGAGAAAATTGTCGAAGTTTCGTGTAAATAATGAGCTGTAGTTTTGGTACTTCTTCAAAAATTTAGACGTAATAAAATGTGGGTATTTACGACACCTTGCTGGTTTTGATAAGTCACTTAACACGCAACAACGCAATGCAATGCAACTTCCATGATTTTTCTCGCAGTTTCTGAGACAGATCTAAGTAATACAGACTTAATATTTGGACTTAAAATATTTTTTTATTAGTTTGAAACCCAAGCGGTAAAAGTGGATCCTTATAAAAGAGTAAATTTAATTAGATTAATAAAGAGTAATTCTCCGCTGTTTGATACCTAGTCTATCTGATTAGATTAATTAAAGAAATTAATCAAAATTCAACTTTGAAAAAAGAGCAATAAGTCGCCTTTTGTATTAACAAAATTCCAATTTGAAACAAAACAAAACACATTGGACCTTTCACAAAACAAATCCGAACTAAAAAATATATTGCCTTCTCGTTCATGGAATTCTTTACATATCTGTTGGTGAAATATTAACTTCTGAAAATATATGCATATAGTGCGAGCGTTTGTTGGACAGTAATTGAACATTCCTACCGCAGTGGTCTGTGGACGAGCGGCACTGAAATAATCGAGATACTGTGTTTAGAATGTGTTCAATTAGAACATTGTTTTATCATATTTTGATTTGTTGAAATGATGGTGAAAATAAATGGTACAGTTTGTAAGCCGAAAGCATAAAGCATGAAATGAAGTCATTTATTCTGTAAGTAGGATAAATTATGCGTCACGTTGTTTTTTCGCGATCGACTCTTAAACTACTTAACCGATTTTAATATAATACGCAGACAGTGTGAACTGTGAGGTTGCATAAAACTTGTAACAGACGATATCTTGATACACACAATTTTTATCTGAATGGTTATAGTCGACTCAGCTAGTTTTTATAATGTATGTGTACATAAAGGACTTTACGTGTGTGTGTCACTGAATTTCATCTAAACAGCTGAGCCGATTTGAATGACTTTTTGTATGCGTTTGGATAGCATCTTGGAGAGTTTAAATTCATTAATACATCCGGCAGAAGGAAGCTCGGAGGAGCAAATCGTAAGTACATGTATACTTTGATAAGAATATTCAAATAATATAATATTGAATGTAATAAGAATTTGTGAAGATAATAGTTTCACGTCGCTAAACCAATCTGTTTTCGATAATCGCCCGAGGGTTAGTTTCTGGAACTGATTAGGAAGACATATTTCCATTTGGAATGTAATTTCGGAGAATATGGAATTCAGAGTATGATTAAGAAATATTTTGTTTCTGTAATAACATGAACTGAACGGATATATTAAGGAAATAGGCATAAATGTAATTACTGTTGTGTATTGTGTTGAGACAACGGCTATACCTAAGAATGATGAAAGAGAGGACAGGTTGTATAAAAGTTTCGATATTGAAGGACCTGAACCTATCTCTCACAAGCACAGGCATTAGATAAATATATATCATTTTTGCCCTTTCCTACATAACCCTACAAAATGAAAAATACTTTCCTTATAAATAATATAAATAATATCATGGGACAACTCACACACGGTTATCTGATCCCAAGCTAAGCAGAGCTTGTGTTATAGTAACCAGACAACTGATAAACTTACTTATATATTTCTAAATACATACATATTATAGATAAATTACACCCAGACACCAGAACAAATGATCATGCTCATCACACAACATTTGTCCTGGGCGGGAATCGAACCCACGACCTCCGGTATAGCAGTCAGGGTCACTAACCACTAGACCAACAGGCCTTACGTTTGAGTAATTCCCATTATCTGAAAATAAAAAACTGACTTCTTTCCAATCATAAGTTTCAGATCTCTAATGTCAAAAACCAGCATATTGCAGGGTAAAGATTAATAATCGCTGTTTATTTATTAGATTCCTTCTTTAATTGCAAATGTGTCAGAGCTAAATATCCCGTATCTTACAATTTCCTGCCTTGTTTCGTCGATCTAAACCCTACCATTGCATAAATTAGCCTAGAAACTCTTTAATTGCGTTATTATAAGAGCTGTCCTCGTAATACAAGTAAAATGGCGGTCTTTAAAAACTCGTAGCAAGTAAATCTCTATCTAATATCATTGGATGGTAGTTTGGAGCGTCTCACAAGAAACTTACACGTACTTAAACCGGCTATATTGCAGTTTGTTGAAAACTGGTACTTATTAACAATACCGTTAGTCTAACACGTTTAAAAATGTTTTAGTTGTGGAAGGAGTGTTTTGTTTATGCTTTTGTTGATAGGGTGTTGCCAATCTATACTCTGTACTAATATATAAAGCTGAAGAGTTTGTTTGTTTGTTTGAACGCGCTAATATCAGGAACTACTGGTCCAAATTGAAAAATTATTTTTGTGTTGAATTGACCATTCATCACGGAAGCCTTTAGGCTATAAACCATCACGCTGCGACTAATAGGAGCGAAGATACAATGGAAAATGTGACAAAAACAGGGCAGGTATAAATCATAACTTATATCTTCTACCCACGGGGACGAAGTCTCGAGCAACAGCTAGTATGTTATAAAGGAAATTTTAAAAGATTCTTCCTTAGATTTTGAGGTTCTTAATTTGTCTGCTTTTTATGTTTTTTACCTTAGGACTTAGGACTTGATGAACCGATGTTGTTGATTATTTTTTCTATTTAACGAGAAATTGCTGTCATTTAGTCTCATACGAAATCCATCAAATTTGGTTCAATCGTTTTTATTTGAAATCACTCTCTAAGTTTTAGTTTTTCAGAAAATTATGAATGTAGTTGTTTCACGTTGAAATAATGTTGAATACTTAAAAAATAATTTATCCTTTTTCCTAGTGGTGTCGCTTTAGCCCAGCGATCTGCAAATAACTTGTGAGTATATTTGTTTGTAAAGGTACGCCATTTTCTACTTATTGCCTTTCTGTTTCTACATAACTTTTTGTTTACTTTACCTCAAGTTAACACTATATACATCCTCTTTTTGAAATAACAAAAGTGATGTCGTTCAGTCCAGTCACAAGTCAATATAGAGAGGTGGCCTATTTCTCCAGCCAGGCTGCATGAACTTTAGGTATCATCACTAAAAGAGGCTCCCTAGATGCCCGTTTTCGTAATCTCGATCATAGAGTGTGGTGATGTCAAATAGGCCCCGCCTGCGTTTCAATCACACAAAGAGCCTATATACTGTGTGACAAGTTTTAGTGATGGGAATGGTTTTGGAATATAGATATCGATAAAATACGATTTTTTACCATTATTTATCGAGGGTCAAAATACAAATTAAGGACAGCAATACATTCTTTAATGAAAGCAAGATGGAAAGAAAAACGATATTGGAATTTATTTAAGCTTCAATTTCGATAAAAATAGAATGCTCGAATTAGAACCGAGATTATTTAATCATTAATCAGGTGATTTAAAAAGTTTAAGTACATCAACAAACCTTTAACGAGTTATCCAATGTTTTGGATTAAATTATGAGAATAACAATGGAATTAGCTATAAAAGGAAGTCATTAAAACTTTAAACGTGTTCAAAGACAGGACACTATGAGGAAAACATGGAAACCTTTGACCGTAAGAAATAAATTTAATTAACTGTGAATGATTATATATAAAATATGATCATTTCATTTATGTGCAGTACCACTATTATTTCTACACGAACTTAAGTGTATAATAATAATAATATATTTGAAAATATCTGATATCGTATGGATTGTTCAACTTTTATCAACATTTAAGATAAAGAAATTCTTTAATTTACACAATGAAAAAATGTAATTTTATCTGTCGTTTTTCGATTAAAAAAGCTAAAATTTATAATTTGCGTATTCTTTGCTACAAATAACATAACAATTTACAATAGCACATTAATATGTAGTTAGTCGAATAAATCTATACTAATATATAAAGCTGAAGAGTTTGTTTGTTTGTTTGAACGCGCTAATCTCAGGAACTACTGGTCCAAATTGAAAAATTATTTTTGTGTTGAATAGACCATTCATCGAGGAAGGCTTAAGGCTATAAACCATCACGCTGCGACTAATAGGAGCGAAGATACAATGGAACATGTGAAAAAAAACAGGGCAGGTATAAATCATAACTTATAACTTCTACCCACGGGAACGAAGTCGCGGGCAACAGCTAGTAAATGATATTAAGCAAATTAGCTTCATATAGATTAACTTCCTTAAACATAACAAAAGCAGATTTTACAGCATCTTAAGAAGACGATTTTAGATTTCAAGATCGATTATAAACATCGATTTACGGCACTTCCTGATTTAATATTCATAAAACACTGATCTTAGGCATTGGCAATGAAATAGTATAGAACCATAGAAATCTAAATAACAAGGTAATAGAAATGGCATACACCGCGGCGATCTATCGAAACGCATGTCGCCGGTGGGCGGGGCTTCAACACATTCACAGCAAATAACTACGCAATCACGCAAACATTAACATCGAGAAGACCAAGCAAACAATACTAGACCGTACGTCTATTGCAATAAGGTTGACTTTGTCGTTGTATGGATTCACTAACTCACACAGTCATTGCATTTTTTTGCATTAGTTGTAGTGATTACGTAAACTACACTAGGGATTGACTACGGATCCGAAATATAATGAAAGACGAAATTATGAGTGACAATGTTTTTTGTTGTAATCTTCTATGGATTACATTATAATATGTACCTCCTTACAAAAAAAAATCGCTAATTGTCGGTTGACAAAAAAAATATTATTAGGAAATACTTGGTAGGTAGGTAGGTTTGGTATATACGGTGACTTTTTAGTCGTCTTACAAAAGCAGCCCAGTTCATGTATCGAATGACTAGAAAACGTTCAAAATAAAAAAATAGGTATTTATGAGATTTGGATAAATTTAAATTGCAATTTTTATTCAATGCTATGCTATAACGCAAGGCGTACTTTTTGAAACATTCAGTTGCGAGCGCGGTCCGAGCCGTAACAATGGAGAGGGGCGCGGGCGGCGGCGGGCGGCAAGTTATCATGCATGCAACTAATTTCATAGTGTATATTCGGCCTAACTTGTAGGGTATCAATTTCGTTTACCCGTGGTAGACATCTTGTCTTTTGTATTTATTTCAATGGGAATCTGAAATAAAAATATATTCAATAATATGTTCACAAAAACAAACGACTATTAAAATTGTTACTTTTCGTATACAATGTTCATTTTGGATAATTTGTCCGCACTTAACCACATCACTATTTCCGACAGTTTTGTGCGGCCGTACCACTACAAATACGATCGCATTGATAAATATTATTTTTCGTTATACATTTCTCTTTTTACAACGGTGCATTTCCGTAAGTCTCTTACTGCAGAGGCAATGATTAGTAAAGAATGAAATTGTTGCAGGATGGTGCGATATTCATATGGTTTATAATGAAGGTTATGTTTTGAAATTTAATTTTGCAATAACATCAATATTACTGCAATTATTTATGTTATTACACGATGCAGTTGAATTTCCAGCCTGAGAAACGCCGCAAAACACCATTTTTAGTGGTTCTTGCTGTGACGACGTTCCGCGAGCGACTGAGCGTAAGTTTGCGCGCTGGTGTCGTCCAAGACACCAGTGTGGCGACAAGGTCACGCGGCGTTGGCACTTCTATTACCTTGTTATTTAGATTTCTATGTATAGAACTAATACTACACGCAATAAAATTGATTTTAGTATAGCCTGCTGATAAATAATTACTTATAAGATTACCTTTTTCTTACCTGTAAGTGTTTACTGCATCTTCTTCCTATTAAAAGCCATTTCCTTTAAACTGGTGTTAATCTAAAGTACAAGAAACTATGTTAAAAGAAACAACTTGCTTTATTATCCAACGGTTTTAAATGTAACTCTTTGAGTGAGGCTCCTCTGCCACTTGACCGGTATATTTTTAAACAGAGACAAAATATTTCTGGACATGCAATCTGCTCGAAAATTATTATTCTGTATAACCTATATGATTAATTAGCTAAAGCTTGAAAACGAAAAAATGGTATCGATATTTTCAAAGACATTTTTATCGATATACTCCACATCACTAGTCTGGCGATTTAGAGAAGTGCAATATTTTGGGCGGTGTCGCGACCCTACTGCACACAAAAGGGACGGGACCGCTCCTTTGTTGCATCTTCTGATATCAAACCACGACTCACTCTTAGAACAAGGATTGAGTAAGAGAGTTCGGTGAAAAAGATGCGGCATTATATGATTTGATGACGAATATCAAGACTTAATAAAAGGTTTAAAGTAACCATCTCACATGTACAGATTAATGACAGTAGAAAGACATTTGACATATCATAAACTGGTAGGAAGTCCAATTTATCCAGAAAAAATTGTTAGTCCTTCTCGTATTATGATTACAAAGGCTTTGATATCATGTGTAATTAGTGTAATAATCATATTATCTTCCACGCCCACACCCCACTCCCAGATAAAAACGGATTTTACTTCTCAGATTTTCGTACAAATTCTTGTTCTAAAAAATTTTACCCAAAATTTAATTGCCTTATCCACTTATTCCTACACATGTCTATCTTCCCAGCAGCATTGTTATTTAGAGCTAAGCTGCAGGCCATTTCACACCCAAAAAACAGTTTGAGCCATATGTACTTTTAAATGAGGAACAAGAAAAACAAACCTCTTTCTAGGAGGCTACTTTTCTAAAATTAAAAACGCTGAGCAAAGGAAACTGTAATGCATGCTCATTCTTTCTAGTTTGAACTGGTTTTAATTTTTTTTTTATTGTTTCACTCAGTAAAAAGTAAAGGGAAAAAGAGGTTTTCATTTTCATTCTTGGTTTTGTTGAAAATTCTGTTCTTTATTTCCTGGTATTTTTATGATGAATATTTATAAAAGTTTTAGTTGCATGTCCGTTATATCTATTGGTGACTAGATAGTTATGAATGAGTTTATAGTATGGCTAGTCTCCGAAAATCAGAATTTGGTCAACCATGCTTGAGTTCAAAAATCGTTTTTACAAATTGGCCTACTAAGAAGAAATTTCTGAACGTAAAAGTTTTATTTCCTTAAGTGTTAATATAAGGTATTGCCTACCTTCACATCAAATGTCATCAAAATCGGTCCAGCTGTTTCGACGTCAATCGGCAACAAACACACAGTCACACTTATACTTTAACAATTAAAAATAAATTACAAAATATTACTTTAAAGATCCAACGTTCTCGTACCTATATCAATTCTAACCCCCCACTTTTCCACACGAACACTTAACCTGTCAAACGCGAGTGATACATCAACAACCATTAACCCGTAACCGCTACGTTTTGCACGGGGTAATTAATCATGGGCCACATCAACGTCATCGCTTAACAACCCACCGTGAATACTTAAGTAATTACTTAAGCTTAGTTAAATATTTAAACTAAGTTCCAGCGCTACGGAGTTAAATGAGCCAGGTATAACGGTAGATAGTCCTTATTACATAGTGTTAAGGTTTATTTTTGTGGATCGTCATGGGTAGATTGTAAGCAGACTATTAATATGCTAATTATTGTTATATTCTTCTTCGTGTTGGCGTGTATTAATTGTTAGTTGTAGCTACTATAAAGATGGGTTTAAATTGTAATTGATATTCAATAACGATACGAAAGTAGTCAAGGGTTGAATTTCAAATGACTAACAAAAGCCGAAAAGAATGACGTTAAAAAAATCAATTTTCTGACAAATGAATTTTCAAAAGAAAACAGTCCTTGCCAACGTTTCAGCATCTTCGGAATATTGAAACTCCTTAGTCGGCACGGTTATTAAGATACAATGTGGTGACAGACGATCAGACAGTCGATCATTATTAATAGGATTCAATTTTTACTCTTTGGGAAGGAACTTTAGAAACAACTCAATTACTTAATGAAGTCCTTAAATGTATTTTTCTTTCACGTTCTATTTGACAAATGCTAGGCAAAAATAGGAACTACATTGATTTTCATTCATTTGAAATTCCCAGTATTTCTTAGTAAATAACCAGGTTTTCATTTCACATTGGTTTAGAGATTTGGCTGTAACAGATAGTATTACAGTCGTATGCAGTTCGAGGAAATTGTATCACATTCACGACTCATTATTATCTGTTACACGGAAATTGGATATTCTTAACTTTCTCTATTTGTACAATATTGTAAGTTAGTTTTTCACTGTCAAAGGTGACTCTTTCTCACTAAACCTGATAGCGTCTAGCGCGTTTGGTCCTTGCGTGACACATGAAATCATCACGCTCTGATTCTGTTCATACTATCGTGAGCCAAAATCACGCCTCGGTCATCATCCTCCAAAGAGGTTTCTTTTACCTTAGAACCCAGAAACTCTGTGCAAATCGAAATAACAGCCCTTCTCTGGAAAGATAGTCAAAAGTTTTTCCCTGAGCATTGCTAACTTCGATTGCCATTGGTCATTGCTGCTGCCTTCTTTCAGGTTCTTGACGCCTACCACCACCTGTAATAGTACTGTAATAGACTGTTTCTGTTGGAAGCGAGATATCAACTCTCCCTTTACAAGTGATACCAGTCTTCATTTAAGAGGTGGCAATAGTTCCTTTGTTGAAGTATGAGGGAAAGGGAATTTAGAAGGGGTATGGTGAGAAAATAAAACAGCCAATTATTTTTCGTAAATTTTATTATACAAATTGTGTATTCAACAAAAGGATTTGTACCAAATACAAATCGAGTAATAAATAGGTATCATAAAAAACACGATAATGACAATCACTGATGCACTAACTACACAATATTATATGTATAAGTAACTAAATTAATAAAATACCAAAAATGTATTTTAAAAATAATTCTACAAATGCCGGGTTGTAGGTTTCATTACCAAAATTGGTAGCGTCATAAACTACGTCGTGAAATTATTTAAACAATTACAAACTTCATTATGCCGGTGGCGAAAACTGGAACTAAATCGATCCGGACGAAAATATGGCGAATTTGACAGTTTTAAATACGATGACAGCTACACTAGCGCCACTATCATATGCAAAAATAAGTTTGTGTGTAAGTAAGTTCATGCTTTTAATTTATATTGTTACTTTGCCTTTTACGTATTTACCAGTAACTCAGTAATTCCCTGAATAAAAATAATCAATCATACACGATGCAAAATTACTTTTTACTAGGCTTCCTAGAAATATAGTCAATTATTAATGATAAATATATTTTAATGTCAAAACAATCTAAAGTAAAATGATTGACTATTTTAATAATTATAATGATGATGAAGATTCTGTAAAGTTGATTAATGTGTCACAATAATTATGATTATGTCATGGTAAAGTCATTAGACTTGAATTAATTCATTTTCGCATTGGCTATGCTCGTCTTATATAAAGAAAACAACGCATTTAACTGTTATAACAAAACTTAGATTTTGTTAAAATATATATTTTAATTTGACTGCAACAGTTGTCACAAACATTTTGTTGAATTTCAAGGAAAATGGATTCTTTTGTTTTATGTAGCAAATTTAATTTGCGTTTTACTGTGAAGTAAATGTACCTATGTAGATACAAAATCTTTTATGTTTTCTGGTTTTTAAAATAGTAGTTTTAATCTTATTTTGGTGCTTTATTGGTGAAGTCGTTCAGAATAAATTTTAACATAATCTAAGTCTTACAACAAATGAAAATTCTAAACTGTTATTGCCAAGGATGAGAATAATTCACCAAATTTATGTTTTATTGCTTTTCAAGCAGATCTCATCAAAAGCATAATCGTTCCAAAGACTGCACGGTTAGCCGCAACTACACTACGTCAAACCTACAGTAAGCGACGTATCGCAAATTCGATCCCCGCGTAGGAAACGCATTTGTGCGATCCACGAATGCTTGTTGCTGAGTCTTTGTCAATATGCATGGGACTTGAATGTTTGTGAAAGATAATATAAGATGGCGCTTTATCGACAAATACATCTCTTTCGAAACTTTTTGTTGAAGTTTGTAATTTTCAATTTCAGACGTAGTTTATGTATTTCGATTTTTATTGGTCCCACACTATAAATTCTTAAAACTACTAATTATAAAATGTGGACACTTATTACAAAAATACTGTTAAATATTAACGTACATGTATATTAAATAAATTAATTTATGTTTCCTTTGTTGAAATTATTGACACAGTAAAATAGTTCGTTGGAACTGAAAAAACAGTTTTTGAGAGTTTGATCATTTTAATCCGATATCCAATCAAGAAAATGATTGGTTGCCGAAAAGGCTGACAACCAATCACAGCGCTTAATTATTTGACAGGTGATTAAGCAATGGTTAATATATTAATATAATATACCACAACGCCATCTTGCCTCAAAACTATGCAAAGCTTGTACTGGGTACTAGACAACACATATACATACATATAATAATATTATGGATTAATTACACTCAGATGCAGAACAAATTATCGTTTCTTTTTTCATTATAAAAGTTGTTCTAGGTGGCTGGGTGGGGATCGAACCCTCGACCTTTGTTTGGTTCAGCCGTCAGAACCTCTCACCACTAGTCCAACAGATCAGTCAAATAATAGTGTTGATCACCCTTTCAGGAATCTGGGATATTTAATTCACGCTCATAAACGATAAATAAAATGTATTTTACATTCGAAACAATGATTTGAAATACAAAAGTTTCAATTTAATGATCATGCACGCAGTACATCAAAAATATGTGTAAATAATTTCAACAAATATTTTAACATTAAAATATTTATTATTTAAGTAGGATTAAGTGATTTATGTATATATTCGAGTTAAGTATCCAATAACAATATTTTAAATAAAATATACGTATTAAAGTGCCTGTATAAGGTAGCAAAGATTGAAATCAAAAGTAAGACCTACAAATGAGGAAGCAAGACAGCACTCTACATGACGTATAACATTATCTCCCTTCTACAACACTTTTTTAAAGGTTGTGTCGAAGTCTCTAACCGTCCCTCAATTGTTATAAAAATACAAAGTAAAGATAGAAATGTCTATGTAAAGGTCTCTTTCCTATTAAATCCGTCGAAACGATCATAAAATCGCAATTCATTTGTTATTTATTGCCCCAACTATCTCCGTAAATCCAACTTCAAATGTATTGAGTAAAATGCGTTTTCACTTTAGAAACTACGTAATAAAATTTAAGAAAGCAACTGCTTTATTTAAAACTATTAGGTACTATTACTTTTCTAGAAAGGTCTAAACTGACAAGACCGCCAATGGTTCAATATGTTTAAAATTAGACTATCGCTAATTTGAAAATAAACAGCGATTTAACATAAGAAAAAAATAACAGTTTTTTTTTAATAGAATAGAACTCTTTTCTATTTTTAAAGTCGATGAATGACAATTTTCAATTGCTGATGTATTCAGGCACAACGGCTAAATTAATAAATCGAAAAAGCCGCAAAAGTTATCCTATTGTCATTTGAAAGCAACAATCATAATTAACAGTATTGTTCCATACAACAATAGATATTGTTGCAAAATAATTTCGGCTCCAAACTTTTTTAATAATCGTTCTAACTGCGATAAACTTTGCAGAGGTTTTACTATGAGATGTTAAAGCACAGGACTCTTGCCAGTGCTGGAGCGAGATAGCACAATAGATTGTATTGCTCTATCTCACTTCAACTGTAACTAAAGTTCTACCTCAAAAGTTTGTGGTACCGGTGCTGTGAGCGAACGAAAAGTCGATTCGAGTGATTTTGTTAGAAAACTTAAGTTTTTCAAGAGTAAATTGTATGTAAGTAATGATAATGACTTCGTAAAGTGTCCGTGATCTAAAGCGGAGTTGTAAACGAGGATTCAAAGTCATTGTACTGTTCAGCTTCATCGACTTTCGTATTAACTGACACGACATTTATTTAAAGAGATTTCCCGACTTTCTGGTAAAATGTTTGGTGAAATTGATTCTGGATGAAGGCTGACTTTACAGTTGTTCAAGGGATCCATCTGGCATGCGCTAGAACTGCCATGCTCAAATTTTTTCAAGCCATCAGCGCATGTAAGACATGGTCTCAAGGGCTGTGTCTTCATTAAAGCGTAATAGGAGCAAAATTTAAAATATTTTACAATAAATTCATACATCTTGAGATGAGCCAATAACCAAACCAGTTTCAGCAAAGCTGGGCTAGAACATTGTTCCACAGCAATGAAGATTGGTCCATTGGGACTTGGTATGGGTTCAATTCCTACTGATTTACCCGAACGCGAAACATCGTTTCAGGTTTCAGAGCACTGCGTCATGCTTACGGACGGACAGTTGGTAAACTAGGCTGTCTTTTAACACTTTAGTATATGTCTTAACGACTCATCGTCAAGTGTTGTTCACATATCACTGAATGTCGTTTGTAAATAATGTCGTAAGTCTAAATTGGCTTGATTTAGTTGCGTTTCATATTTTTCCATTCAATTTTAGAATAGATGATGGAGTTGTTTTTTTCGATATAATTTAGTATTTTTACATTATTCTTAGTTCTATATTAATAATAGTTACTAAGTTTTAGTGAAACTAAATTGGTTTCCTTTACAAATTAAAATAACAACTAAAATAAATAATAAAATGCCTGTCAGTTAATTAAAAGTGGTTTATTGTAAAAAGTCTTTAAGTATTTTGTGTAAGTACTTAGTCCTGTTGGATCAGGATATAAAGTGCATTGTAAATAACTACACATAGAGATTAAGAATGTAAGGCCTTTCTTACACGAGGCAACATAAGTCTGACAAACATACGAAAAAAATATCAAGGGATTGCTGCAATAAGAATTTATGGAAGTTCATACACAGACCCTTGCAGAATTGCGGAGTGTATAAAAGGCCTTAGATGTATTTGTATACAAAGTATTGGATTAACGAATATTAAATCGTTTGTGTAAAACTTTTTTTTTTGTATTTTACTCAATTGTAACTTTTTAAATTACTAAAGCTCAATGTCTTTAAATTTGGGCATGAGAATACTTGTTTATGAGTGTCTCTTTATATACAGATGAAAGAAGACTGATTTTAAGTTCAGTTCGCAACAAAAACGAGCGACATTCATCATTCTCCTTTAGGAAATAAGGTCCATTGTCGAAACTGGAACAATTGCTACTATATTTAATATTACCGCTTTCTGGTCAATTAACATTACTTAAATTATTGGTACTGGTGTAATAGAAAATGCGAAATGGAATACTTCAAATGTATGGTGGTAAACATAAATAATAACTGGATTGTGAGTTTTCGTTACATATTTTAGGCCATAGGCGGTATTGAACCAATTAACAGTAAGTGCTATTTGACTTACTGTGAATTAAAATTTAACAAATCTTCGATAAGATCCTCAGTACTGCAATAATTTCCAATTTCCAATATATGAAATTCTCGTGTCACGGTGTACGTAACTGAACTCCGAAATGGCTGGACTGATTCTAACGAAATTTTGTGTGTCTCTGGTATCGGACAACATCTGTTTTTTTTTGTATGCCATAACCACATTTGCTGGGATAGCCAGCCTTTATATAAGTTAAAATAAACACTCACAAACAAGCTCACCAAAAACTATACCTACTTAATGAAACAGCCTCATTCAATTCTTGGTCCGTCTCTTGGACAGTGCTTCTGCCTCCTCGATGGTGTCAGGTAGCCTCATGTTCCTTGTCTCCGGGAGCATGAGGACCAGCACACTGGAGACCAGGCACATGGCTGCGAAGATCACTGTCGGCATCGACTTGTGGTAGAGCGACTGTAAGGGGAAAATTGTGCATAAAGTTGTGAAGCTAAATCGAAGTAGTTTTTCTAAGTAGAATTCCAAAGACCATCTTTACAGTCATAGAAACTATAACTGCTCATGTCGATCGATCACCGGTTAAGCTACATTTGATATGTTCCGAGGATGGGTGACGATCTATGTCCTAAAGATTACTCCTTGTTTCGGAAGGCACGGTAAATTGTGGGTCCCGGCTGTTATTTACACTTCTTTGGCAGTAGTTACGTATAGAGAGAAGGTAAAAAGTCTGACCATCAGGGGTATCGTGTTGACCAAGTAACTGGGTTGTGGAGGTCAGGGCAATGATTCCTTATTAAACACTGGTGCTTAGATGCATCCTGTTTAATAAAGTTGTTCTGCCATGTTTACCTAGATCTAGCTCAGATTTACACTCACATGTCAAAGCAATTCCTTTCACCATTATAAAACTTACCAGCAAAGGCGTCATAGGCGCTATGAGGGACCCGATCCTGCCAGCCATAGAGCACATGCTAATGAGGGTCTGCCGCATGTTCGTGGGGAACACCTCCGACACGTAGATGTAGACCGAGCTGTAGGCCAGCGTCACGCTCCACTTGCCAACCAGGTACAGGGGGATGGACCAGTAGTCCGCTATAATAGAATGGAAGTTTTGGAATATATGGGCTGTACTGTAATGAATTTAGAGTTGAATTTAGAATGTAGATCATATACACTAAAGCCTGTAGATCAGGTACTGACCTGAACTGACCAGTCAAGTATCTTTATAGAAAAGGAATTTTATTCCCATACATTTGAACTATTTTATTTGAGACGTAATACTGTCTAATCTCTCAGGTGTAGGTGAACACAGTACTACAGAAACAGTACTACAGTAGTACAGAAAACTATAGCTGAGTGTAATTCTATTATATTTAGCGAGAAACACTTAAATGTGTTGAAATTACATTTCATTTTGATTCGTCAAATTTACTATTCTATTTTATTTTCTATCAACTCTATCGATTGCAGAAACGTCAAATCATTCTGTAAATATCAAGTTTAATTGAATTTTTTTTTTTTTCTTATACATTATTCATTGTGAAGTAAATGCATTGAGGAATGTCATCGGAGAAAATCGGATTAGATATGCGTCTTTCAGGAAAGAAGTTAGGAAAACATTACCATATTACTCGCAATTTCATTTCCTTTGTTGTGATCGTATAAACAAAACTGCTAGAACGTTTGTAATTTAATTTTATTAATCATAATTATATTCATGCCGACCCCAACATAGTTGGGAAAAGGCTAGGCCAATGATGAATTATATTTATGACGAGACTATTTTGATTAACAATGCAAAGCAATTTAATTAATGGATACATTGTATTAATGGTATGTTTGTGTGAAAATCGAAATAAATGGTCGCAACAGATAATCACGGGTGTGATTGAATCAGATATCGGTGTGCACGTGGCGTGATATACCAAAAGTCAGAGTACATACTTTGGAACTAGAAATGGAATCCCTTAGCCCAGTAATGTGAACCGACAATAACTGATAAATGACAATCTTTTTAGACTTCGTTTCTTGACAATTGTAATTATTTAACAAAGTGTTAACTTTTGGCGGTAAGATGGCGGTTTGATAGCAACAGAAGATGTGTGTTCGATCCCAACTCTGGCAAGTATAAAGGTGCCTTTACAATGTTATATATACTTTTTTTACTATTCAAGGATACCACTGAAAAAACGATAAAGGAAACCTGAATTCCAAAAGCAAGTCTGAGGTCACCAGCTTCTCGTGAGCTAGCGTGGTGATCAATGCTCAAATCTTTTCTATTTATGGTAATAAGCTTGTGGCCAGCATTTTGCTTTTAATTTTTACACTCTTTTTATTAGCTTCACCTGTATGTTTGTTTGTAACCGACTTCTTTGGGCGCGATTTTGACCCACTTTAAACGGCCAGATTTCGTTCAAACTTTGTAGATTTATTGAGGACCGATGACAATACACTAATTTGATCAAATTATTCCATTTTTTAATTTGCAAAATATGATTTTTATAATCGTGTCTTAGTCTCGTAGTAACAGTTACTTAGAGGCATCAATGTAACGTTTTGAAGTGCCTAGAAAACGGCCTATTTGAAATAAAAACTTTTGGTTTTAAATGTCTCAAGTTATGTAAAAATATAACAGCTGGTGTAATAAAATACAATTATTAAATAAAACAAACAGCGATAAATCAGCGATTTTTTAAATACGAAGCATCATTGACTAAACGTACTCAATCTTTATGCACATGTAGCAGTTTTCGTAACGTACGAATGTTTACTATAAAAGTGATTTTTTTAGGGTTCTCTATCCAAAGATAAAAACGGTACTCTATAACTAAAACTCCGTTGACTATCCATCCGTCTGTTTCCGGCTAGATCTATTAAGCCGTGAAAGTTAGATGGTATTTTCGCAGCACGTATTTCTGATGCAGATATAGCGAAAATTAATAAAATTTAGGTGGAGAAAATGTTGCTACAGTGTTAAATTTAATGAGTGGCTACTTTTTTGGAAATTATTTTTTCTGTACCCAAAATTTCTACGTAACTAGTGCATTTGTGCGGAACCGTCAGTGTTTCAAGTCCAACTGCCACTTGACCAGTTTCTTCTATTAATTTTAATAACATACGTGAATAATTTGTGAGTTTATTAAACAAATGAAACACGTGTAGTTTCGCAATGCACGAGTTTACGTAGTGCAGCGCTTTCACGATACGCGGCGACCGTTCGTATATTATTATTGAACAATCTTTAATCTCGATAGTGATCGTATTTGATATCTAATAATAGATATTATAAACGTGAATGTTAGTTGTTTTTTTTACGAATTCACGCGAAAACTTAACCGACTACTTAACGTAGTTTAATAATGATTTTTGAGACTTCGTACTTCATCTTGGAGGGATTAGAAATTACGTTGGGTGCGATTATTATTCGACTTAAAAAAAATAATTATTATGTTTAACACCGTTTAGTTTTATAACACGTGGACAGAGCCGCGGGCGACCGATATTTAAATAAAGACTCTAAATTGAGAAATAGGGATAATGACTGGGTATAAAAAGTAAAAATTGATTAAGTCCGTAAGTGCCATCATTGATAAATATTAGACATGTGTTTTTCTAAACAACAATATTTGACAACGATGAACTTGTGATGAATAAAGTAGCATTTTTACCTAGTCATAGTTTAACACAGACTTCTTATAATGAAGTTATTAATTCTAATGGATTTTAAAAACAACTGACAAACTTTTATGAGAGACAGTGTTCCCTTCTGGCCCTTAATAACAGTTTTTGCCAATTAAGGGCCGATTTTTCAATCGCCAGATAACTTTTATCTGACGAATACGTTTGACGTTTTGACAATTTTTGCATATTGATATATGTCAAACGGCCATACTTATTCCTCAGAAGGTAACTGATGATTGGAAAATCGGCCCTAAATCACGCAAGTATGTAACCAGCCTTATAAATGAACATGTAAACCAAAACAAAATAGAGCCTTATTTCCGCATTTCATTTCCGTAGTAAACACTCCTTGTTTACTATTACAGCCCTTTATTGATATAGTAATGTTTTATTAATTTGTTTGTACTTTATATTTAGATAACCTTGTTTATATATTCCTATGATGCAATGTTTACAAATATGGATTGATTAGTGATTATGAAATACGAGTACCTACTCATTTAAGTTAAAGAGATTATATTATACGTTACTAATAGTGCCGACAAACGGTCATATGGATTCGCAATTTTTTTGCGGTTTGTGAAATTACATGCCATTATTTTGAAAAAAATATTTTGATAAAGCTAATACTGGACTCACAGCCAAGGCACTTTGCGCAACGTATCTCGATTCGATCGGTTCGATCTGGATGTATTGTGCATGTTGAATGTTTTGTGAAACCCCCCTTGGTACAAGGATTAAATTCCTTAGGTCGGGAATCGTTTGTAAAAATAAGGTCATTGACTAGGATTGTAACAATCACCTGTATTTTTTTGCTGTATAAATTTGTTTCCCCATAAATGCTGTATGATGTAATATTGCTATTTTCTTTTTCATTTCATTGACTGACCTTTGAATTGCTTACTTGTAAATACGTTTTGAATGTAAACGTTTATGACCAGACTATTGACATTGCACAAGCCACTAGCATGAATTCACAACCATAATGTTTTAAAATTATAGAACTATGCTTTTTTCATTTATCTGCTTAACTAGCATCATCATCACGACACCTTCGCCATATTCGTGTTTATTTCAAGTTTATTAGAAAAATTTGATACGACTCCAAAAAAGATGAGATTAAAGTATGTTTTTTTTTTCTGTTGGCTACCTCAGAATTTCAGGCTGTATAAACCAATTCTGTTGATTTTTTAGGAATAGCCGTATTTCTGTCAGTAATTCTTTAGTAGCTTTTTTTTATTTGAGTAAGGTCGGTCGTATGTTTTTGTTGTTTAAACAATATTATAATATTACTATAGTCGATAGCCAGTATCACGATCTACATGACGATAATACAGCGCTTTCGTGCGTCAAACCTCACTTCTTATCTATTGTTTTACCATGGACTGCAGTACTGGGCATTACAATCTTTATAGGTTTTGTAAAATATTTAATCTTAAACCTAAATGCTTCACACAAAACCTTTAAACACGTTTTAACTTGCTTTCTTACTTAGAGACAAGAGTATACTTCAAAACAAATCAAATGAGTCCAAACTCGATGGAGTTGCGACGTTTTATTGCGAAGCTCCTATGGTCAGCATCAGATCAGCTCAATGACACCCTAATATCGGTCACAAAATATAAACAAGCAGAAAATAATCAGCGTAATCGTAAATGGCGGAGTGAGTCTACTTTAACTTCCAGGATTTGATTATAAGCTTGTGGAAAATACATATTAGATATAGATACTTACATCGTGGCAAGAATGCGAAGAGTAGACTCATGAGAGCGCAGGTCAGGTATGTAGCCACTAAGGTCTGCTTCCTTCCATACTTGTCCAAGACAATCACAACCACGATATACGCCGGAATCTCGACCAGTGTCACCAACATGAAACTGACGTATCTATTGCTGCTCAACGATACGGAATTGATCGACAGCCCATAATACACCAAAGAACAAGTCATCCACAAGAACGAACAAATCAGCAACCGCTTCCAAATTATACTGGACCGAATCGCTTTCGACAACTGAGATTTCTTATCTACTGTTTGACTTTCAACCTTCAAGAGTGGATCTCCCAAACATTCAAGCTCAAGTTTCCTTGGATCCAAATTATTGATCTTCGATGCTTTTTTCAAGACCGAAATAGCTTGATCTCTCTTCCCTTTGCTTAGAAGCCATCGGGCGCTTTCGTTCATGAACCAAATGTAGATAGTGATGATTAGTGCTGGGCAGTAGAGTATGAGGATGTAGGTTCTCCAGCTTTCGATGACCCAGGCGAGGAGAGCGATGAGGACGACGCCGATCACGAAGGTCATATTACACATGGCTGATACTATGACTCGTTGCTTGAGGCCAACCAGCTCGATAACTGTTGAGAATAAATTAATGTATATGGATGTAATTGAACGACTAAATATGGTAAGGATGTTGAAGAATATGTTTTTATCTAGGTCATTCTGTAGAAGATTGATTTATTTGGCAGGTTGTCAATATAAAATGTATAAAATTGTTGGAGAAAATCAATTTCTATTTCAACGATTGTAATTTAATTTCTATGAATTGAATCTATTTCACAGTAAAGAAATATCTAGAAAGCACAAGAAATCAGTATGAATAGTTAGTTACAAACAAGTCCAACTAAAATAAGCTTCAGAAATAGGAATTTAAGCGAATTGCAGATAACTGAGAATAACTTTTACAACAGCCTCAACATATTGAACCAAGTTGGAGTCTAGCTAACTTGTCAAGTTGCTAAGTTAGAAACTAACTCAGAATGCCTTCCTTAGAGAGCCGGCGACTCGGCTTCTTTGAATAATCAGATTTCTCGGGATGCCTGGAGACGTCGGAAGTTAAATGTAAAGATTAGGTAGATACGAACTTTTAATGTTTCTTCAGCCAATTTAAAGGAACGCCTCATTAATATTGTTTTTTTTCAACTATTGATGGATTGGTTGAGGTTAAATAAATTGGTTATCTTATCTTGAGGCTGTTTGATTAATTTCTTAACTATCAATGGTGATTTTTAGTATTGTTTGATGGTTTGCATTAACTTATTTACTGAAATGCATTATTGGCTATATAAAATTGAGACTGCTTGCATATTCAATATATTGATTACTACCAACAGATGCTTTTAATTGTTGTTTAATTAAATTAATATTCTTTTGAAAAATTTCTCTTTAGCTTTAGTAATGTAATATAGAAAAATATCCAAAAATACTTACCAAACACATAAGCTGATGGATACAATCCACCTCCAAAGGCAGCCTCCAAGAAATGTAAAGACACGTACGTCAAGTAATTAGGGGCAAACGATCTTGAGAACCCGAATATAAAGCTGGTGGTAGCAGCGAAGCCAACAGCCACCTTCCTCCCGAAGCGATCAGATATGGCGCCGGTAAACAACATGGCCACAAACATCCCGCAGTTGTGAATCGTCCCGACCAACGCCCGCTTCCACTCTTGGCAGCCCAGGTTGAACTGAAAGAGACAAAAGATGAAGACTACGTTTTTTGGTCGACATTTTATAGGAAGCATTTGTTTAGTTTACATATATAGCGCAGTGGTGTCCACCTCCTGTACTACGTCACGAGTTTCATTACTGCGGACAAATATAATATTATTATGTAAGGCATTGGTAATGATCTCAGTTACAACATTTAATTCACTACCGAAATGAAAAAAGATCATCAAATGAATCTGTTTATTGAAGGCAAAACAAATAGGATCAGTGTTGCTTTTGGAAAAACGGTTTACGTTTATTTCCGTCGGTGTCATCAAGAAAACTCAAGAATTATCTGATATCAGACTATTAATCTCTTCGCCAAGGCTTTTGTGTGATCATCATATTCACAAATGATTTTATTAACGTCAGTTGATGATATTTTCAATGTGTGAATTATCGCGCGTGTTGCAATACATTGCGGCGCCGCGTAGCTCTGGTATCAAAAGTAATATATCACCGCCAGCATTGTATCGCAACTTGTACTAAACTAATCAATGGATTAAGTGGTTATGTTGACTCTTGTACTATCTAATACTAGTATTAGCCATAGCTATTAGCAACTATAATTGGTGTAATGAACACCAAGATAATTACTTGGAACTGAGTAAACGTTATTCTTGAGTAATCCCCAGACACTCGTGGCACTAAAAGATCCTTTCCTAAATCGCAATGTAGGTGAATTTACTTTATAACATTTTTGCGGTTTTGAATTTCTGCTACAAGATGTAAAATTTCATAAGCCACTTCCAAATTTTCAATATTAATTTTAGCGTCATTTAAATTCTTCCTCTTCTAAATAATCTTACCTCTTTGACAAGAGAATGTTCATCTTCATAAACGAAGCTCTCACAAGCCATAGTTCTGTTGGCATCAAAGTCTTGGGGGAGGCACTGGAAGTCACTACTGTTGAGTGGTACGTACATCCTGCAGGATTCCAGTCTGTCTCTCTCGTGGTCAGTTGGGATGGCATACTTGAGCCACGAGGTGTCGTTGAAGCGCTGTTCACAACCCTTCACGTCGCATCTGTTGGGAGTATTTTATTATTAGGATGTTTGTAACTTCAGCTGATTCTTCTTCGAGTAAACCTATTGCATTATGTGGAAGAGAGACATCGAAATTTGGCTTAAACTATAACGCTAATACATCTGCAATAATATCACTTTATGCTGTGGTGGTTTTAAGGTTAACTTTCTAAGGATTTGAGTAGAATATTGTTTCGAGTACTTGGGAATAAAAAAGTTTAAAAGCGTCGTTTTTTTGAACATGTCAAATGTTATTGAAGTACGACAAATCAATTTGATCGCGGCAGCAACATTGAGATAATATTATCATACTTTGAATGGAGTCTCGTTGCGAAGACTGACAAGGTCAATGTGCTGAAAAATTATTTTAGTTTCAAAGGAGCAATAACCTGGAACTAATTTAGAGTACTCGTCAGAATCTATTTTGATCATAGCTTATTTTTAGCATGAGATGGATTTTAGCTTGAATTGGTTTTGTTGGCTAACAATTGATGTACCTACCCCTTCCCTTCCTACCCCTTCTCTATTTAAAGAAATGTATTAAGGCGAAAGGAAGCAAGGTGATAAGAATAAAATGCTAGCTCAGAGAATTCAATACTGTGAAAGAACACAGTATTACAGTATTTAAAAGATCATGATTAGGGACTGTTGCTTCTGAAACTATTCGGGAAATTCCGATAAATACGTGTGAGTAAAAAATATAATTTTTAAAATCTGTATATTTCTCACTTAAGTTACCATAGTTATTTTACCCTGTTTTGTTTAAGTCAAATGCACTCATGAGACCTGCGATCTCATTGACATTTGGTTTTGGCTTGCTTTACTTTAAGCTGCATGGTCTTCTATTTCAAGTGCTACGGTAATAGAAGTATTTTCACTATCAGATTTAGGACAAGATTTTCTAGATCACATAAATAATTAAGTTTTGCAGTTTTTTTAGTTTTGTGGATTTTGCGGTTTGTTTTTTGTTGTACCATTAATGTGATAAGTTACACTCACCTGTAAGCCAATTCTTGTGCTTCAAAAATGAACCCGCATTCGAAGAAACTGCTCAGCAGTATAGGGAACAGTAGTAAAACGAAGTTCAGCAGGTTGTATCGCCCGTACGGCCCCAAGCTCTCAAGGATCGAGTCCAAATTGATCTCTTTTTTAATCTCTTCCATGATTCAATTTTTGATGAATTACCTGAAACAAAATGGGTAAAATTAGTCAATATAATGTAGAATTAGGCGAGTTTAGATTTAAAGTTCCAAATTTTGAGGCAACAAACATAAAAAAGAGCAAAATGCAGACGAATTGAGAACCTTCTATTTATTGAAGTCGCTTCAAAAAATAACGTTTACCGTATGTATACAAGTGCTTAGTCTAGATTTAAACAGATGGATGGAGGATGGACAGATAACAGAGCCTTAATCCGTTTTTGGACACATAATAATAAAAACAGAAAACTATACCTCATTGACTTTTCTGATCACAAAACAAAGCAATTCAGTAAACATTATTGAATTCGCGCTTATATCAAAATTATAATATTAATGCTGTTCAGTCCAGAGTATTTAGGTCATGTTAAATTTATTATTCAAATTATGCAAGTTTTTAGTCACCCACACGGCTATGGCAATGTAAATGAGCCATTGTGAATAGTGTTTGAGTGCTTTATGCTTTGTTATTGCTCACGATTCTTCTTTATTATCTGGTGGACTTACTTACGGGTTTGTAGTGGTTTTTGTATTGTTTTAGGTAATTTCGAGAAAGTAGTATTGGATTAATGTTAAGACGAGTCACAACTAAAATAATCGACGTGAAACTATGATTGGTACCATCATGAATGTTGATGGGTGACCGTTTTTGAAAGTTTCGCTTCCGACAAGGAAGATTGTCAAAATAAATGAACCCGAAAAATAAGTGTTATCTACTATGTAGTGTAGAAAATTATCACCAGTTTATTTGATAAACTTATTGGTATATCGCTGTGCGGTTTTATCTATGAATTTATATGCACGAAGTGCAAGTTCTGTCCCAAGGCAAAATATCAAAGTGACTTTTTTAAAGTTAAATGTACTTTCCAAAGCCACTAACTATACTTATTAATGGTGACCGAGTCCAAAGAAATCCAAAAATTTGCATAAATTGGCTAACCCATAGTATCCCGTAGATAAATGCTTACCCCTACCCTCTACGGGAAGGATCCTGTTCCCAGAAGTGTGACTTTTATAAGCTGGTATTATAACATCATTAGAGTAAAATCGGTGTAACCCACATTCAAACTTTATTCATAAAAAATGGACCTGTAGATAAAACAATCGATACCAAATCGAATTTCCAAACTTAACCTTAATTGAATCGATTAGAAAGGAAATTTGAAGTGTGATGATAACAAATTACAATCGGCTAAGCGTCGCTAAACACAGTCCTAGGCGCGCCGCTTGGAATAGAATCATGTGGACAGTGCGTGTACGTTTATAACAGCGACAGCTGTTAAACTTGTCTCATGCCGTCTCTACTAGTCAAAGGGGTTAAAAAGAGACAGAGTACTTATGAACGATATGAATTTGTATTTGTACTTCTAGGGAATAATAGCCTAATATAGAAATGTTTCTTTGTGTCTCGTTCCGGTTGGATTTTTGCAAGTAAATTTTAAGGCACTTCCCGAGAAGCTAGCAGGCTAAATTTTTCAAACCCAATGACAATGCAATTTACAACTATAAAAAGGCTGGACCAATTTTGATAAAATTTTAATGGACATTTAAAAACGTGGGTTATTAGATTTTTAAAATCTATTAATTAGTTATGTTATTCTTTCCCGTTTAAAGATTCTTTTGACCGTTTGTAGAATTGAGCAGAAAGTGACAAAATCAAAATCAAAATCAAAAGTCATTTATTCAAATTAGGCTACTAAGTAGCACTTTTTGAAGGTCAAATTACATTGACAGCACCCAGTTTTGCCCACCCGTCACCGCTTCCTAAGTGCTTTTGCTGTGAGAGAAGAAACGGCGCAACAAACTCCCCAGCAGCACGCTGTCTTTCCATTTACAACATGACATGCGCGTTAAACACGTTACTGATACAATTTATAGTGAAATCGATTTTATGCTGGAACATTTCAAAATCGATTCAATGCATCGAATTAATTTTAGATTAAATAATACATTTTGATTATTATTATCCGAAATCACACGGCAGTAAGAAGGGACGTGTGCTGAAATTTTTCGAACCCTGTTCACCACTTAATCCTTTTCGTTCTTTGCCGAGTATACTTTAATATCTTTTATTTGCTTTAAAGTACATTGCAATATTTCTATTTAATTAGTCGCAAATATTATATTTAAAGTATATATAGAAGCATTTTTATTGATGTTACAACCATTACATTATTCGGACTGATAGAAATATTAGTAATAAGAAATATTACGGGTATTTTAACACCTTAATCTAGTTGTAACAAGCCAAACCCACTGGGTTCGTTCCCCGAGTAAAACAAGCGTTGTGAGATCCACAATGCATGTTTCGAAAGTTCGTGAAACCCCCTAGACTCAAGAAGTTCCATATTGCTGGGGTCGTTTAAAAAGAAAAATAAAATACCGAATTAAAACAATAGGTATATTATTCATGCTATATTCATACTTGAAAAATGCAGAAGTAAATACAAAGGAAAATCAGTCACCACTCTTGTTCACAGAGAGTTGTCGATATCACGTTTAGAGAGAAAATCGCTTGGATTCAACTAAATCTGACCGAGATTCAGCGCGGGCTTACACCGATTTCAGGTTTAGGTTGCCGATACCTACATCTCATATACATTGCTGTCAGAATGCATTTTCTTACTTTTATATTATTTTACCAGATTTTCTTAAAATTCATCTGAGTGTAATGTTTTTTTGGAATTTAAGTTTTACTTTGAACGGACGGACGAACAGACGTACGGACAGACAGCAGTACCTCAGTAAAAAGGTTCCGTTCATACCCCTAATGTTTGGAACCCTAAAAATAATCGTTTATTATTAACATCGTCATCTTTCGTCTATTATTAACACCGGGATTAAAGTTAATTATTATGCTTCTATTAAGCTAAGTAATACACACATGTGGGTAGTTTCCTAGTATGTATCCCACGTATATAATATGTTCAAAGAATACTAATGCTAAAGTGATTCACATAATCAACATATTAGTTTGGCTCTTACTGGCCTGACTTAATTATAAGGATAATTATGTGTAGAATAATGATCACATAGAGACATATTTACACACTATTATCACGTATACTATAAACGCGAAAGTGGATGTATGGATTATTATTATTATTTATTGAATTTAATACAATATCCCACAAAGTTCAGTGGTTAGACTGTGGGAGCACCGCTTTAGTTTTTATGTGGATGTTTGTTTCTCTTCCACGCAAAAACCACTGAACGGATTTAGACGAATCTTGGTATTCAGATAGTTTATACCTTACAGTTAGTATTCTATTTTTAATCAATTTAAATACAAATTTATTGATACATGGTTGTGGAACATTAATTGAATAAACCTTTTTAATTTAAGGAAGTCTGAAGTATGCTTAATATGGCGTAAATAATTGTAATCACGATACTTAATTATAGACTTAAGTAAAGAAAGAAAATTGTTTAAAGAGAAACAGAAATAAAAAAATTATACTATAATTTTAATTTACCTTTATTACTAAAATTATTTATAAGAGCTACTTGTCTTTGTAAGCGTACTGGCTATTAACAAAAAAAAATGTTAGAATATTGCCACCGAGTATTATTCTATTTAGATCTATAGCTATACATTTATCAGTTGTATGACCTTTCCGTCATTAGACGCTCTTGGTTTTTGTTGTGATATTTAATTTAAAGCAGTAAAAGTAATATTTAGTGTAAGCATTCGTTTTTAAGCCCACAGAAGGGGGTTAAGAAACCAAATAGGTTGAGTCATCGACGACCCACCGAATTAATAAAATTTAGCTCTTCAGTATACCGTAACTACTTTATCCCTTGGTACTTCCACCAATTACTCCCTGCACCACACACTTGAGATCTCGTATCTTAATTGTATAAATTAATCGTCCAATTGGTAATTAAGGCGATTAGCCGGTGCTCGATACACTAATTGACCTTTTAATTTATGAATGGGATTGACTTTAATAACCACTAGGGTCGTGACTCATAGAATGTAGAGTCGGATTTCGACCTCTGTTGCTATGGTAAACAAATCTGTTTATGCCGTATTTACTTAAATATTATACTAATTGAGTGCACCCTAACATTGTATGTATTAAGAATCACTGTTGTAATTCCATGGTGTACAATGAAGAATATTCTAATCTAATCTAAGTGCAATATTGTTTTAAAAGTGGATTTATGATGATTAAGTAACTATATTTGTATGTTTGATACGTTTATACAATTAAACTACATAGCTTATTGCAGCGCTTTCAAATGATTGGACTCCGTTAAAACGATGCTAATCTTGTAGCAGTAAGCATCTTCGCTCATATCAAAGTTCCTTCTTTTGTTACAATTGTCAAGTTTGTCTGCAATGTTTTCACTAAAAGTTATCATAAAACTAAAGAGATGATTCAAATCAATATAGTTTTAGTCGCATAACCAAAATCCTCGCAAACATGGAGATTTGCATTAAAATAAAATGTAGAATATTAATTATGTTCAGTGTGCGAGTATATTATTGTCTGACATATATTGTATCAAAATATAAACAACATTCAATGTTCATTTGTTCGACAATACTTTGTGTACACTCCGCTCAATGGTTCCACACTTTGTCAGTCATTATTCTTGAGCACTTGTAAAGCGCACTGGAGCGCGATTCCTTGTAAACTCCGCCACCCAAGGCCGCTTGGTGTCAAATGACATTACGTTGTGTGTGCGATGAGCAATGTGTATTTTATACTGACAGTATAGATAGTTCTATGAACTCTTTAGATAAAGCGAGAGGGTGCGCTACACGCTCTAGAACGGCATCTCTCTTGCACAGTGAGTTAGTGATAAAATACTAAATACATCAGTGACTTTTTCCTCTTCTTCTTCTTAGCGAATGTTGCGACCAGCTTGTTTTAGTCTTCCTTTTCAGTAGCTCAATAGAATATTTCTTCTACGCTAGCGGTTTGCCTCCTGAATATCGATTTTCTCGATCGATATCGAATTTATACCGATTTTGCCCATGATGATAAATTGTCGCGGGATTTACCGTAGATGTCGAAAAATACACAAAAGTAATATGTTTTGAGTGTTTTTCTTTGAACCAGTAAAGTAGTACTCGATATAAACCCTTGTCTCTGTTCTACAATTGTAACATTGTGTTTACCGTACTTCGGTCATACGTGACCTACGATAATTTAACGTTTTCATGGAAATATGTAGTCGTGTAAAAAGGATTATTCTCTTAAACAATATGTCAACACAATACAAGATTTGAAGCAACCAAAACAAGTGACACTTTTTTCTTTATAAAAATAAACTTAAACGTGCCTCGTGTTAACCGCTGAGAATCATAAATCAAGATAGTATTTAAATAAAAACACTTAATAGCACATAATTCTTCATTTTCAACCGAAATTATGTAAAACCCGATTATTATAATACAGTTGTGCCCCGTGAATGCAATTTACTTCACTGCCGTGATCATTATGTTACGTAATCGAAACAGCGTAATTATCTCCAAACATGTTGGTTTTCAACAATGGAATTCGTAAATAATGGGATTTACTGTCTGAAAAAACAAATAACTCTCACAAAAAAGTTAGACAATCAAAATTGTATTAAGTATCGTGGAAGGGAGACATCGCTTTACGCCAAGTAGAGCTCCATCCCTCTCCCACGGTTGTCAGTAGGTAGGTGTATGTCACAACTGCCAGCCTTGGAGAATTGGCAGTACAGTGCGTAATTGCGTGTGACTAAAGGAACTCAAGTCTTTTAAGTCAATTGAAGTAGATTTTGGTGCATAGGCTAAAGACAAAAAAATTGCTATTACGGCTCGTGATACAGCTTATGACAGATTGACGGATAGAAAGACGGAACCTCAGTAATGGGATTCCGTTTTTACCATTTTTTTACGGAACCCAAAAAAAGAAAAAAATATCTAAATCCTAATGATTAATAAAGATTTATATTTAACCTCTCCTTACATCCTCTTAATAGGATCTCTACAAGTAAATGAATTTAGAATGTCGGTATGTAACAACGACCTATCCCAACAAACTACCTAACAAAGCGCATTCCAATACACAAGCGAGTTAGTAACCAAAGCAATTCGATCAAGACGCAAATACACTTGAATATCTTCGTGAAGACTGAAGGCTAAGGCAAGAAGTCTATTCTGCCAGATGTTCATAGCATACCACAGGAGTAAACCTCCATTCAATAAGTGAACGAAAATAAACACCGTTCAAAAAGTAAAAGTCGAAAAACGAACTGTAAAAAACTTGAAAGCTCATAAACTTAAAATGTATCAAGTTTTTAACATTGTTACGCTGATTAAAATAAGGATTAAGCAGAAACAGGGCTTTGGGGGATACCATCTTCTTTGAAAGTAAGTCTTGCAGTTGTGTGAGCGAGAAAGCGCAGTACACAGTGTAGAGCGACATCCCTCTCCCACACCCGCAAAAATGTTATTTGGAGAGATCTTGGTAGACCCTCTGGCTTCACGCCAATTTAACGGTAAAAGTCGAGCGGACAATTGAAACGGATTCATTGGCGGAATTCGAAACCGATCGAAGAATTAAAAGTAGATACTAATTTATTGTTGCATCACTGGACGACAACGGAATATATATTGCTCTCCTATTCATTGCATTTCGAAAAGGGTTTTGTAGATTGAAATTTTAAACTTTGACGTTTATTTTTGACTTAATCCACGAAAATACTTCGTTCTGTAGGTGACAAAAATGTGGGTACATGTCAAATGAATATTTTATTTAGAGATTTTAAAGTCTCTTCTTATAAACAGCATCCATTTAACGTTAATAAAGTCAATAGAACCCTTAATCCACTCACAGCGCTCTTCACCACTTTTATCCTAGACGTTTTAGTGGAAGAAATAGAGCAACTTACTCACAAGGAGCAAAATCTTTACCCTCGATTTAGGCACATGTAATTTCAACTTCAACCTCCTTATTCGAAATAGATCATTCTGTTTTCAAGTTACCCTTTCATAAAATTCGTGCATATAAAAGTGGACAAGGAAGGCAATGTTATTAAAAAACAATTGCCATCACGAACATAGAATTAAACAGAACCACAAGTAAATGCGGCTTCTTCCAACCTCGACGTTTCTATCTGTAGAACAACAGTCAAGTTATCGATTTAAATGGATCAATTCTTTTGTTTAGCTCTTATTGATTATTGAATACTTCTATTCTGGATGATGTTAAAAATTATGATCCTGAGTTATACCTGATAGGTGTTATTTGTATAAGCACCACCACCACGTTGAATTGAATTTGCACGAAGTGCCGTGGGTTCGATCCCCGCTTAACACAAGCATTATTGTGATCCACGAATGCTGTTCTGTGTATGAGTGTTTTTGTGCTACTTGAATGTTTGTGAACATAAAATTACCCCCGCCTTATAAGCATAAAATTAATTAGTTTAAGTCTCTCATATATAATAAATTTTTGTATGCCAAATAGCATACAAAATACAGCAATTTTTACATGGTTTTTATAACCTCGATGGAATTAACATTTCCCTGAGAATAAAAGTTAAAAACAATTTAGCCTCAAAGCCTTAGATTCTCAATATACAGAACAATGTGATCAATCCATCCGAGTATACCTTCAGCTATTTCAGTCTCAATACAAGTTAGACGATAACACTTGAATGAACTAAGTGGAGTAATAGAACATTGTTTGTTGTGAAGCAATATAGGGCACTCAGGACAAGGCTACATTTATATATTCCAAGATACAACAAATTTTACGATAAAAGTATTTGATTTCGAATATATTTAAGCTTATGCGATAAGATAATGGGAAGAATAACTAGAGTTGTAGGTAAAGAAATGTAGCATTTCTTTTATTTGACCTAATATTATTTTCTACAATATAGTCGGGGAGGCATCGGATTTTAAATAAGTAGTTATATTTGGATGCGCGTGGTTATACGAGAGGTTCTCAATTCGTCGGTATTTCTTTTTGTTTTTTAACTCAGAAAGTTAGCTTTTAATCTGAAATAGCAGCCTTTTTATAACTACTTTTTGCAATACTAGTTTTTTGAAATAGAATATTTTTTGTTTTAAAAAAATATTACTTATTATAAAGCATATTCGAAAAAAATAATGTATCATCAAGATGTATTATTACAATAATACAAAGACTGATTTAGACCAATTCTACCTCGGATGACTTTCTTGCTCACAAAAGTCCGCACATTTTTTAATCTTATTTACACAATATTTTTTTAAGCCAAACTAAAAACGTATAGTCCGAGTGAAACATGACTGATTATCTCAAATTCTAACAAACGCGACATCATAAAAAAGCACGTGCCATCGCACCATGTCACAACTATACATCGCGCATTACTATCATAATATTATCATACTCTCATATCTATACAAATATATCTACAGATACACATGCACTTATCTGTATTCATGTTATTGAACTTGATATTATGAAATCAGTTCGTTAACGCACAAAGGGCTGACAGATTGAAACTATCGGGGCAATAAAACTGGTGATTATTATGTGCCCGGACAGTAGCTGGTTCTGATTGGACAGTGGTTTCTTTAATCGAAACGTGGACGGAATAGTGAGCAAGTATCGGACGGACAGGTTGCTATTTGTTGTTGATTGGTGGGGCATATATTGATGAATGAAATGCAAGCATAGAGGTAGATGAGGTATTGGTATTTTTAGTGATATCGTTTTAATTAAATAGAGAGCAAGTGAAAACGAAAACTTGCCTTTTCAGACCTAATTTGAGCAAAGGTTAGACAAAGGCTTTAAAGAGTTGTACAGTTTAATGTAGTTTTTTTAAATATGATGTTTTAATTCAATGATACTTTTTTTAATTTTGTCTAAATAATATTGTACCCCTTCACGGCAAGACATAGTGCACAAATAATACCTCCTAACATCTGTATGTAAATTTCCTGTTTTATAAATAAAGTATTCTGATTCTAAAGGAATATTAGGGTAATTTTAGTCATAAGAGGAAAACTCTAAAGAAAGCCTTAATCGTAGTTACAGTGTGATTCTGAAATAACAGTAAAGTTAAAAATACTCTGACATTGAAAAGTCCCAATGATGCGTTCAAACGTGCCTGCATCCTACTTTTAGAGGGATTAGATGGTAATAAAATGGAAACGGTTGGCATGGTTTCATTCAAGGCATAAATCATTCATTTATTAGCGGTTCAAAGTCTAAAGTCCAAACAGATAACAATTTCTTTAAATACGATATTGTTTCGCTTAATTATTTTTTTTATCTTTAGCGAAAAACGAGTGCCGCAATTAGGAATTTAATTCTTGGGTTGGGTTTTCACAAACATACAAATCCTTGCAAAATGCACATGCACAAAGACACCCAGACTCAGAACAAGCATTCGCGGATCACACAAATGCTTGTCCCACGCGGGAGCGAACCCGCGACACGTCGCACACCGTAGTTTTGGCGACCTTACCACTAGGCTATACATGCATTTATTTAATCAACATTGATCACGCGTATTTTCGGGATAGTCCATATAGTTTTGGACAAAACTGGAGTCCTTAAACATGATCTGAAGTGGCAGCGGGGTCGCGAGATAACGTCGTTACTCTTGAAGTCTTTATAATAATTATTGTCATCTGATTGAGATATGTAATTGCTAAGTAAGATAGCCAAGGTGCATGAGTATAAATAGATGGCGGTTAATCGGACTTATAGTTCAACTGGTGTCAAATATGCAGTGCTTGGTTGTAGTCTGCCAGGGGAACAATTTACAACTATTTTTAATAGTTTATAAATTCATCATCATCATCATGTTCGTCCACTGCTGAACACAGGCCTCCAAAATTCTCCTACTCTTCTACTCCTGCCAGTCATCCTTCGCAGATCATGATAGCTCTGAAAATGTCTCATCATGACCCTTCTAGGATATAGGTATATCTAGGGTTTAAGAGATCATTTCAAACTTGAATTGCCTACCATTGATTGTAAATTCCCAAGTTTAAAATTACCTAAAACCACTGTAATGGCTTGACGTGCGATAATTAAAGGTTCTATTGTAATTACTCTTACAAAATTATCTGAATGTGAATAAGAACGATTGTTAACGCAAAAAGCAAGGTGATCATTAGGCCGTTGACTTCGCGGCGTGAGGTGGCTTAATGATCATCTTAACGTTATTGCGAAGCTGCTACAACATTCTTACATTAGATTCAGAAATAAGTTAGAAATTATTTTAAAACCTAAAAGATATTTGGTTGAGTTTATGCTAAGATATTAAATGCTTATTTCTTGGGATGTTTCTGAAGCATTCAAGTCATTTTCAGAGACTCCCGATACACAGTGCTAAAAACGATTTTGTCTTGGTACTAAAAGTAAGAAAATCTTTAATTTAATATTTATTTTTAGAACGACAAACAATTGAGAAGAATAGAATAGATAATAGTAATGTTAATTATTAAGACTATAAATAAACACTTCGCAAAAAAGATCAAGAAGGTCAACCTCGTAGTCATAAATCTATTCTTATTTCTCAGATTATAACAATTTTCCTCAATAAAGAAGGTGTCAAGGATCTGGGGGTCTACCACGAAGTCTTAAAGTAAAATATAATTGTGGAAATGGATACGTTGGATATTGGTAAATATTTACATAATCCCATCTATTTCAATCATTCAGAAAACTTCCCAAGGCCTTCTGCCTACCCCTTTAGGAACTAAAGCGTGAATGTTATCAAAACATTCACAACTCTGTGTTTACGCGAATATCAATTACAAAGTCTTATTAATGTTTTATTTGCTTTTGCTGACTTGCCAAGTTACGATTAAGTGCTGTTTGTTTAAATCTCTTCGAATTTATACATCTGTTGATGTACAGTAAATTGTTTGGTGTTCGTTCGAGTTTGCTCGTTTCCATGGCAACCAGAAATGTATTGCAATATTTTTATCTTACTAACATTGAGAAATGACCAAAATTTCAACAAAATAATGTTGAATGTTTTACTATTTTACCTCCAAACACGCAATTTTCAGTAAAATCTGATAAAAGTAATCATGTAACGCTAATAGATAAAACGTGAATTCTAAATTATACCGCCATTTAAGGTCTCTCACATGACACAAATGACGAAACAATTGCAAAACCTTCGATGATTAATTCTATATCGCTATTCATTTGTTCCTATGTCACAATTATCATAAATTTCAATAGCATTAATAGATTTTATATAAGAATATCGTGTTGCACAGAAGTGCTTCTCAATCAGTGCTATTTAAATTTAACAAGGTCATATAGTTTTATGCTGAGTGCCTACAATTGCCTACAAAGTAATATACTTGAGTACAAGATGAAGGAGAGAAGGAGGATGATCTAGTTCGTATTCTCTACAGATCTAAAAAAAATTTGGCCCACATAGTTGCTTCTACTTTAACTTTAATGTTTCATCCCAAAATTGTATAAGCTAGACACGTGATTCTTTGAAATTCTTTCTTTCAATTCGACAGTTTGTTTATTGTTGAGTTTTGCTTAACCTTTGTCATTATCTTCCGTAGTGTTTTATGTGTATACCTATACATGTTGGACTGATCCATTCTGACGCACAAACCATCAAACAAGCCGGACGCGGCTAGCTGACCCAGTTTTCAACAAGATTACTAGCCAGTTGCCAAAGATTTGTCGATCGACGGATGGGATACAACTACGATTGCAATCGCAATAGCTGAACCTATGCAACTTTCATTTCATCCTTAGTACAAATGTAACGAAAATCGTCAAGTTCGTCATGATCCATTGTCGTTAAATATTTGACAAACATTTGTAGATCATGCTAATTTGAAAAGGCTTATAGAAATCAGATCATAATGAATTGGAGGTTTTGATTTTCGATGAATGTGAAGAACATTTGTGTGTGTCACAAATGTTTGCTCCAAGTTTGGAATAGAGAAAATTGCTGTTGAAAGATCTCTAGTCGAGACTTTAGAAATGAATTTATATGAGTGCCAACAATCGTTGCTTCGTACCGAGGAAGTTTAGATAATAAACTGCGTATATTTCATATTGTTGAGGAAACGGTGTTATCGAGTTTAACGTTTTTTAATAATTCGCAATTCAATTTTTTTCACTAAAATTTTGGAAACTTCATTTAAAAAACCAACCTAGCCATTACACGATAGTGAACAATAATGCTATCTTAAAGACGGGTATTTAATCAAAAATAGCATTTATTTTAGATTTGATATCAACCAAAGCTTGTCGAAGTTAATCCTCACAATAAAAGACAATCTATGCTTAATCTTTAAGGTTACCTGATATAAACATAGATTATGCTAATTGTACTGATAAATAGATAAATTTGTCTCGGAAAATAGAACAAGCCTCATACTGTGAACTTCTAAGATAAAACTATTAGTGTTGTTGAAAAGTGATAGCACTACATCAATGTAGCGTTCCATCTCCCTTCCACATGCAAAAGACCCGTCTTAAAAGTTCATAGTGTAGGAAATGGTTTTGTTATCTTAATCTTCATGTTATAATTGTCGATGCTTTTTATTGCACTTATAAGATGAATGCTATTAATATCTAGTGGTAATTACTTTTTATGATATTGATCTTCCTTGTGTTTCATTATTATATGCCTTGCTATTTTTTTGTTTAACATAAAAAACGCGTTTAGATCTATTCCTGGCAGGAAATTTTATGTTTTAAGATTATAAAGACCTTTTTTCAGCTATTTTCATTTTCCTTTTTTTTTCTCCCCATTCTTTACATGTATCTACTTTTTTTATTTAACTTACTTAGGTGGGTATATTAATTCGAAAATCGGTTGGCAATCCCGTTAAATATGCATGAGTAAACTGTTGCGTTAATAGTATTTTGAAAACTTTAGCTTTCAATATCATTTATTATATACTTCCTATCACTAAGTATATACAATTCTACTGTCTTATAAGTTATAGCATGCTTGATGTGTTTATTAGCTATAAGACATACCGTTTACAGTGGTATTCATTTGTGCAATTAACTCCTCAGAGTTTTTGTAGCGCATGCAACATTCCTGAGTTTCTTTCACTCTGACTGGCACTGATGCATTTTTAGTAAGCAAATAAATGGCCGCCACGAAAGGAATAACTACACTATCTGCGTTAAGCCATGTTTTGTGAAAATTATGTTTACTTGCATATTTTTTTATATCAAAAATAATTCAAGAATTAAATAATTCAATGAATTCTGATGATAATAAACGTGATGTATACACAGACAGTTATTAAAGCAATGACGATCTTATTAGCTAAATAACTTAGTATTTAACCTTTTTCGATAAAGGTCGTTAGTTCAATCACTGTTCGGTCAAATTGATATTATATTTCTGTGACCTCTGTGCTGGTGTGTGCCATAAATAAAAGATCATTCTGTTGATAAAATACTTGAATAAGTCTCTAAATAAACTCTAAAGTATTTTGAACAATTCTTAATTAATTCGTACCAATTGATGTAGGACTAAGATTGTTTAAAATTAAATAAACATAATATAATCACAATTGATAAGACTGCAATATAAATAATAAAAAAAAACAATACAATAACGATAAAAGTTCGACGTTTAAACCGCGATATAGCGTGTCGAATGCAATAGTTGAATCCAAAACGCATTTACAATAAAAACTCTTTCTAAAAACCATTTTATTGTTTAATTGAGGTAAATATAGATGTTAGAAGCGTAGTTAAACTGTCATTATTATCGCTCTTGCATCGAAAGCCACGGGATGGCCTTGATGTGTCTTGAATGTTCTAGAGTTACGACGCCGCAACGGAAGGGCCCAAGATAATCCCCTTGAGGAATGCATAGCAGGTAAAGATGACTAAAGATGTATTTGATAATGATGAGCACTTTTGATGCGATGATCCTGTTTTTGAGATGTTGTTGTATATTATACAGTTTGAACATTACTTAAAGTTTCTGTTTGTAAATTAAATTATGTTATCGTTCTGTTTCGATTATGGCTTATCACAGTAACATATCACTAGCTTATTTAAAAAAGGTTATTGGTAGAAAAAAATACTTTATTTTTTTAAGCTGATTAACTTCTTTTTGTTCACAAGTACTATTAAATTATCGGAAACCGGAATGTAATATAATGACACAATAAAAAAGATTTATGATCTTATAATACTATTAGCAGGAAAAAATTAAATTCAAATTAGGTGATTACCAAGAGATTTTAATAAGAAATTTATATTAGTCCAAAGTTTCAGCTACCAACAGAATCAAACTGGTCCAGTCCCAAGGGCAGTGTAATGAGATGCAAGTTGAACATCTCGAAACTATCTGAAGAACTAATCAGTTTAAATGGACGCGGTTTGCCAAAGACGTTTGGTTATCAAAGGAGAGTAAGACTAACTATGAAACGATGAAGTAAAGAAATTACATTCATCATACTAGCCGACCATGCCCAGTAGGGCAGTATTTATAAGGTAATTATAGGTAAATAAATAGGTTAAAAAATGAAAGTAAGTTACCTTGGCTTTTCAGAAAATTATCAAAATACTTGTGTTAGGAAAACCTCGCTCATCCTACGTGAATTTATACCTAGATTTATAATACTGTCATTGTCACTAAAAATATTTTTTGAGTAAAGAAGGAAAATATCTTGCCTTTTTATTTTTAATCGGTCCATTTCATAAAACCACCAATTACAGCGTCACAAACCTTACCTTCTTTGTAATATTAATACGAACAGATAAATACTTTATCAAAGTAACACTTGTGTAACACGAATGTCATTCAATTGTATCACAAAGAAATCATCCGGGGTTTTATTAATGTTTAAACAGATAAACAATGAAATATGGAAACAGTAAACGCTGACAATGTAGCTACAATGTCGACAAATAATAATGGATTCGCTGCACATGGAGATAATTTCGAAGCAAGATAAAATATACAATAGTATTTTAGTACATCGAATAGGGTATTTAACTTCATCTTATAATATATAATGCAAATACGTATTTTTTATCGTACTACAATATCAAAAAGTAAGGAAGATAAAAGCACTTAAGTACGATAGTGGGGGCTAAAAACATCACTTACTAGTAAAAAGCGTACTAGTAAGTGACGTCACACAAGATTTCAAATCACTGTATTATCTTTATTTGTTTACAAAGTAAAAGAAAAAATACGTATCCAGTATTTTTTGGAAATCTGTCAGTCTGACTAAATAGTTTGTTTTTTATTTTCTCAAATACCCTATTTACCCTATTTATTTCTGTTATATTGCTAAGTTCTTGCGTGCAATCGGCTATAATCATAAAACTTCTAGAATAAGTATTTATAGCACAGGGTTCATTCAGCTATTAATTACAGACTCGGGCATTAATTTGACGTTTATACCTATCTCTTCGTAATTAAATTATTTTTATAGGTCTCAGTAATTGCCGTTTCAGACTATCCTACAATAGCCATCACTTTGAGTTAGAACGATTTTTTTTTAAATGGAACTTTTTCCACTACTGATCATGGTCACTAAATCTGCATAACTTATCTTATTTTTTAGTAAGTTTTCATCTATTATCGCTCCTTTCTTACGCTATGTATTAGCTAGAGGTACCATAACATCGTGTTCCCAAAAAGGTAATCAGAATTTACGTAGAACGGTAGAAACATTTATTGATATCCTTAATTATTCTTCCAGTTTACATAATTGGAAAGACAAGTTCATTCCGATCGACAAAATTGTACAACGAAAAAGTTCGCTTACAAAAGAAAAGAACAATAGTGACCTATTTAAAAAACGAAGCGAGTAAATCCCAGCGTCCCGATGCGAACGCAGATGATCTTTATTTTAACACAATCGTCCCCATTGACTTGAATAACATTGAGTCCTTATCGGAATCCAAATATTGTGATTCATTCATCAGCATTACCGTTGCGAAAATAATCTGATCTGTTTGTGGGTGTAAGTATGCGAATCGTATGCAGTTTGTACTCGACTTGTAGCTTTTGATTCTTGATTATATTTCGTTTATCTTTGATAATCTTTGATCTATGGATTTTTATTATTGTTGTCATTTAGATTCGTAAACGGTGGTTCTCTTTTGGTTGGTGCACCTGGAGTCATTACAGTAACATAATAGTATATAACAGTAATTTTAAGTGTGCCTGGAAATTGCCTATTTGGAATCAAAACTTTTAGATACTTTACCTTTGGAAATCATACATTCTGCTGTTGATGTTATTTTCCTTGCTGCTATACAAACTTTGGTGGGACTTTACAATAGCGTTTAAGACTAACTGGATATTACAACGAGTTTGAGGTGTGTTTCGGTTTCCGTTTTCTTTTTTTTCCTTTTGTTTTTACAATACAGGGCAAAGATTTCCCCTTATACCTATATCATACAATTTTTTTTTTTAATACTATATCTTTAATTATGTATAATCCACACGTGTCATGATATCCAACATCAAGTCGTATATGATGAAATGTGTTAAGAATATTCATAGGACCTCGAAACGTTACCTTAACGACGACCATGACCGCTAACCGTTTGTACTAGGTTAATGTTTGTATCGAGCCATTGATAAACAAATAGGCTAATAGGTAGTAATCAGTTCCGGTGGTTATAAAGTGAACTACGATTTGATGGAATAAAAGTATGAATGGACTTGAAAAAACAATTGATGGATGATCGGGTATGATGGGGTGATTCGTCATCTCACTCCATATATTCAGCCCCTATGGGATGACATGGGAAAAATCAAAATTACTAATTACTAGTACTTCAATTCTACAACTTGTCTTAAAAATTTTGTTGGGAGGTTTTTTAAATTGTATTTTCGTTTAGTTCAGATATAAAGACAAACTTTGACAAGCGTTCCATATGGGTAACGTCCTAAATTATGATCTAGTTTTTAAAACAATAATACGTACGATGATAAATAAAAAAATGTTTTATTGATATTTGTATTAATAAACATATCTATTTTTAATCCGTTGCAGTACGTACAATAAAGTATAAACGACTTTGATGTATTACAATCGCTGTTTAGAATTATAAAATAATTTTATTGAATTAAATTTATTGCTAACATTGAGAACTAGCTCGTAAAGAAGGACTTCAATGCCTTTCTTATTTATAGCTTTATTCCTTTTTTATTTACGTGAAAAGTTTTTAATTAATTGTAAAAATTATATCAAGGTGATTGTTAAACAATTGAATTCCAAAGAAGGGAAAATCATTGTTTACGTTTTTTTTTCGTGTCGTAAGGTTCCAATATGGCCACGGGTATTCCCAAGGCAACATAACCCACTGTTTGTATTGTTAAGAATATCAGGTAATTTTTAACAATACGGTGTAACATGCGACTGAGGACAATGAAGCATAGACGCTGAATATTAACGCATTAAAATTTTAAAACATGAACAACGTACTGGCCGCTTATTTATACATGTTTCTTGAAATATAATTATGAAGAATTTAAATTTGAAATTTGAATACAGCACAGAAAAATAATTAAAAAAAAACGAATCTTATGATTGACAAATTAACTGTCAATCGTAAGATTAGGATTAGATCTGTTTTAATTACCTTTTAAAAATAGATACAAAATGATTTATTAAATAGGTCGCCGTATTATAATTGTTTATGCTAATGCTCGACCGTTGAAAAGAACCGTTTGTTACGACATTCGCCGATAATCCTACGTTACGTGTATTGTTTAATCCAATTTACTCAAAACATGTGTAGGTACAACAATAAATGCATGCCATAATAAACATGTTTATAAAAATAGACACACCTATCCAATCTGTTACTCAGGTATCGACTAAAAATATCGATTCAGTCCAGTCTCATTGAATTAAAGCGTGTACGTTACACAGAATCGAGTAAATGGAATACAGAATCGATTTTCGAAAAATTGAAATGTTAATACTTACACAGAAACTTATAAATCGAACACCATGACCCAGTTCACAGAACACCACGTTGGAATGTCAGTTTATAACCTTAAAACGATCACTTTTACACTGTTTAGGCACTTTTTGAGTACACGAAAGTAAATAAAGTTGGTAGAATGTTTAGTGTTGATTTTTACACGTTTTTTTGTGTATTTTCGTGTGGGATGGCCGGCCGGCGAAGCGTGCGCGTCGTACTGAGCAACGTATAGCGGGCTCGGCGATGCATTGGTTCCGTCTGAGCGAGCTGGCTCGTCACACAAACGTCATTTTATCGCGCGACGCGCTTACGCCGGCGCACAGTGGTATCATTTTGTTTGAGTTTGGTCAAAATGAAGGAATTTATGAGGGATTGTTAATTATTTTTTAAGACTTGACAAGGTAGTCGTTTCGGCTTTTTGTTGGTGAGTTGATGCTTTGCATAAATTTTCTTGTGATCCATACTAATCCGTGAAGCATTGTTAGAAATTATAATACCTATAGATAAATTTTAATCTTATTTATTTAATCATCTCAAGTAAGTGCGAAAACGATGAAAATCTCAATTATAATCTCTGAATCGGTTTATCGCTAATTCTACTAAATACATCAAACTCAATCAATTTAAGTATTCTTAGTGTAATAATTATAATTATTTTCAATATTCTGTGTAGGTACTCGTATTAGACGAGCGTTTTTATACAATCGTTTAAAAAATAATTATACTTATTTCTATTTAATTGTTTATGTAATCCTTATAAAACTATATAAAACGATTAATAATGCAATCACAACTAACTTTCATCATTTTATAACCAGATATTTTTGTCAACTTTTTCTGTCGGTTTCGCGCACTGTGCGGCGCCGCTCTCCCCACAGTTAGTATCGCTTGCACGTGCTACATGCCTGTTTATTTTAACGGCATATTTACTTATTCCCTTCGCAACCGGCATCGGATAGCGAAATTCTCGAAATACGATCAGACGCGTAAAGTTCCCGAAGCATCGAATGCACTTCACGGCTTGCAATCTATCACCATAGAGCGACAACGTTTTTTTGTACAAATACGCGTAGTAATAGTAAAAAGTTCGAATTAACACCGTTTTCCTATCTAAATGAATGACTGGCGATGACCCCGTTATTTTCGGCCAAGACGATAGCGTGATTATCACGTGATCTTGCGTACGAGAACCCATGTGAAAATACCCAAGCAATTATGACACTTAACGCTTTGCCGAAAAGTGTATAATGCCTTGTGTTAATAAATCAGCTGTTAATGACTCAGTCCCGAACCAGCCGGTCGCACGTGGTCCGATGTACGAAAACTCCTCCTTTATTACTTTTTTAGAATCTAAAAATAGAAGGAATTTATACGTTACAAGAATATCTTTGAACCTTTATGGTGTGTTACATACGGGGCTGAATAACTTACTTCTTGTGCCGTTATAAAAAAAAGTTACTACATCGCGACTTGCCACATGTGTTTTAAATTCTTTTTTTTATATGGTCTGGCTTATACCAGTTTATTTCAGATACAATCACAAATTTTATTTGCGGCTGTATAAATAATTTTTGCGCTAAATTTTAAATGAAATTGTTTTTGTTTAACATAATAAAAAATATTTTTGTTATATCAAATAAGCCTTGATAACTTAATCCTACTACTATTATAAAGGCGAAAGTTTGTAAGTATGGATGTATGGATGTTTGTTACTCTTTCACGTAAAAACTACTGAATGGATTTGAATGAAACTTTACCACAATATAGTTTATACATCAGAATAACACATAGGCTACAATTTTTGAGGTTTTTAATGTGAGGTCGTAAAAAAACCCATTTTTTACGCTTACTTACTAGACGGGACGAACCTGAAGTTCACGCGAACGAAGTCGCGGGAAAAAGCTAGTAGTTTCATATTGCCGCAATTTTTGTTATCTTTGTTTTACAATACACTTGATTCATATCATTTCCGATTAGAATAACCCATTGTCTTCCGGATATAGGGCCTTATTTGGGTATGATTATCATGTTTTACTCACGCGTATTAATTAGTGTCAGATTGCAGAGAATCAACTCAATCTCAGTTCGGTGTAAAGAGATTTCGATTCTATGCTTAGTTTACAGGTGCAATCGATAAACAAATTGACTCAAACATCATCAGGAAAAGTATATCTATACTAATATTATAAACAGTTTGTAGGGCACCAAACAAACAAAAATCCGTAAATCCATATGTATGGGTGTTTGTTCCTCCTTCACACAAATAACCACTGAACGGATTTAGACGAAACTTTGTACACCGATAGTTTATTACCTGGATATACACTATACACACTATATACACAATAGGATTTATCCTAATTTTATGTGCCCATATTTTGTTTTGTAGCGGGCAGGCCCGCGGGCAACATCTAGTTACGGGATAAATACAATGTGTCTAGACAACTAAATTTCCTGGTAATTAAACACAATGAGGTTTTATGCGAAATATAGGTCAATACGACATACAAAGTCAACAAAGTTTATGTCTGGGTTAGATAAATATAAATCTCGAATCTCGTCGGATTTCAAGTGGTAATTATGAAAGGGTCAAGTGGACTAATGAAGTAAAAAACAGATTTATCTTATGTTAAATATGTCAGTTTATATCTCAAGTATTTGGCTAAACCTATGATAACCTCTTTGAGAGGTTGTTGCAGTTGTGGAACCAAGACAGTGTGTAGAGCTCCATCTCGCTTTCGCGGTAATGGAAGGCCTTCTGTGACGTCATTGGTTATGTTCTTGACTTCTTTTGTTTTGCCTTTTCAACCGGCTTCCTAAAGGAGGTTCTCAATTTGTATTCCTTTTTTGTATTTGTTATTTTGGATCTATGGGGTGGATGTACCGAGTTTGTTGAATTTTTTAGCATTTAACGTGAAATAGTAGTCACGTGGTCCAAACTTGGCTTAAGAGTTTTAATAAAATTTGAAGTCTTTTGCATGTTTTTGTTGTTGAAAAATGCTATCCCAATGTAGGTACATTGAAGATGGCTGTCATGCTTTCCAGATACGAATAAGCCGCTTTTGGTCACATAAATTTAATCCAGTTTGGCTCTGTAGTTTTTATTTAAAGTCGTTTGTATAGTATATTGTTGTAGTCGTATATTGAAGTTTTCCTTCATTCTTACCATATTTAAATCAGCTGGTTACTCACATTGAGCTAAATACAGAATTTAACCAGGACATCATCCATAAACAATTGAAAGCAAGTAACACCGAACCCCATTTATATAAAAAGATATTATATAAAATGCAGAGGGCAAATTAAAAAAAAAATATGTGTATCAATACTATTTACATCGAGTAAATATTTTCATTTAATTTTACCGATTCATTGCCTTACATATTAAACAAGGTGATATCGTTAACATACGTATTCATATGCATACTCCATGGTCGACTGCATGAACTAATGCCGACTGACCGAGTTTGATTTCATACCTGTACTACCTTTTGAAGTAAGACTGTAGTCGTCGTGAGAGCGAGATAGAGTTATATGCCGTGTATAGCGCTAACCCTCTTCCACATTGACAATAGCTTGGTATTAACAGTTTAGAGTACTGGCACGGATTGTTTTATTATTTAGGAAAGTGACATTGTGATAATAAAACAATTATTTAGATAAATATGATTATGAGTTGTCTTTATGTGTGTCATGGGGACTACTTGTCAAATTAAGTGGGTCTAAAATTATAATTAAGCTCTTTATACATGACGCAACCATACACAAAAATATTAGTGTCCAAGCTACTGCAAATATAGAAACTTTTTAATTGGAATAAATTTATTGCAGTTGTTAGAAAGAGACGCCGTTTTACAAATTGTACGTTTTCTCTCTTCCTTAACTGAAACAGCTTTAAGTATATGGTGATTGGCTCCCAGAATTCTTGCAATATAAAAAAGTAAAAGTTCTTAGTCCAAAGATTAATTCCACGGTAAAGTCTTTAATTAAAGTCTCGTTGCTTCGTATAAAAGAAGACTGTAGAACAATTAAGGAAAATGTTATTATTTTTGTAGGATATTAATTTTCCTGTTAATTTTGTGAACAGGTGGTTGCTACACTGAAAAATAACAACCGAAGTATCTCTTCTTAATTTAGGTTCAGTTCATTGACCTGTGTCATTTACTGAAAGAAGAAAATTATTTAATAAAAATAAATTATACATGGGCGTTGTCTGGTTACTTGTCCTGCGGTGATGATGATAATAGAAATTAATTGAAAATAGTAATGCGAAGAAATAATTATGTAAAATATAAACCTTTGAACATTTGCAAATGAACTGCAAAAGCAGGTAGGGCTGCTAAATAGTCGTATTTTAATAATCTCCACTGTAAGAATATAAATTGGAGAAGCGCTGTGCTGTAAAAGCTTGCGTTGTCATTGAAGTCTAGACTCCAGACGAATGAGTCATCAAAAAAACTTGTGAGTCAGCGCCTGTGGACATTCCCATAGCAATTACTACGATTCACACACAAACTATTGACGTTTATCATTTAGGCGTTCATACCTAAACACAATTAAGCAAAAGAGCTGTACAAAAATTATGAAAAAAATGTGATTTTAATATTAGCTATAGATAAAGTTAAAAAGTATATTATCGTCGTGGTTAATTTGTAACTTCTGCTCTCAATTAATTCACTAATTACTATCTTTGCTGATCTGTGTACCTTCTCTCCGACCGTTTCTTCTGTAGACCCAGCAGTAAGACAGTAACAGTAATTTTTAATAAATATTACCTAGCTGCCCTGGCTTGTGACTGTAAATTGAGATGAGAGCTACCTTATCTTTCAAGTAAAATTGAATACCGTGTGCAAATCAAATTTAAAATCAGTTTAGTAGTCCATCATGTACAAACAACATGTCGTTATTCCTCTGCTTAGTGGCTAACTACGAAGAAGAGTTAGCAATTAGTATTATATTTTTTGCATGACCATCTTTTTGTAGAATAAACACCGAGAATTTTTGTCTTCTTTTATACTTTTTGAATAGTTAGTTAAGCACAGGAGAATGGACAAAGCAAACATTGTAAAGCGAATTGCTATTTCACGATTGTCTTACGTGTTTCATTGTCTAACTTAAAACTGTCAGTAGTTGCTATTAAGGAAATTCTAGGCGAACATTTAACGAACAAGATTTGAAAAGGTTTTCAATGAATAAAAGTTTTATTTAAAAGCATATTTCTGAATCACATGAATGTGTCATATGATTCAGAAATATGCTTTTAAAAATTAATAATTAAAAAAAATACCGAATCTTTTTGGAATAATTTAAAATCGAATTAAGTCTATCATTTTATTTTATTTAGTGCTCAGCATAAAAACATGCACATTTGACTGGACAAATAGCTGAGTAGCAGTTACTCGTTTGATCCCGCGTAGGACAAGCATGTGCCCATAAATGTATGTTCGGTGTGTCTTTGTTCATGACTTGAAAGTTTGAGAACTAACTACAGTGGTTGAACAAAAAACTCAATTTTTATAATAATATGAAAGTAGAAGATTTGACTGCGTTGGATTGACTTGAGTCTTTAATTAAAATACACTTCACCTAGGACCTACTTAAAAGTTTGAAACATGACGAAAAACACTGGTATACTCGTTCGGGATTATCAGAATAAAAAAAAAACTTTGATAAAGTTATGTAACCATTTATTTTGTGTATTTCAAGAATTGTTCTATTTTAATAATTGATGTGAACTCACAGTTCAAACTTCAAGCTATCACAAACTATTCCTGTATTGTTATTTTAATTGGAATTTAAAGAGCGTAATTTTTATAGTAAAATTAATTTCGAAGGCGGAATTTCGGCTCATGATAAGAAGAAATAAAACAATTTTGAAGAGTTTGTTCTAATTTTTAGACGTAGCTATCAAATACGGTCTAAACAGTATCAATCAGTAATAATCTCGACAAAGTGTATTTAAAAAGGTTTTATTTTGATCAGTGAAAACAAATAATTTTTAACAGTTTACCAATTATTATAAAAGTTAAAAATAACATTGGTTTAACGTGATTTGGTCTATCTATTTATTTATTTAAAACAGTAAGTTTAAATGTGTAAATAACAAAATAATATCCATAATTAAGGCGTCACACACACAACAACATTTTCTCTTTACATACACAAACACACATATGCAACGAAAGGCTAAAGCCCAATAATTATTTAACTATAATAATTACAAATATCTCCTTGGCAACATTCTTATAAAAGTATTTAGATAAAATGAGCACGGGTTTTGAGCGTGAGATATTTTAAAACTGGTCTGTATATAAGCAATTTAAAGAAGTATTTATTACACCTCTCTTGTAATTGTAAAAGCGAGAGAGCATATACACAGTATAGAGTAGCCTCTCGCTTCCACGATTGCGTCAGTTATACTTTAAAAGGAGGTTGCAGGCTTTTTGTGCGTTCGAAAGTGGTGATAGATTTTCTGATACAATATAATAACATGGCCAAATATTGAAATGTTAATCAGTTTTAAATTTTAAACTTATGCTATCTTTTCGATTTCACGGTAAAAATGTATTAAAATACAATGTATAAAGCTCAAAAAATTACCAAAGATTTTACTTATTACTAAATGTATTTGTTAAGCAACAGTTTTGTTCCTTTCTTTTGAGAGTCTTTCTGCTTCCTCTATAGAATCTGGTAAAGGTACGTTGATGGTTTCTGGTAGAGTGAAGACTAGAAGACCAGCTAATACAGCTAACGTGCCGAAGAATATCGATGGCAGGTTGTCGTAGTACAACGCCTGGGGAAAAAAAAATGGTTAGAACAATTGTATTTGGTAAAACATTTAGGGGAGTGCCTTGGAGGACAATCTTAAGAAGTAAACCAGTACAGGATGAATAACTTCATTTTTAAACTGGTCAATATTTTTTGTTTGTTTGATCGGTAACTGTTATATTATGGAAAAGTTCAGATTTTCTAATTAAGTAGGTATCACTGGACAATATCAGTTTTACTTTAATATTAGGCTGAAAAAACACACAACTAAATTCAAGCTAGGCAGATTCATACTCACTCAAGCATTATACCTTGCCAAGAGACATAGCAATTCAAAGAAACCTGAAAATGTTTCAATTTACCAAAAGTCATACAAAACTATTAAAAAAAGAGGACAAACTAGAACTTACCAGTAAAGGTGTCAAAGGCGCTAACGTAGACCCGACCCTTCCAGTAGACGAACATACAGCTAAGAGCGACTGCCTGACATTGGTAGGGAAGACTTCAGACACGTAGATATAGACTGAGCTGTAAGCCACCGTGATGGAGAACTTGCCGGAGAGGTAGAAAACAAGAGACCACCAACTTTGATCTGTTGGAAGATTGGAGGTGATTAGCGAATGTTTGTAACATATGTTGGTCCAGTAAAGGATAATGGTCAAGTTTATGACTAAGAAACTTTTGATGTCTTGGAAGGTTGGAGGTGATTAGCAAATGTTTGTCATGTATGTTGGTCCAGTAAAGGCCAAAGGTTAAGTTGATAACTAAGACATAAGTGAGTCTGATTCAGTTGAATGCGAAGGCTTTTGGTTCATACCAATTGGTTGACAAGCACCAACATGGAAGTAATGTTATAGGTATAAGAAAATAACATAAGTAGAAAAGGTTATTTTGCTGTATTTCTCGATTCCCAAATTAATTTGTCATAGAAATTAAATGTCGCTGTTTCAATTAGATTAAAATCATTGGTTTTAAAACGCAACTTGGCTTTCATAAGCTGTTTACGCCAAGTCAACATAATTTAAATTTCAAATTGATTACTACAGTGTAAGCTGAAAAACCATTCAACTAAATCCTTAAATCAATATAAGATAATCAAACTTCAAATTCAACGCAAATCGAAGATCATGATAATTACTTTTCAAATCGGAATCCCAGATTCATTTATTCATTCGAATGTTTACAAAACAAACGAATTTGCAAACGCTAACTTTGTGAAAACCGCGTGAATTATTATTTATGTTTCAGTATCTTCGTTTGCTCGTCGGCTTTTGAAATCACTTTAACCAGAACATTCCATTAATTCAGGCTGTCATACCAGCAGTGATTACTAAATAAACAGTACTGACGCAATTTTTTCTCAAAACTTGTGATCGTGTCTGTTTTAATAATTAGAAATTGAATTAAAGTGATGTCTATAATTTCCATCGGTATTCTACCCTAAGCATTTGTAATCAAAAAAATATTAACCAGTCATGAAAATCTTACCTTTGGGCAGGAAAGACAAGCTGATGCAAAGGATCGCACTTAAAATGTAAGTGATGATCATGACCCTCTTCCTTCCAAATCTGTCCAACACGAACAAGCAAACAAAATTCGCTGGGATCTCAATAAAAGCCACCAGCATGAAGTTTATATACTTGTTTCCAGCTAACGAGACCGAGTTAATGGACAGTCCGTAGTAAACGAATGTACAGGTTATCCAAAGATAGGAGCAGGTGACCAATCTCCTCCTAATAATACTCGATCTAATCACTTGAAAAAATATCGAAGTCTTCACTTCTTCTACTTCTGTTTCTTCTTTATCTTCTATCGGTTTCTTTTCCAGCTCTTGGAGTGGAGATGAAACGTTTTCGGATAATTTTACGTTGTTCATTTTTGCTGCCTTTTCTAAGATCACGACAGCTTCATCGTGTCTGCCCTTGCTTAAAAGCCATCTGATACTTTCATTTAAAATCCATAGATATGAGAATACTAAACAGGATGGGGCGTATATAACTCTGAGGAGTGTTCTCCAGTCTTGTAGTAACCAGGATAGACTAGCTAAAGTCATCAGTCCAAATACGAATACTACGTTTATCAAAGTGTTTCCAAATACTCTTCCCTTTGGACCTACAAGTTCCATGGCTGAAAGGAAAATAACCGTGAAAAAGTTTGTAAACGTGATGTTAATTATACAAAATTCTTGGTTACCCTGCTAGGCTGTTTACGGAAAGGCCAAAATTTGATGAGCTACATTTTTTATACAAATTATTACGAATACCTAATCACAGCTATTTCTCATTACAATTCATGTCAGATTCAGATACTTTCATGTTTCGTTAATGTACAAACTCCTTGTTTTTATTTCTGCTATCCATCTTTCAGACTTATGAGAGACTGGCAGTAACTTACCCAGAACAAAAGCAGTCGTATAAGCACCAGCTCCAAACCCAGCTTCCAAGAACTCCAATGACACCATCATTACATAGTTTGTAGAAAAGGACCTTGTGAATCCAAATATACAATTCATAAGGGCAGCTATGGATAATGCGACTTTCCTTCCATATCTGTCTGATATAATACCAGTTAGAGGTAGAGAGAGAAAAAGTCCAGAATTATGAATGGTGCCTATAAGGGTCCGCTTCCAATTTAGGCAGCCAAGATCGAACTGAAACAAATAATTGAAAACAGAATTTGCATACTCTATTGCAATTCGTCTTTAATATAGCAAGTTCCGTATACTTTTGAAGTTTTATCCGAAATCAAAATCGTGCTCTACCACATTCATATATCATCGATTAAACTCCTTTTAAAACAAACGAAATTGCTTTCTCCATACCGAAACCCGGTAGTCTCGCTACCGTCAATGCATTAAATCCATTCGGGCGTCACGTGCGTGATCAATGTAAATAAAATTATGATAAACGATCAGTCTGCTGTGACATTATCGGTCAGTCGACATGATATCTGGTTGGTTCAAGACTTGACGGCTCTCGTGACAATATTTACAGAGTGTCGTTAACTGTGAAAGTGTTTGTGTTGAATTTATTTTATGGGTGCATTTTGAGTAGCGCTGACAATTTAATGCCTGTTGCACGTTTTTGTTACTTTGTTCCATGGGTTTTGTGGGTTTTATTTCCTAGTACGATTTTGGTTTGGGTATTTGATTGTGAAGTAGTTTAATTGTTAATAAGCTTATTTAGATCTTTCTCAATGCTTTAAGTATTGCTAGGACGACAATTTTTGTGACTAGTATTTTACAAACTACTTATTTATTTTTATTTATTCACTATTTGGTATATAGATTTTACAAAGGAGGTTTTAATAACATAGGCATTCAATAACAATAGACCATGGATTAAAAGTGAAATATTTTTTGAAGTTTAGTTTTTGATTTACTAGTTTAATTATACTTACATCTTTAACTGCCGAATCCTCATCGCTATACACATAGGAAGTACACGCTTCTCGTACTGTAGTATCGAATGCATTCGCCGTACATGAACTATTACTACTAGTTACATTTTCTAAAAGGGGATGTCTAAAACACTTAGCATATACCCCTTTTTCCTTTGGTATAGCATGTTCGAGCCACAAACTAGTGTTTGATATACTTTCGCATTCATTAACTTGACATCTGAAACAAAAGAAAATTACTATGAGTATTTTAAAACTTAAACTTAAAACTACTCCCGCTCTAATGTAAGAATTTAATGCCTTGCAGCGCGGGAGATTTACAAACATTCAAATCACATACACGAAGACATCCAGACTCCGCGCTCATTGGGTTTGGCTTGGTGACCTCAACCATTCGGCTATCCGTGCAGTCAAATATTAAACATTGAATTTTAGTTCTAATAGTAATTTTATGATTCGGCAGCACACTAAGCCATATAGCAAAGTCCCGTTGCAACAGTCTCACATTGAGACATGATGGTTGTAACCTATTGCAAAAACATTTGTTATACCTAATAGATAAGTTAAAATTGTTTTCAAGTGATAATTGATTCTCAAATACTTTAAGTATTTCATAACCAATTAGGCTATCAAAGGGTTATAGAATTTTCTTGATCAAACGACGTCGCCTCATTTAAAAGAGGATATACAATCTGACTTATCGAAGGTCAATTTACCTCAACACGTTTAAATGGGAATTTTCGTACTCATTATTGGAGGTCAATGAAACTATATTTTAAGTCATAGGCCCTGCATTTCGATATGAGAGTCTACTACAATCACTCTGTGAAGGAATATTATAGCAGTTGTGGAGGAGAGATGTCTACGCCTTGTCGTGCTGTATTTCGCTTCTGCGAATGCAACAATATCCTTTATAAGACATGGTTGTAGAGCTGCTGGAGACGTTGCAAAAGCGCGGGCAGGTTCAGGTTTAGTCAGTAAGAGGAGGACCTCAAGGAAAAGTGACCGGGAGTGCTGAACTTGCCGCTTGCCGCAGGCTTGGAAGGAATTTAATGGCCACCACGCGCATTAACTAAGCAATCAAAAATTCAAGAAGTACAAATTTGGTGTAAGCCTCTGCCCTAAAAAAACGAAGTTCAAAATTACACTTTTTCCACTCAAGTTCAGCTTCATTAAGCAGCCAAATCACTACATCATAGCCGTAATCTATTCAAAGAAGAATTCTCATCATAAATCTGAATTTTTCCTTATCGGGATCGAAAATATCTGAGTTTCAAATCGATGCGACGTTGTAATGATAATTAATATCAGTCTGTTGATGATTGATCGCTGGTCGGGCAGCTGTTAGTGATCGCGAATGGTGTAAGATTTAGGACCTGGTCGAAGGTATAGGCGGATGAGGAGACTAGCTAATAAATTAGGATGATCATTTTCTTTTGAATTTTTTTTTAGTGCTTTTTATTCGTCTGTAGCCAATGGTTAACAACTTGATCCTATTACTAAGGCTCAGATGTTTGTGCGTCTGTCATCAGGCTGTACCTGATGAACTTGTGATAGGTAGACAGTTTTTTTTACAGATATTGCCACTATATGAAATATAAAAATAATGTTAAACAACGGCTGGGATGGCAAAAAAACTTCTATTTTAAATGTGTTGATCTAATATCGAATTTGATGGGATAAGTAATAGTTCGATTCAACAATTGCTCTATCTTGTGACAGTATCTCATTAATATTTATTTAATTTCCCATGTTTAGGTTCTACCATTTTTCCGATACTTACACAATATGATAAAAAAATCTGAACTTTCCTTTTTTGAATTCGTAGTTCATTTGGAAACTGTTATTTATAGGTTCATGAATAACCTATATAACCAGACAATTTATAGTTCGTAAGTGTAAATAAATTGTATTCGTCTTATCAAATCAATTATGTTATGAATGCCGTGGAAGATAAGAACTCACTTTCAAAGAGAAAACACTCGTCGGACTGCACTCGTTCGGATATTACACATACAGTCGTGATAAAATAAATATTAATATAATAAATTGTATAGTGCAAGAAATCTGTTAAAACAGTTCCAAGAATTATAACCTTTATATTAAATTTTACAAGCAATTCTTAATTAAAAAAAAAGCATTACGTATGTAATTGTCTGTTATAATTAAAAATGTGGTCAATTTAAAAATTTGAATCATAAGCTAATAGTTATAATTTTAATTCCTAATCACCCACCAAACCATATACCTAAACCTAATTAATAGCTACTTCAATCTACACATAAACAATATTCTCATATCCGCATATCGATAAAACTACAAAAAGAAAAAAATGCTCATCACGGCCTAACATAGCAACAACTATAAAAAACAAAACACACTCAACGGTCGTGTGCCACAAGACATAAATCGTACGATCTGGTGTGATCTCCTCGTGCCAGATAACAGAACGTTGCCCCATATGTTCAGTGATAACCTTATCAGGCCGTATTTAAATAGATTGCATAGTATTTGTATACCTTACTTTGCAAACAGATTAGTGAAGTAGGTGACTTTTGATTATAAAGTAAATGGGTCGGGAATTAGCGTTAAATGCGCCAAAAACCTTATTTGATGTCTTGGTCACTAGCCACGATTTTAATATTATTTTGATTGTGTCCCGTTTTCACGTGATGAATAATTTTGTGAACCTCAAATTTATATCCGCAACGCACGTTTGACGTGGTGACCAATGCCACTCGGCCATTCATGTAGTTATTATCAATTGCTAGAAAGAAACCTTCGTAAAATAAAATTGTCTTGGTTCGGCTTTCACGCTTAAAACTCTAAATCCATTAAAAAAGTTATAGTGTGCTATCATGTAGAGTTTGTTGCAACGTTTATTCTTCACAGCGAGAGTAATTGTTATTAGTAACCGGTTAAGGGTGGGCGATATGGTGTGCTGTCTCAATCATATGATTCTTTGATGTTGAAAAAAAGTGGCACTTTGCAGCCTTACTTGAATCAATGGAGCGAGCGATAAGGAGATTAAATTCATCGGGTATGAAGATACTGATATAAAAATATGTAAGTATGTATGGTACCAAATATAATAATAGCACTCACAAACAGATTTCTAGTCAATATATATTGGCAGGCAGTAAACTGTTGGTGAGAAATATGTGTTATATGTTTGCGAACAAACAATAATTCCAGTCCATTGAATATTAAATACGTGTTCAGAATAAAAATGACGATCCGGTATTTGATTGCCAGTTTGTGGCCATATTTGATTTGAGTTTATTATACCTAGCTAATATAGTTATATAGTATGACGCGTGAATGTGGAATCTCTATTTATGATATTTAAATGTAAAAAGTTTTTTCGGTCAGGCTAAAGGCTGACGTAGGGACAGAATTTATTTTAATTTGTGCTTTAGCTTTTGGCGGCGTTGAACATAATATGATACCAACAAGATAAGAAAAGACTTAGTTTGTTAAAATTGTTAGCTTGTCAAAATAGATGTGACCGTTTAGTCACTAAGTTTAGTAAGGTAATTGTTAAGCAGATCGTGCCTAGCTCATTATACTGTTACTAACAACTACTGTGCGTAACATTGCACTTAGATCAAAAAAATGATATATTTCAACATACCAAATATATTCTTTAATCTTTTACAAACAACAATAACCAGATCGTTACACTAAAAGAAGTTTTAAATTAACATAATAACAAGATTTTAATACTAAAATTAACTTCCGTACACACAGCATCATTAATATTCATTAAATTTGAATACTAGCAACAAAATCCATTAGTATCAAAATATTTGATTAAAATACACGTGCTTATCACGGGTTTAATGCGTGAGTTATATTGTCAACATTAAAACTAAATGAACGGATCAAGTATTGGTATATATTTACAACAATATTGGCCTAACTTCCTTGTTATACACTACCATCATCGGCCTAGCCTTTTCCCAACTATGTTGGAGTCGGCTTCCAGTGTAACCGGTTTCAGCTAAGTACCAGTGTTTTACAAGGAGCGACTGCCTATCTGACCTCCTCAACCCAGTTACCTTGGCAACACGATACCCCTTACTTAGACTGGCTGTCAGACTTTCTAGATTCTGACGTCCTTGCTGTTTTCTAATAATATTTTTGTCTTAATGGTGTAATCAAATAACTATCTGAATACTACTTCAAAAGCCTGGTTTTAAGTGCTTTCTAAGTCACCATTGTGCGATCGTTTTAGGCTGGTTAAAGCTATTTTAGATTGTGTGTTAAAAAAGATATGTGTTAATTGTTATGCCTATCTATAGGCATAGCGTCTATTATTACAACGGCAATGATGATAAAATCGGATATGTATGGATTAGTAAGAACGAATATTGGGTTTTAGATTGTGATAATATTTTCATTGTTATTTTGTAACCTTTTAGCTTTGGGGCAACATATTTTTACAATATCAGTAAGCAGCTATGTCTGCTATCAAGAACCTACGTTACTTTTTTAGAATCCTATTTCTTACCAATATTATAAAAGCGAAAGTTTGTAGGTTGCTTATTCCTCCTTCACCATAAAAACTGAACGGATTTAGACGAAACTTGGTAAATAGATAGTATAACCAGGAAAAAACACATTATATTTTTGCAGGATATTATAGGACTTCGGAAACGAAACTGCTAGCTTTTAGTTTTAGGCTTCCGAAACTAGGGCAAAACCACAAACGAGTCTTACTTAATCTCTGTTAATGTTCTGAATATTTGCATATGCAGGCATGAGGTATTATTTTACTAACGTTGTGTTAATTCTTGCTATTTTATCAATCTCGTGCTTGCTTTAGACGGTGGTTACATGGGCAACAACTACAGCTCGAGGGAAGGTCTTGCTCCTTGTATAATGTTTTGAAAATGACCTAAAAATTATATTTGTTTATGACTTAAAAAAATGTAAAAGGCAGAAGTAGATGACATAGGGCAGTTGATACATTGAAAATTACGCAAAGTTTAAGGTAAAATTGATGGTCCAATTAAATTCAAAGGGGAGAACAGGACTCAGGGCATAAGTAGAGAGGGTTTTTTAATCGCGCAAATCTATACATATAATAAAATTGTAGAAAAGTGAAAACTGTACATTGAATATTTAAAAAAAAGAATAATTGGAGGGTGGTCTACGAACGATTCCGATGCCGAAAATATGATTTTTAGATTTTTTGTCTGTTTGTCTGTTTGTCTGTATGTATGTCCGGAAAGATCTCGGAAAGTACTGGGTAGATTTGATTCAAATCTTCAGAGAATATCAACAAGAAGTCCGGTCAACATACTTTTTACTTATTATCTCGCTTTTCGTTACAGGGGGTGAGCAAGAGCCTTTTATATCTATAAACAAATATCAAATTATCTCATAAACTACTGAATATATTTCGTTCAAATTTTGCATGAACCTTATCGTACACATGATACAACAAATATACAAAAATCATAACGCTACTATGCAGGGGGCATGAGCAGTAAACTTTTAAATTTTTGGACTCACCCGTAACTTCGTGTAATACAATTATGAAGTGTATTTTCACCCCATTGAGTAGTAGGCAGCATGGTCATCAATTTACTCAAAAAACATCACGCTATTTATTTTAAGACTTTTGGCAGAGCAATAATATATTTTTTCGAAAGTAGATCATTTTCACAAAATCAGTCATTTTATTCTCTTTCAAGTCTAATGTAGACCTAGCACGACAATAATTAAAATAAAAGAAACATAAACTATTAATACTTTTATTATTATTATTTTGATGCAAATGTTACTTCGTAATCGGTACATTCTTGAAGCAAAGGAACTCAAATTATTTTTATTTTTATTGGTGTACTAAAATTACTCAAGTTCAAATGTGGAATGCCGTAATATGATTTTGTGTTTATTTACGATAGGTGTATATACCTATGTTTTTAGCTCGGTAATGTTGGCGATGCTACTTCAAGATAAAAGAATTCGTAGTGACACTCAACCCAAAGTTGCATGTAGTTCACACTGATCTCATCTATAATTATGCATAACAATAAATAACTGAACGACACAGTTAATTATATTACCTTGGTTCATCTGTAACATCTAGCAACAAGAATATAAACTTTCAAACAAAAAAAAAGCCTTTCAAACAATGAAATAATGTTTTCTTAAATTTGCAACATTACATAGGCCAAAAGTATTTCGGACAGAAAAGCCCAGAAAACTTGCATAAAAACTTCATAATAGGTATGCAATGTGAAAGATCTATAAGACCAAAGCTATGAATTAATAAGAGCGTACGCTAGACGGTTTTTGACATTACGTATCTATTGATAGAACAATATCTACTGATACCTGGGATTTTTCAATATTTTAACGATTTGATTTGTCTACATCCGCCATTACAAAGACCGCACACGTGGCCGTTCCAAAAATTCCTGTAACGATTTATTGTAATCTCTACTTATTTAAAATTTTCTTCTTTCGTAGCCTGGTAAAAACAGGGGAAGGAACAAGACTGAATGAGTTTTTGAGATCCCTAAGCCGACGAGGATTAGGAACATATTTTTGGAAATTTCCCCAATAAGGCTGATAATAGCGTGTAGCTATCAGCACTTACATCCGTCACACAATGTCTGGAAAATTCATTTTGGCTGTCGGTATCGACAGCGTAACCTCAAACCAACCTCATGTAGTCTTTATTTAAGTTCCATTTATGCAGTCGGGATGACGGTATTTTACTTCAATGATCGTCAGGTAGGTTAACGAATAAAATACGTAATTTTTCTTTGTAAATTGGTACAGTAAATAGAACTCATGCGCATGAAGTCACTTTTATGTTCATATTTTGCTTTGTTGTACCATCCCAAATTACACATATCCTATACTTTAGATTTTTGTCATTGTCAATTTAAAAAAGGGGTGACTGATAGTTTTTTTTTATTATCACGCTATTTATTTATCAGCAATTTAAAGGCAAAACATGATCAAAACACCAGGGGGCCAAGATAACACGTTTACCAACTTTTTTATTTTGGAAATATTCCAAATGTTTGTGAGGAAGATCAGTTTTAATATTAAGAGGACAATCGAACATAACGTGTTTCAGGAAACTGTTTATCTGGGCGCAATTTTGCAAAATCTTATATCTTATGACACTATGTAAAATCCACAGTTACCGAGCCCGACTCTCACTTCACCAGCTCCGTCCACAAAAATAATTTGACATCTTATTTATATCGTCAGAAAACATCGTGTGTGAAAATAACAACTGTCTGGCTATCACTGTTCCTCAGAAACAGCCAGGTGACAGACAGACGAACGGACACCTTGGCCTCAGTAATATGGTTCTGGTTTACCTCTTTGGTTACAGTACAATAATAATTTTATGATACCTCATAATCACTATCATAATCCGTCTAACAATTTCAGGTGTAGGCCGGCCAAAGAACAGACGTGCTCGAAAATCATAACCCACCCAATTAGAAAATGGAAACCCTCAAAAGTAAAACATTTTTAGCAGAAGTGCTAAGACTGAGTTATACCTTCTGTTATTTTTTCATACTTGCATCCCCCCCCCCATTTTTAAACGGCTCGATTTGTCAAACATGTCTTAACGAACACTCGCACATAATTCACGTTTAAATTAAAATTGTACAATTCGTTCGGAAGCTATGATGTCACAGACAGACAGGCAGGCAGGCAGATATGTCAAAGTTATAAGCCCCTCTTTTTGGGATTAAATAAGAAAAAGTCATTAAAACAGCTGTGAAATATTTGACACCAGGATAGTATCGTAAACGATGAAATGTGTTTGATTCAAACATTTGATAGTCTTTGGGCCGCTCAAGACTCATTATAATTAAGAAAAAAAAGCAAGCTTAAAATGTAAAAAAAGTGTTTCATTTTCAATATTGCATTACATTTTTGCGATGATCGTTATTATTAAACTTCATAGTTTTTCACATCTTGAAAATCACGCAGACGAAGTCGCGGGCAACAGCTAGTTAAAATATAAAATTGCTAAAAGCGGTGAAGGAAAATCGTGAGGGAAAAAGGACACCTTTGATTTTTCAGGGGTTCTAGAACTCTTTAGGTTGCTGATTATACATCCAACCCAACCCAACAAAATGATTAAAAATCGTGAATAATCATAATCTATTAGTTTATTCTGGAAAATATTGTGTTCATCTAGTTTAACACTATTGTCAATGAAATGGCTTGATATACTAAAATCACAGCAAATAAACTTGCTCCAATTATGAGCAAAAACAAATATACCTTGGTACGAGATAACATATTAAACCTTGTTCTTTGACATTGCATTGATTGCAACGTTCCTGAACTTCCGAAGGTTTAACGTATATAAATATTTATCAAGATAAGGGACATTGGAGATAAGGGAATGCATTATAAAGCCCTATACACACAGCTAGAGCTGATGGCCTGAATTTGCAAAAAACATCGCTCATGTATTTTGTCTTATATCGCGTAATGTAAATGAACGAGATACAGTAAGTTGTTAAAATATAGATAATCTAGTGACGTCACTTTACACTGACAAGTGACAATTTTAGCCCTAACTTTCATACATCGTTTTGCCTTCTTTGGTGAGTTATATCTTTTTTATTATTCTGAAATTAAATCTTAAGATAAATACGTATAAAAAAAGATTAATTCGATTTTTTTAATCAAGTACTCATGATGTGTTAACAGGAGAATATTACATCATAAACAATTAAATCGAGTATTATGTAATTCAATTTACTCACTTTACAATAAACAATAGACTATTCATTGTTTTATTAAAGCGAGCAGGTATGAGTTCATCTTACATCATGAATTACATGACTCTCTTTCAAATACCATTTTACGGTCCCTTAAGTATCCAAAGTGAAAAAAGGATTTTTTTCAAGAGAAAAAATAATTTTATTTAAGCCTCATGTCGGTTTGCCAAAAATTCAAGTCCCATGCGCAAAACACCCATACTAAGTCTATATGTTGGGCTGTATCTCATGAACTGCGATGGCAAGATAGTTCAATCTATAAAAACAAATAGCAGTAAAATCAAGGTAAAACAACGGTAATAGGTATCATAATTAAGATTGCTGACCAATTCATTAATCTATTAAAATTTGTAGGGACCGCTTAATGTTTCGAATCGGACTTGCACTGAATGGTTTTCAGGAGTATTTATCCCTATTATGAATTGAATTCTTGTGTCCCGGGAAGTTTTACACACTTTCAAGTCACATACCCAAAGACACCCAGACTCAGAACAAGGTTTCGCGGATCGCTATGAGGGCTCGAACCAGAAACGTAGTGACCTCAACCACTCGGCCATCCAGCCAGTCGATGCGCCCAAATTTTTATAAGTATCTAAAGCCTATTTGTAGGGAACCCTTATTCGCAAGTCAGACTCACACATCTCAGTTATTTCGCCATATTGTAGATGTAATCATATGTACAAGACTTAAGACAAACATCGATATTATATTTACTGAACGCCGTGATATAAGTGGCGTAATATTAGAAAACAAACGACGTTCATATCAATAAACATGTACTCGTACTCTAATGTCGGGTAAATAATGTGAGTCAATAATTGCTGGAACAATGTAATATATTGTTTTATTTTAATATAAACGTGATATGTATGGTAAAACTTTTTTTCTAAGTTTTTTGTAAGGTTCTGTGTCTTCATGATAAATTGGGACTTTATTAGTAAGACTCCGCTGTCTTGTTAGGCCGTCTGTTCGGTTGCATCGCGTGAACTTTTATTTAGACTAATTTAGTTGAAATGTTCATAGATGATGTGTTTCTGTAGCCTTTTAAATATTTATTTCGACAGACAGGCAAAATAAAATTAAAAATAGTTGTACGAACGTCTGACGTATGAATCTGACTCGCATTTGGCCAGCTTATCTTATAACTCTTGGTTTGAGTTAGCGTAACATATGTACATAAAAGCAATTTGGAAATAGATTAGTTAAATCCGAATAGTTTTTATCTCAAGTAGGTAAACCTCTTTCGTACATTTTTGAAACATAACACTCCATGTTCAATTTTGATACCTACATACTGAAAAATCGGCGAACGAAGTTGATGTTTTCATTTTTTTTGAAACTCAATTATAAAATACATCTTCTTTCATGAAGTCATTTATTCTGTAAGTATATATCATCACTTTTACATGTCTTCTTTTTTTTCGAGAACTCTGGAGTCGACATTTCCCATCTGACTACCCTGAGAAGAAATGTCGAAACAAACACAGGAGTCACAATCTCTTTTGAAGTCCAGACAATTTCAATAGAGACCTAGGTTGTTTACCTTTATAACCAAATTTAGTAATATAGCTATCATACATATACATAAATGGCGAAAAGCAAGAAACACTATCCATAGAAGGCGTTTTTAAAGCACAACTTCCTCTATTTATCAAGACCACTCTATGTTATGGAAATCCTCACGTTATCTAAACATATGATTGAAGGTAACAGTTTAAAATCATACAAGAATACCTTATAATATGTCCAAGGTAACTGTATTTTGGTATATTGGTACTAATGTGCAATTATTAGCCGCAAATGTGTTAAGGCATCATGATGTTGACTTTACCAATAATCAATATCTATCTCCCAAAAATTTCACACCTACTTAATGTTTGACATAAAGTGGCCGATAAGGTTGAAAATCGTTCGCACGTTATATTACAATAAGGCTGATACTTATGTTACTCTTAACGCTATTTAATTTACACACGAAAATTTATAAACTAGAAAAGAAGGGTGACGCGCATTATAAGTAAAATGGTCAAGTGCGAGTCAACCTTGCGACTCTAGAAATCCCGTACAAATAGGTTAAAAAAAATTGACAGTCATTACAATGTTCTGACCGTACCAACAATTATTTAGCTTCGATTCTCATTTTTATTATTTTTTATTTTATCGGCAATAGAAATACTTTATCTATGAAAATTACAGCGTAGTGAATGACGCACAGACAGTTTATCTACATTCCAATTTTGCCTCTTGCATAGGAAACCCTAAAAATAGCCTCTCAAAGTGTATTTAACCAAAACGCTGACGAAGTTAGATGCATTGCAGAGTATCTAATTGAGTACACTTCCTACTAAACTAATACTCTCATAGTTGAGCTACAAACTGCGCCTAATACCTTCAAAACTTTAGTAATTTATAGCATCATTAGTTGTACGAAAACTGGTCTTATGCTGGAATTTATTAGGTCCAAACTTGCTTACATATACGCAACTTTTTATTAATTATAGAGTTTGTTTAAAATATTCTATCTTTTATGGTTTTTTTTTTATCTTATTATCTTTTCTTATTTTTATTCAATTTGCCAACTAAGGGCCCCACTTTTTAAAGTAAGTAAGCATTTGTGGAAGGGAGATGTTGCTCTATGGTTTGTAATCAGCTGACTCGCTTCATCGACAATTATAATAATGTTTGTTTAATGTCATTGCATCAGCTTCTTGGTAGAATAGAATAAAATCATGGTTTGTGGAAAAATAGACACTAAATTGATAATAAAATTATGATGATCAGCTGACTTTTCATCCACGGATTGTAAACCGTATCTCTTCTTATTCTATGGATAAGAATTACGAAAATCTCAGAATATGATGGCGTTAGATATGGTGGACCAATGAAACTGTCTACCCCTTTTGACTCAATTTCATGTAAAATGCTAAAATACTTCTACACTAAAAATCAACCCCGTTGTTTTATGACGCGCGATTGATTTTCGATCTTAAAGTGATAGATAACTTTCTAGGCTGGCCGGACAAATAAAGCGCAGGGAACTTATTTAATAAACAGATTTTTACTTAGTATTTTGGTTGATTTTTTTCCTAATACTAATTTCTGAGCCGTGGATTAAGCTTTTTTTATAAATGAAGAAAATCATTTAAATCGTTATGAAATCATACTGATGATAAATCAGGACGCAGCTTCTAATTTCGAACGCAAATCGTCAAAGCACAGAAAGACGCTCCAAGCAGACTTCGAATGCAAACATTTGCATACTGCGGATATTTGCATCAAATAATTTCAGCTCCAACTTAGATGTGCCATTTCATGACGGTCTCTGTATCCAGAAATATCTGTTTCTGTTATAACTGTTCGGATTTTGCCCCAAAGATATACGGAAATATCCCAAGATCTATTTGCATGTAACTGTTATAAATCGAAATTTGTGATTGTATTTTTGGATGCATTTCTTCTTTTTAATTATTTTACTGTCTTACTCGTAGGCATGTGTAATTTCTTTTGAAATCTGAAATCTGAATCTAAGTTGAGTTTGGTTTTTTATTAATAGGATTTCCTCCAAATTTTGGTTTAAGTTTCTACCCTACTAACATCATAAACGCGAAAGTTTGTATGTATGGATGTTTGTTCCTCTTTAGACAAAATATATAGGATAGTTTTATCCTGATTTTATGTTCCCGTGGGATCATTTTCAACTTACACCTGGCCGGCCCGTTTTCAATAGTGTACAATAAAAAGAAGAAAATGTTGGGAGCCACATAACTAAGGGTCAGCTCATTGTCACTACGTCGAGTCATTAAGATAATCATCCCATTAGTCCCGTCTCAAGGCAATGGAGTGGACACCAATCGTCTTTTATTTCTCACTTGGATGAAACTGGTTCTCTACTGTAATTGTTTAATCGTTCTCGTTTGATTTTAGTGACGTCTTGACGATGCATGGTTTTAAGATATGAGTTACGAATTTGCATTTTGAAAATAGTAGTTGGGATTTTGCTTTTATCACAGTAATAGTATTTATTGGGTTGAGGTTTTTTTGTAAATGGTTTATTAATTTTGTTTATATTATTAATTCAAATATTTCTTATTGCCTTAAAAAGTACTGTTGTCAAAGCACTATTTTATATAAACATTTCAATACCGAAACGAATTTTGTTAATAAGTGTCGAGCACGTTTCAATAGTATTAAAAAAGAAATCTTCCATCATTTATGCCTCAAAATTGGTCCCAATTTCTTTACGAAGGCAAACCTTCCTATGAACTCGTAATTGATCTTAAATAATTGATTTGGCGCCTTCAAAATGTAACGATACCCGAACCGTATTAGTTACGACAGTTTAACAATTAAGGGATCAATTGTATGAATTCATTTGATTGCCTAACTATTACTACTTGTTGCTATAGGACAGGATGGAATTTAAATTGATCATTTATTATGAAAGTTATATCTAAAGTTGAGTTATTCTCTTTTAATAGGTGTAGTCGCGACTCCCTTATCAAACACTAGCTATTACCTGCGACTTCGTCCGCGTGATTAGGAAATAAGATAATGTCTCGTAATAAATCGTAGCCTATGTGTTAATCCAGGTTGTCAGCTAATTCCATACCAAATTTCATTAATTTGGAACAAATATACACACTCACAAACTATCGCCTTGATAATATGAGTGGGATAGTTAAGTTCTCAGAAATTAAATGAAATGATGTAAAATTTTAAAATACTGACCACATAACAATATCGCCAATGGCACGACAAAATATATAAAGCAAAAACCTAGTTTTGTTAAAAATACCTAAGACCTACTACTTAAAATAATAAAATAAGATTTCAAAATAGACATGCATGATATTTACACTTATAGCAGCAGTGCTCCCGCTAGCTGAAGTTCCCGCAGCTTTACCACGAGACAACGTTCAAGGAAAAGATGTATTTCGATGAATTCGACTAAACGCTATGGTTTGCTTTACATTGGTACTTTTGTTAAAAGCCGTATAAATAAAATAATGCAAATGTAGAGTCGATGTGCATCACAAAGTTATTTATAATACAATATCGCGTGTCATAGGAAGTCGTGTGTATATATTGTTATCTCAAGAAACAGATTTCTGTTCAAGGCTATTTTTCCTAGAACTAATTATAGAATACCGATAAATTGACTATAAAATCAAGGTTCAATGAAACATTTTCCATTTCTTCAGAAATTCTAGAGAGCAATTTTTCAAAATGCAATTGTTGGAACAATTTTCTAGATCATCATGGTTATTGTTTCTTTTAATTATAACTATTAAAATATATTTATTTACCTTTGTTATATTAACCGTTTGTTGAAACAAGTGTCCTGTTTTGAATAATTACGTCATTTATTTTAATAAGTTGCATAGTTTGTTCAAAGTAGAAATACGTGAGTTTCCTGCCTAATAGCTGTTATAAACACACCTATACATACGCTAACGTAAAACATAACATCTATTTAACATTTTCTGTACGATCATACATTAAATAATAAAAAAAGAGTCCGTTTGTAGGTCAAAAACTGGACTAAAAGGGGTTCCTTGAAGAACCCCTAAAATTCATGCCGCAGTACGCATGCGTGAACTCAACTGAGGGTGGCGTGTTCGGCCGAATGTTAGACAAGTTAACCTCAAAACAAAAACACATCAATATTTTACAAAGTAAAGAAAACCAATGACTTTTCGAAAGCTTAACGTATCAAATGCTTTGGAAAGAACCCGTTTCTTGAAAAATACAGAACAGTTTATGTCATAAAATTTGAAATAAACACTGTTTACGACTCACCTGTAACCGATGTCAGATGCTTCAAATATAAAAACAGATCCATACATTCCCGCTAAAAAGCACGGGAATAAATACAGAGCAAAATTAATAATGTTGTACTTTCCGAAAGGCCCCAGTTCGTTAAGAATAGCATCTAGCCCGACTAACGTGTGATCCTTAGACATTTTCACAACAATATTTAAATCAGCCTCTTCAAAATCACTTTAAATATCACTTATTTACAAAAAAATATATTTTATTTCGTAAAATTTGTTTTCGTTCACCGGCCGGGTCGAAATCGTACGATTTGGCGAAAATATTTGACAGTACGCACGCATGCGTACAAAGTCTTTACGTGTACATAGCAACAAATGTTGAACAGTTTGTGTTTTTAACACGCGAGCGGTCCCGGCAGATGTTTTAACTTGTGTGCGTTTGAATAAAAATAAACAAGAAAACCGGCTAAACTGTGTAGAGCACGGAGATATATTGTTGTGATTGTGTGATAAAGACAAAATGTATTCGTTGCGTGTTTGGTATGAGAGTGAGCGAGATAGACATATTTTGTCGGTTTAGATAAGTAGTGTGTATAGAATTTTAATTCTGGCGTGGTATAATTATAGTGGTATAAATAGACGATTAGTTATTTTTATGATTGTGTGAATTAGATAATGTTATGCTGTAGGTCAATTTATTTTGGTGTTAGATACTCATAATTAAGAATTAATTGAAATAAGTCTATTTATTTTTATTTAATTAATATTGAGCAATTAATTAAATTATATTCTGCTCACACCACGAAGTCATCATTATCATCACATCCTATCGCCGTCCACTGCTGAACGTGGCTTACGTCCCCCAAAGAGCGCCAACCATCCCTGTCCACGAAGTAAACATGTGTAATTTCTTACATAATGTCAAGGTTACAAAAAAAAAACAGGCGATTCAAACGCGATAGTGACATAATACAGTATGTTACGATGAGATAAAAGTATAAAAAATCTTGTTCTCTAACATCACTAGCCATTGTAGGATAAATGCAAGGCAAAGGCCCACAAATTAGGGATGACGACGATTGTTTTCAGGTAGTTTCATTTGTTTGTTTTGTTTTGTCCCCTAAGTGTAAAGTGAATTTTGCTTTGTTCCTACGCGTAGGAACAAAGCAAAATTCACTTTCATTTCGCTACGTCACAAGTTGTCTCTACTAAAATTTTAAACATTTTAATATTAATAATTTAAATTATTGAAAAATACAAAAATCCGTCATTAACACAATATGGCACATATTATGTTATTATACATATGTTACTGACGGAATTTTAATTAAACATCTGACGGACTGAATATTTAATTACTTTTTATACCTAAACCTCAGCCCTAGTCCAGTTTGGAATTATTTGTCAATAAAAACAAATTATGCGCTACAAAAACAGCTGTTCCCAAATAGCCACCATTTAAATATTTGAAACAATGAGACCACTTAGTATTCTTTATTTGACTTGATTTGAATGTTTAATTTTAACGACACAAAGAATATAGTCTTTACAGTTTAATTTATATTGTCATGACTAAGATCTTCTTTGTTCTATGTTAATAATATTTTTTTTCAGTTACTGTTACAAATTAAATTTGACATTGTTATGACACTTTCATGAGTACAAATACTTAGTTATAAATAAAGAATAATAAAATGTATTTCTGAATTTTATGTGTGCCATTTTATAAACCTGCCTTAAAATTGAAAGTGAAAATGTCAATATAATAAATAAATAAATGTCAGCAGTTTTTACTTGCTCTTAGTGGTCGAAAGTTGGATTACTAACCGACTTGTACTGATTACTGGTTCATCAAAATTTGATTCTACTTTGCAATGAAACAAAACCGAATATCGGGATAGTTCTATTAAAATTTTTACTGGTTTTATTTATTTATGCTTTATTGTCAATTTAAATCTAAACAATGTTCTTGAGGAATTCTAAACTACAAACATTCAAATTCTGAAATCGCTAATTCACAGTGAGCTAGCAAGGTGATCAATGCTAGAAACTTATATTCAAAAAGGCCTATAGCCAGCTCAAAGGCGTATATAGGCAAATATTATTACGTACTTATCTTTAGTTGATTATTCTTCTGAAATTAAAATTAGAGTTGAAGAACAATTTATTTATTACTAGTCTGGAATGTCCCACTGCTGGGCAAAGGCCTCCCCACTCTTCTTCCACTTGTCTCTGGCATGAGTCGCGAGTGACCAGTTCGGTAAGAACGAATCCAGTTGAAGAACACAAAATATAATTGACCAGAACGGCCAATCTAGGATTATTGTGACCCAAAAGATGAATGGAAGTCTTTTGTTGTTTGTAATTACTTAAGAACTGTATTGTACTAGGAAGGAAGAGGTAATCATTCAATTTGCCCACTTTATGTGTAAAACTATGTCATTCATTTACGAGAATTCTAAGGGAATCTGGAAAAGTTCTTGTGAATAGTCAAGATCCCCATTTTTTTCTTATTTAGACGTCAAAACGTATTTTGTTGTTGTTTGAAAATGTAAAAAATTTTTATCACTTCGTATACACGAAGTATGAATGCTATTCTATAATTGTGAATGCTAATAAGCTAGAATACTCTGAGAAGACGAATAAAGTGCAATTAATGGAAAAATTAACAAATAAGGTAAGCTAAGGAAATGACATTGTAACGAAACTGAGAAACAGTATTTTGAATGAAAACTTATAGACTCTATAATGGGCCACAAGCTCTGTAATGTTATACTGTCAGATGCCTTTTTACCCGGAAGAAAAAAATTAAAAGTTCTCCTACTTTTTGGGGTTAAAAAGCGGGAAGGGGAATTTTTAGTTCATTACCATGTTCAACATGATGACCATCGAAACGAAAGAATACGACGGTGAATAATAGTAAGAACGTAGGAAACGTTATAAAAATTCGTATTGAAATGCTTTGGCTTTCGGGGCTCCACACTCAAATGGTAAAAACGGACTTATAATAATTATTGAGGTTTTGCGCTCCGTCTTACTGTCAGTAGGTATCGCAGAGAACAGAGATGGCTAAACAGATGATGTGTTCCTGTTGCGGCTATAACAGCAGCTACTAAAAATCGAGAAGTTTTTATTCATATTATTTACGGCCATAACTTTGTCATCCAGTCGATTTATTTTCCTTACTTCTAGCCTATTTGTATGGAACCCTTCGTACCGCGTTTTTGTCACTCTCATCAGCTCAAAACTACTTCACCATACCTTTGATCTGTTGATCAAAACCCTTTAATATCCATCTCCTTCCGTATTCCCAAAGATATTTCCTTTAATGAAGTAATCATATTTAGCTAACGAACTTAATTATGACATGGTTTATTTATAACTAAGATTAAATCTCCCAATGAAATATAATATAATGTAAGCCTCTTAACAATATAAATGGATTATGGAACATGAATGCTGAATTATTTATTCAGATAAATTTAATGAATATTTTGAAAATGGAATTTTGTAGACAAGTTGGATTTCTACGAGAACTAACGCTTACGAATGTAAAAAACTGATGCGTGCGACTGTGGAGACCCCTAGAGGGACAGTAACGGCTAAACAAAAAACAATCTAGGTTAGTCTTAGCCTAACTACTTGTAACGGTGAAAGGAAAGATTTTGATTCAGATGCAGATGCAAAAATGATCTTGGATTGAGCAGCCCTTGAAATTTTACAGGTTCCAAGAGCAATAAAAATTATGGCTGTCCAGATAAAACGGTATTGCAAAGGAGTATCGGGCTTGACGGTTGATAATACTAGACATACGCCTTACATTTTGCAAATTCTACTATCATAAAGGTGAACCACCGGATAAATACCATATAGTTTAAGTGAAAAAAATCTTATAGCAAACGACGTATAACATTGTTAAAGTTAGGAAAACATTTATTTCCAAGAACATAGTACAGTTAATTTGCTACCAAAAATTCTAACAACGACACGACTTTACAACCAAATCAATAAATCAAACTTCCATTCAAATACCTCTCCCGAAACTCATCCAAAAAAATCAATCGAAGCCTCCAAAACCAGGAACAAAGTGACGCTCTAGTAAACTAAAACAGTGACTATCTGGCTAGCAATCTTCAGGCAACAATGAGGGGGCTGCCGGCAAGATTATCGCAGGCACAATGGCGCCCGCCACGTGGAATAGATAACGGTTCTATAGTTTCTTATGTTAAGGTGATGCTCTACTGGAATCATAATTATAATGGTTTAATGTCCTGGATAAATTATTCTGCCATATCTTTTAGTTTGTTGAAATAACTAACTGTTGTTATCATTAGTTTTAAAAGCTTGTTGAACTTGTTTTAGAGCGTTTTTGTGCAGAGATAGTCTTGTGGTATGATCGTTGGACTGTCAAGACAAAGGTTCGGAATCCCAGGATGCACTAGATTTTTCGAATTCCTATGCGTATTACTATAATGGTAAAGGTGGACTTTTTTAACAAAACCAGCGGTCAACCGATACCTTTGTGCCTGAAGAGGCCTGTGTCCAGCCGTGGGCTTTATATATACCATTACTGCATCCAGGAGAGTTAATAATTTCAAATTATTCACACTTATTACCAAAAAGGTCGTTATACAACATTCTCCTTAAATACCTTTGTACACGTGTAACTTGGGTGTTGGGTGCGGCAATTTGAAGTTAGTTTTGAGTAATGATGTCTTTGCTCTTAATGTAACTGTTTTTCGGGGATTATGAGGGGTCTAATTGCCTTTTTGCACTGGAGATAACGGGTTCCCAAAACTTTGACAACAACTGTTAACTGGTAATGTTTCAATGACTTGTGATTGTGTATTTACGTATAATTTGGTTTGGGTATTAAGTATGCTGACTGCAACTGTGCCTTTCTTGAAATGGAAAAGTCCTGAGTGGTAACCATCAAAAATTAATCTCTGATTAGGTTTCAAAAACATTTATTATGCACAGATTCTCAGACTCATAAGCAGCATTCGTTAAACACACTAATGCTTGTCCTATGGAATCAAAACAGCTACGCGCCCAGTGGGTTTTGATTGGAGATATATACCACTTGATTACCTTTAAAAGGCTCTTTTAAGATGCTCCAATTAGTGTGACCAGCTATCCTTTTTTTTTGCAGATAGTATTTTTTTTTTTATAAGCAATAAAAACTTCTTAATTATGTTTTTTTATAAGCCGAAGATCCGTGGCGTGCCATAGCCAAGCCTATGACCAGCTGTGAACGAATAAGGGCTGATTATGATGATGATGTTTTGTTTTTTTTTTGATATTAATGTCAGTTACCAGTTTCAATAAATTGTCAGTCTTGTTAATAACTACGAAACGTTTTCAGATATCAGCTGCATTTTATCGTAACACTTGTACGATAGAAATAAAAAATAATGAAGACGCCTCTGCTAAGGGGTGTGGTAGAATTTCTTGTAGAACTAATAAACGACAGGATTTTATGAACAGTTTCTGTCCGTATAGCAGTGCGTTGCTTGTTAAGATTGAAAAGGGATGGGCAGATATAAAGATGTTTTTTTATCGATAGTTTTGGTTAACTTAATTTATCCAGTAATGTAAAAATATTTTTTTACTCTTTGTGGTTTGGAGTTAAAATAGAAAGATGAAAATGTTTTTCTACATGTCGCTACGTGCATTTGATTATCTCGGTCTGTGATATTGTACTATTTATAGCATATAATGTTTTCTAAAACTTTCCAACTTATCTTTATATGCATGTATTATAAGTGCATGGTACAGCAAAATCGACCAAAAAAACATTTTTTCCATTTTATCGATAACATTGTCCCATCACTAGCTTGTTACCCGCGCTATGATAATGAGCGATCTATATTTGATAGTGGCACAAAGCGCACAATTTTACGGCATATCAAAAGCACACAATTCTGAAACTCTACTTTTGTGATAATTTTAGGGGGAATCCATGGTTTCATACATTTCATATGCGCATAAATTATTATAATCCACTAGTTTGTTCGTAAGTTTGTTTGTACCTGGTTTTATTTCAGTTTGATGCTTGTTATAGAGTTTATTTGCAGAGAATTTATTATTGTTTTTATGGTTCCGTATTCGAGGGGTAATAACGGAACCCTATTACTGGGGCCCGCTGCCTGTCCGTTTTCTACCAGGCTGTCTCATGAACTGCGACAGCTAATTCATGAGACATGCTATGTGATTTTTTTGCATGTGATCTATTTCTGTAAACTGTCAAGAAGTTAACTCAAGAACAGCCCTCAACGGCCATAAAATTGATGGGGGACCAATTTCGTTTGCTAATTGATTTCTCTTCTTCCTATTCATACAGAACCCCCAGTTTTTGTGTGAAAATGTTCTGGGACTGCGGGAGCGGCTCGTCGAAGCGCAGCGTCGAGGCCGAGTGGAACACCACCGATACCTGCACAGACAGCTCAGGAATATGACAGGGGAACTAAAATCTAAAATTAAACAATCCAGGCAACAGAATAATAGTAGTTCTAATGTGAACTCTGAAGGTTGTCTGTAGAAATTGCTTTTAGAGACACGTCCATTCATTATTCCATGTATATTGTTGTATATGTATTTTGAAGTGAATTTGAAAAAATAAATGAATTAGAAAATCTAAAAAAAACTTCATTTTTTTATAAAAATAATTATGCAATGACTTTCCAGTATTTGTGTTAAGGATAAGCAAGAAATAACAATTTTGACTAATGTGAAGAAAATAGGAAAATAACATAACAGTGCATTTATAACGGAGTCCCGATTGACACTTTAAGTGGTCAATTTTCTAGTCAAGACTTGAACAGTCGTCGTAAAAGTTACTAAGGCAAGCACCTGGCTAACAGAGAAATCAATAACCAATACTAGTTTGCAATATGTTTCTAGAATTGAAATAATGGAAATAGAGAATGGTGACCTTTGTCCTGGGCCAAAATTCCGCTATTTACAAAGGGCGATGTAGAAATGG